>NC_053457.1:13329901-13636151 GCF_015227805.2 Hirundo rustica | reverse complement strand
CAGAGGAATTCAAAGTGAGGAGTATAAGGGAAATCTTTTCTGCTTCCTAATTTTCCTGAGCTTATTACAGGATGTGAGCCTAGCTTGTCACTCTGACATAGGCTTCCCTTAACTGTTTTTTATTTTCATTATCTTTTTGCCTATGTTAAATCACAACAACGTAGGGTGAAGACTGTGTGTGGATATGACAGTGTGGTATGTTGGGAAATGAGTCGGGGGGGCTGAGGGGAAATGCTCAGGTTGTGCGATATAAAATGATAGGTGTCAAAAACCCCCACAAAATACCTAGCTTGGTCACGGTCGTTTTCTTTGCATAATGTTTTTTGGTTGTCACTGTGGAGTAGCAAGATCACTCAATTTTGTAGTTAATTTTAGATGTATTCCTTCTCTACTCTTTTCCCCACCCTCCCTCAAATCCTCATCCAGTCATCTCCGACACGAGGCTATAGCACCTGGGTTCCCAACTTTATTAACTCCATTGTGCTGGTGTGCTGAGCACCCCGAACCTTAACATCTTTATGCTAAAACCCAAATTTTCCCAGCAGCAAAGGGTTAATTCTCTGTTTTCAATGTACTTTAAAACTGTCAGTTCTTGGGAATGATGTTTCCACGAGGAGTGAATGTAATTACAAAATAACATAGGCACTCTGTCTTATTTTCAGGGAATGATACTTAAGTCCTTGCTGGTTTTGCTTTGCTGCATGTGTTTATATTGGGGCTCTTCTTTCAGTGCGCTTGATGCAAGGTATTTGCAAATTTGAGCCTTTGGGCTTTAAATGTTGTGCTGCTTCTTCTGTTCCTTATTCACTACAGATTAGGTATAATTGATGACCTGCATTTACAGACATGGGTGGTATACAGATGTAAATGTTATTATAGCTTTTATATTTTATGTTCTTTCTGAAAGATCATTTTGTCTTTGAATAATACTCCTGTTCAGATTTTGGGGGGTTTATCTCCAAAAGAGAATATGAAATGGATATTGCACATCGTATATTTCTTAAAAGTAATTTGGAATTTTAGGGTATGGGATTGGTGGTGACTGATACACTGCCTGGATGAGATATATCCCTTTGAAAATAACAGCGCCAGTACATGCCTGCATCTGTCTAACCTCATAATTCACTTTCACATTGGGTTATGGATGTCTGCATTCAGTGAGTCTATCTTCCCTTTAGGTATTATTTCAGCCCTTTGAGATAATAAGGAAAGTTTAATTGCGTTGTTAATTGATTTTTTGCACAACATTATTACCTTGATTGATTGCAGAGTTGATGAAAATGTTAGACACAGGCAGTGTAAAGTATCAGCCCAGTAAGGAGTGGGAGCCTTGTGGAGAATAGATAACCTTGATGTTAAGAGCTATATCCTTCAGATATGTCTTCCCTTGACATATTGATGGCCCTTGAAAAGGGAAAAGCTGATTGTATGCAGAATGCAATCATTAAACCCACTTCAGCTGGCTGTTGATTAATTTGTTTTTTCCTGAAGGATCTAGTTAAAGAGAAGGCCTCACCAGTATCAACAGCAGCCATTTTCTAGGCTTCAGATTATACTTAACCCTCTCCTAGAAGAAAGAAAAATGAGACTGTCTTGGTTTAGACAGGCAGATTGTCTGCAAACATTCAGTCCAACTGCAATTTGGGGATTATAACACTCACTTTACCCCGTTAACTACTGCTTCCTCTGTGACCTCTCCTCCCCCTGCCTTCAGTATTCAGCTTTGCCACAGCCAGCAGAAAGTCACGTTCGATGTTTTCTGAGTAAGGCCAGTGTCTGTTCTCAGCAGAGATGCCAACAGGGATGTCAAGCTTGTTTTGCCCAAAGACTGAAATACTTCAGTAGCATATAGCTGCTTCCCAGGAGCCTCTCTGAAAGGACCACAGGGTTCACTGCACACACGTAAGTGGTTAAGCTTTCCTTATCCCTGAAAAGATCTTTCTTGTATAATTTCTTGTTATTACTTTCGAGATCTTTGAGGTCTTCTGTAGGGCGGTTTGTGCTGTTCAGCGCTGCCCAAGGCTTAACAGCAGCACTCATGTGCCCTGTTGTTGAATACATTCAATCAAACAGTGGCTGTGTGTGACTGGCTTTCCTGCTGTGGATTCACGTGACGGTCTAATCCCAGACTACCTGCTACCTTCAGAGGACTTTCTGTTTTAATAGCCCCCACTCTGAGAGCAAAGGTGAAGAGTATTGCCTAAATGGCCTTCCAGTGGCCAGAAGGAGCTTCCTTGGCTGCAAAACATTCTTGGGACTGAGGGACAGATTAGATCTTAAGCCTTTCTTTTCTTTGTACCAGCAAATGACTCAACACATCCAAAATATTTTTGCAGCTTTAACCAAGCAATTTAATCCCTCTGCATGTGATGGAGGTTTTATCATTCCATTAACCATTTAAAGGATATTTGGAAAAGTAACAGGTTATAGCTTCCTGTTTAGCTTGGTAGTCTCAAAGACAGTGGCTCTTTTTTTGTGCTTCTGAGTGATAACAGTGATCACTGCTGCCTGATTATTTGGCCACATGTGTTTTATTAGGTCCATCGTGAACATTTTGCCAGTGAGCTCCTTTTTCATATGGCGACATGTTAACTTGCAACATAGTCAAGTCTGACAAATTTGAAGCGGCCAAATAAGTGAGTAATATTTCAAGCTGTCAAAGCGGGCGAATACTGATTAACTGACACACTCCAAAAGCTCTCACCAATATCCGTGCTCTGGTGGAAAATGTTTACGAAGCAGAATACTCGTTAGAAAGTCTTTGGTGCTTTAACTAAACTTTAATGACTCTGACCCTAATGGAGGGGTTTTAATGTACCTCTCAAGCTGTTTCGTAGTCCCCAATTTTTTATCTTTAGCAAAAGCTTCCACAGAGACTAAAAGTGCACCTGTAAACTATGTTCTACTGGCCACTGTGATTTAACCTTCAGCCCCCCACCATTAGCATAATTTTAAAAGGAGGCTGAGGAAGGGGGAAAAGAGTTGAGGATAGAAAACAATGACAATATCTTGGCTTTTGATACTGGAGACAGGCTGGGAACTAGACTATGGCCAGTAACTATTTAGCAATAGCAGATGGTGCTATATGTCATGTAGTATAGAACAAAATTCTACTAAGAGGCAAGCCCAGACTTACTCCAGAGAACCACATATTTTCTGAATACTTTGAGTGTTTGGATCCAGATGCACTTTTGATTTCACTTGGTGCCAAACAGTAATAGTGACAGAAGAGAGAAAGGAGCTCACCCATTGTTGTGGGCTCTGGATGTGTCTTAAAAAGTGCCATATGCCTTCAACTGCTGCTGGAAATCAAGGGAATCCAGGGCCTTGTAGTATCTGCTTCTCAAAAAACACTTGTTTTTGTATTAGGAAAAATCATAGCAATCCTATCATTAGCAACTACTTAAATGGAGTTTCTTTGGTAGTTTTTGAGGAAGGACTTGTGGAAAGGAGCAAGTAATGGCAGACAAAGAAGGTTCCCTTAACTGTATCATAATGTGACAGCAGCACTATTTAATTATGCTCTTTAATTTTATTTGAGAGACTTTTTTTCCCAGCTTTAAAAATAAAAAGCAACTTGTCTTTATTTCAGATGGCTCTCTTGAGAAATTTTAAACCAGTTGAGCCAGACTGAATTTTCTATGGCTTTTTTTTCCCCCTAATGTGAACTCCTGCAGCAGGAACACATTTGAGATCCAAAAGCAAGTTTTGCTCATGAGATGAGCCAAATTTATGTCTAAACTCTCCAGAAGGGCCCTGCTGCTCAAATTTTTTTCACATAAGAATTTGTAATTTTATTGGAATGCTTGCAGACTTTCCGAACAATTATTCCAAAAGTTTGCTTTCTGCCCCATAAATCATGGTACATTTGTTTAATTCTATCACAGCTACTAAAAGAACTTACTTCCCTCTTTTCTCCTCTCACATTTTACTGCTAATGCAATCTGTGCATGGTTAAGGTTTGTGAAGTATGATTTAATTATAGCCACTTTTTGTTTTCTTAATGACCTTGTCATTCTTTATGGTTTAGTTCCATTGCTGAGTAGTGTAAGTTTTATTATTAGAACATAGCCCAAAGTACAGAGCAGCCAGCAGAAAGGCCATTTTTGCATATGTTAGCCAAATTAACTGAAAATCTCCTAAATCGCATGGTGAGTGTACATTGAACAGCTGAACTTTCGTATATGGTCGGGAAGGGACTTTAGAACCTCCTTTTCCACCATCATTCTGAACACGTAAAAAGGGTCTCTTACATCACTTCAGTGGTCGCACCGTTGCATTAACAAAAGTGATAGAAAGGTGGTTCAAATTCACGCCTCGAAAATGAGGGAATAACAAGTGTCTCCGACTGTGGAGACGGGCGGTCGCCTCCCCCGACAGCATTTCGAGCCTTTTGCTCGAGCACTGCCCCGCTACCTGCACGCGCACACACACACACACTGGTACTCCCCGAGATTGCCCGGCAGCAGCCAGGCCCCTGGGCTGCCCGCAGAGCGGGGACAAACGCGGCTTTGCTGCTGGCAGCGCGGCTGCCACTGCGGCCCGGCCCGGCCCGGCTCGGCCCGACCCGGCCTGGCTCGGCGCGGCTCGGCCCGGCTCGCGGCTCGGCTCGCGGCTCGGCTCGCGGCTCGGCCCGGCCCGGCCCGGCCTGGCTCGGCTCGGCTCGGCTCGGCTCGGCTCGGCTCGGCTCGGCTCGGCTCGGCTCGGCTCGGCTCGCGGCTCGGCTCGGCTCGGCTCGGCTGGGCTCGCGGCTCGGCTCGCGGCTCGGCTCGCGGCTCGGCTCGCGGCTCGGCTCGGCTCGGCTCGGCTCGGCTCGGCTCGGCTCGGCTCGCGGCTCGGCTCAGCTCAGCTCGGCTCGGCTCGCGGCTCGGCTCGGCTCGGCTCGGCTCGGCTCGGCTCGCGGCTCGGCTCGCGGCTCGGCTCGGCTCGGCTCGGCTCGGCTCGGCTCGGCTCGGCTCGGCTCGGCTCGGCTCGGCTCGGCGGGGCTGTCACAAAGGGCTGCTGCCCTCTAGTGCCCGCGGGCCCGCCCGCACCGCCGGGCGTGGGGTTAGGGCTGAGCGGGGCTCGACGGATCGAGCCCGACTCGCGCTGAGTATTTACAGCCTGTTTTTCTATCTTTACGACTTTCATCTAGACCGTAGATGAGAGAATGAGGTACATCCAGAAGTGTTTTCAAAACTGAAAGGACCGCGAGCCCATACTTCCTGTCCTCCATCTCTTTCACAGGCATTCAGTATATCCAAACGTATGCATCAGTCCACCCCCGAAATTCAGAATGCTGACGCTTTCTGTGCACTCCGGTTTCTTTTATTACAGTATCTAGCTAACTACAAAATTTATGCGTCTGAGTAAATTGAAAAAAAAAAATCCGCTTTAATTTTTCAACATATTTCACGACAAATAATTAATTATAAAGTCAGTATTAATTCTCTCTATGACAGCAACAGTGCAAAACTGGTAAAAGTGCACTGAAGAAACAAAAGCATTTAGTCTGGGTTTTTTTGTTTATTTGTTTGTGTATTTTTGTTGCATGCTTTTTGTTTCATTTACACTAGAAAGAGACATTCCAGCCCCCCAACATATTTCTCTGATGATAGTTACAATGAGCGTGGAAAGATTGCAAAGAAATCCCAAGTGCAGAACCTTAAATTGTAACGATGACACCCAGAGGAGTATGGAACTGGTTAATGATTTAAAGTATTATGCCCTAAATGCTCCTATTTTAGCCAACAGTAGAGAATCTGTAGACAGCACATGCCCAGATCAAAGCTGATCATGTCAATGTCATTCAAGGAGGGAAGGATACCCTCCTTTCCCCCTGCTCTCCCCCCTACCCTTTTTTTAAACAAAGTATGACATCTGAGGAACAGTGTGTTGATTGTTCCACTGCCAGGATACGCATAATGGAAACATTAGCTCCAAGATAACTTTTAATCTGTCAGCCTAATGGCTCCTTAATGTGTAGAGGGCTTTAAATGTATGTCAGCCAGGGCTGTATAAAGTAATATAGTTTGTGGCCTGAATGGATCGAGATGACTCCGCACCATGACACAATATGGTTTATTATTAAGTATCAGCTCATCAGCTTATTCCCACGGACTTGGACAAGCTTCTCAATTTTCCAGTAACAGATTATGTGAGAAAAAGCTTGCAGTGGAGTTTTTTTTTTGCTGCGGTGGTTTTTTTTTGTGTTTTTTTTTTCCTTTTCTTTTTCTCCCCCCCTTCTAAATTACAAGCTTCTTCCCTAGTTGCACTGGGAGCCCTGAAGTGTATTTACAGCAGGCTGCACTTTATCACACATCAGCTTGACTGCTAGTTTACACTGAACATTTATGCAGCTTCCTTGGCCCAGGATGCAAACTTCACATCTTCGTATTCCTATCACCTTCATTGCAAATTTTTCCAACATCCCCTCCCTGTTGACTGCTTTGCTCCCCCCCGCCCCCGCCCTACTCTCACTTCCCTGCATATTCCCCCCTTTTTCCCCCTTCCCACAAACAGGCCAGTGAGACTTGACATGTCACAGTACTTGTCTGTGTAGGATACTTGCAATAATTCAGTGTGTTAGTCTGCCTTCTGTGAATCCTCCCAGCTCTAGCTTAGGTGTATAATTCTAACACCATTGCTGTAGACTGGATACAGATTTGATTTTGTGCCTTTCAGTGATTTCTTTCAGTCTGAAAGACCATTTTGTGCCCCATGCTGTAGGGTGTCCAGAGGAAAATGTTATCATTTTTCGGCATGCCTGTGCAGGGAGCAGAGCAAAGGTAATTCATCTCCTCTGAATGGGAAGGTTACCTTCCTTGAGTGTTGTTACCCTCAGAGGGAGGGGGGAGTCAGGATCAGCAGTTTACTACTGAAGGTATGTCTTCTTTCTCCAGGAAATCTGCAATGGACCACAATCCCTAATTCACAGACACCTCTTTGGGATTATTTGGGGACCACTCTGTGAGTGCTGTGGCCATGGTGAAGGAATTTTGCCTTAGCCACAGCTAGCGCTGTCCTCAGCCTTCTCAAGCACAACCTCACCCCTTTATGCATAGCTACTTTTTGAGGAATTATGCATCATTTTTGCTTGCATTTAGTGTTTCTATCCTCTTAAAAATAAATTAATTAGTTTATAACACAAGGAAAGTTAATATTTGTGTGTTTATGTGAGCACTTGTGAGTATGTTATGATAATATTTTAGGGAATTTATTTGGGTTTTGTTTCTTGCTGCGATATTTCAGATATTTTAAAGATTCTTTTCTACAGAATTTAGCTGGCACAACCAAAGACATTCATATCTGCTGAATTCTCCTCTTTCTGTTGCTCCTTCTTCTCTGATTTAAGGAGTCAAGATCCTGTGTCTTGACTGCAGCCGGGAGCAACCTGGAAACTGTGGTTGCACCAAACACTAAATGGTAGCAGCCAGAGAGTCCATCACCTTAGCAAGGACAGCTGCAACTCCTCTGTTCTTTTCCTGTGTCACGTTGCAGTTTGTGAGCTCAGTCCTCCCCACGCTGGCAGTGGTTTGCTTGCTGGGGCAGAGGGCAAGTCTGGGTGGATCTCTCTGGGTTACAAACTCGGCTGCTTTGGGGAGTACTTGGTGACCCAGATGACCCTTTACACTTTGTCTTCCAAGGGATCTTCTCAGATTCCTGTGTCAGAGAATTTGTAGGCTAGATTATATTCAATAGAAACAATTATTCTGTTTCCTCAAAAGGAACTAAAAATAAGCTGTCAACTAAAAAAATAGTTAAAGTTGTTAGAATTTCCAGGTATATAAATACAGAGTGAAAAATTACTAAACTCTACAAAAGGGTTTGCTTTTGGATTTTTTTTTTTTTTTTTTTTTTTTTAACCCAGCTTTACATATCCCTTAGATGGAAAGATTTTTAAGAGTTTTAAATTAACTTGACTCATGGAGGTGTTTTGCCTAAATCAGTAGCATTGTAGACTTTAAATTGTTCATAGATAGGTATTCATTCTCCTCTAAATGTTGTCAGTAGGGAATTACTTTCCTTTATAGGAAGTTTATATTAATATTTAAGGGAATTTCACAGCTTCTGTTCATTAATTGTAGAATATGCCCAAGTGCCTATGAAAAAAATGATAATGGTATTGATATTTCATCCTGAAGGGTCTCAAAACAATTTACAGATTGGTAGTATAACCACACTGAAATGCACCCAGCTTCTTGGTGGAACATGGCAGCTGTTTAATAGCCCATAGCAAAACCATGCAACAGCAGGTTGTGCAAAAAGAGATGAATATGGATCAAATACAAATTGGCAGTGGAGGATTTAGGTGCTGTGCTCTAATTAAAGTTAGGGGAAGTGGAATTCCGCTGGATTATTGAGTCTGTGTATGGAGTGCCACACTTTATCTGACCACAGCTCCTGGTACCGGGCGCTGTGGTTAGTCCATGTGAAAGGCAGGCAGAAGGCTGTTAACTGAAATGTACTCCCTGATGGATACTGCAGAACAGTGCTTGACAAACAAATTTAGTCGTGAATACTTCGCTGCTTTCACTTGCAGAGGGACTTATTAAAAACATTTGATCTTAAAATGGGTGCCTGGTGGGGATGTTGGGCAGATGTGGCAATAGGTTTTGATGGGTGTGGCAAAATTTTTGGCTTGACTACGTAGTTTCAGTAATTACTTTCTAAAGAAAACTGAATGCTACTGAAGGAAGCTGTGTTGCTGGAAGCTGCCCAAGTTGCGATGAGTGAGAAGGTGGGTTTTTCTAAATGTGGAGTATTAATGAAGTAAGGAAAAGAGGTAGGAAAAAGGCGACAAGATACTAGCCAACAATTCCCTTAGATCACTGTTGGCTTGAGATGAATTTTGACCTGTAACTAAGGCTGTATGATCTATAGGTCTAACACTTCCCAGTGTTTTTGCCATTTTTGATATCTGCAAACCTTTTTTTGCTCTATCAAAGTGTATAGAGGTCTAAAAGCACCATAGCTCTCTGCAAAATATGCCAAATTTAAAAGGAGCTAACGTGAGTTGAACTTTTTCATGTGCTTTAATATGCATGTTTGTATTTATTTATTTGGATAATTGGGTTTTCCCTCAGCTAAGGAAAAGCTGCTGTTGCTGACATTACAATGTGTTTGTGAAGAAAGACTGATACCACAACACGCGCAAGCTACTGCAAGGTCATTACTTACCCAGCGTAATTAGAACATCCATTCCAAAGGATGGAAACATTTAAAAGATAAAGAGTGAATTTAAAAATGATTCTTCCCAATGCATTTTTTTCATAATTATAGTTTTAACAGCTTGTGGTGATGGTAGAATCAGCTACTTAAGAAAAATTAGAAGCCTCATTCAGGGAAGATGATCCCTCAAGAGACCTTGTGTTGTCATTTCTTAAGAACCTCAAGCAGAAACCTCATTCTGGATGCTGTGTATTGTTTTGATGTATAGGGGGAATACGTTGCTTATTATGGCCAATGCCGGATATTTTAATTAAAAACACAAGAACAACCACAGATGTATTGTTTTCCCCTCATTCTTTCTCTTGTCTGTGTGCAAAAGAACAAGTGTACTCCCAGCCCTGCAAGGAAAGAATACCGTAGCAGATAGGCAGAAAAAAAGCAGTAGCTTTCTTAAATTCACATGTGACATATCTTAGCATCAAAATTCTCATTGTGGCACACAAACATTTTGCAGTTCTCTGAGCTTTCTGTGGTTGCCAAAGGGAGGTGGGACATAAAAAGGAAAAATAAAGCAAAACAAATAACGAAGCCAGTCACTGCATTTAATTTATGAGCAAGATTATTGTTTTACAAATAACCTTCATGATAAACAAGGTCTCATGGCAACATTTTCAACTGTGCTTTTATCAAGGCTCTCTGAGCAGTGTGTGTAATATGCCTGGCAATCGAATCACAGCTGTGTGCCTGGGTAGGGAATCTCTGCGGAGACAACACTTCCTTAATTTAAACAATTGTAGGCTGCAGGATTTCAAAAATTTCAGCTGACTTTAACTGTCACTAGCCCGAGCACCTTTATCCCCAGGCGAGCAGCAGCAGCTGGATTTCATTTCCTGCTGCCAGACTGTCCGACATCTTTGCTGAACATCCCGGGAACACAGCGTCTTTACTTTAAGGATTTTATTCAAGGTGACAGCTCCTCACACTTTAGCGTTCAGATCACCTCAAGTAGCTGAGATATCAGTGAAAATGAGAGCACTTCTCCAGCAAACTCCAAATTTAGATTGACTGAGGTTATCCTTAGGCCTCTAGACCCAGCCTCCATGACAGCACAGGCCTGCCAGTAACTTTAAAACTACAGTGGAGTTTGTAATGATGTCTGGGGAGAAATATTCTGCCAGAGCAGCGGAGGATACTATAAGCGATAGGAAATGATGTCAGATTTAGTTAGGACTGGAGACAGTGTTAGAATATACTTGGCATAATATGGCACCGGTATCTCTGTCAGCATCTCTGTTTTCTGTCACCGCACACAATCCCAGGCCTGTCTGTAGCCTTGACAGTGTCTTTTCAGATCAGGTTATTGCCAACTTGGAGACTGGCTCAGCGCAGCACCATACAGCCCCCTTTGTTTGAAGTCTGCCCTTTTGTCATTAATGCACTTGATGTCTATTTAAATCTGACGATGAATACGGTATCTGTTTTCCTGTCAGGAGATCGTTGACAATATTAATACCTCATGTCCTTGCCTCATTTTCTAAGCACTGACACCTAGCTATAGTCTCCAGCATTCATCAAACAGCACTCTCTCACCAGTATCTCTATAAACAGTCTTGCTTCCAGTCCTTAAGAAATGCAGCAGACCTCAAACAAGACTTTTATCAATGCCAGTGAAAAAGGAGTCCGAAGAACGTTGTCAATAAACTGCTCATATCCATTGCATTTTGAGCTCTAAATGGCCTTGTTACCAACTTGGGGTATTTGTGTAGGCAAAGAAATACTTGGTCTTCATTAGACTCTTGTTTAGGAATGTTGTTACCCTCTTCTGCATGTGGAAACTGCTTCACTAGTGAAATTATTGAAACTGAAATATTGAAGAAAGCTCTACGCATGAGGGGGAAATGATCGGGCACTGCACCATGTAGTCCCCGTGTGTATTATTCTGAAGAGGAACATTTTTCACAACAGATGACAGGCCCATCAATTCCCCCTACAGCCCTCACAGGAAAGTGTTACCATCATGATGTCTTAAAGAGGAAGAAGAGCATGGGTTGACATTAAACTCTTATGACCCATGCTTTCCAAGACTTTAGTAGCTTATCTTATGTGTCTTAACAATAATCCAGACGTTATACTAGAAAACAATGGATGCAGAATATAAAAGCTTGCATAGTTAATTCTTACTGCAGGTGGGCACAGTAAAACTGTGAGTTCTGAAAATACAAAACAAGAAGGAATGGAGGATCTGCTCCTCCCCCTTTTTTACCCTTTATATGAGGCAGTGCTTGTCTCCTTTGGGCTAGGTTATGTTTACCCGTATGGAGATGAGCTGGATACTTCAGTGCCTGCTCTGGTAAAACACTCTCAAGGCAGAGGGGACCCTTCCACTTTCTTTCTGTTCATGGAAGTTGACTTTAATTTGACTATACACGTCTGAGGGCTCAAAGAACAACTCTGCTAGTAAAATGTAGCATCTTTGAGGATGTTCACAGGTGGGATGTGACTGTGAAGTTAAGCTTTCACATACCACTTAGTACCACCAGAGGGGATGCTTTTGATTACGGTAGTGAGATTTGCAGGTTTGTATGTCTCACCCACAGCAGTTAAGGCTTCCACAGGCAACTTTACCTGTACCTCTTTCTGCCTGTACTCACTGTGAATAATGTGCCTTGCCTCCCAAAACTAGTGTTATGGCTAACTATTGAAAGCATCCTGCATGTGCCAATATTTTGTATAATTAAATTGAATCTTGCTCATGGGATGTTACAATGTCATTTGGAGAGATACTTTGGAAATATTTTTATTAAATAGTTATTTGTATGTGAAAAAATGCTGGAGACTGGGGAGACCAACTGTTCTAGCCCATGTCTGTTGATGGCTTCCCGTTTAGATTTCAGCCACTCACTTCAGTTCTCTGTCACTGAAAACAAGGATGGTTTGGTGCTTGCAGTATGACTTCGGGAAAGTTTGACAGGTTTTTCCAGGATTCAAAGTGTAATTATTTGCTGTTGGTTGTGGTTTTTGTTGTGTTTTTTTGTTGTGTTTTTTTTTTCCTTTTTGGTTTCATTCATCAAGAAAGCCTTTTAAATACATAGCAGGGAGATAGTAGGGGGCACAAAATATAACTTCAACACAGACTTTCTGGGTTTTTAGAAGCAGGAGAGAGGTACTGTGATTTAAAACCCACTGTATGATGTTTCAGTATTATGTAGTTTGAGTTTTGAAGACACTTGTGGATGTATGTTTTACAGGAGCGATCATGTAGGTATTTGAACACATTTTTCCAGTGGGTTCAAAACTGCTGATTAAAATGACAACACTGGATATTTGAAATGTACGAACTTTCTTTTGCAGGACAAGGGAAAACTGCTCCTTTCTCTCTTAAGATTTCCCAAGTTATGTGCTTCATTACATATTATTCTACTTCAATCCTAACTATAATTCATTTCCTTTTTATTGTAGGCGTTTTGGGGAAATGTCGCTACGTTTACTATGGAAAACATTCCGAGGGCAACAGATTCATCCGAGATGACCAGCTATAAAACACAGCGCTGTTTTGTGCCTCTTCTGTCCCTCCACATGAGAAGCATAAATCACATCTACATTTTAAGCATGTAACTAAAGTCCTCTAGTGCCTTCTGCTGACTTTGCCAAGCCTGTCAAGATCATCCTTCTATCTTAGCCTGAGTAGTCACATAGAGATTGACATGATTGCCTTTAAGCAGGTCCCATCCACCAGTGTGACAGGCAGCTGCAGCCGAGCACCCAGCCTGACAGGAGGAGCACCATGATGGATTGCCTGGTCCTAGTGCTGCTCGCAGGAGAGCAGGGGTCACACCTGGGGCTGGACCCAGCCTGCTCCATCCGCGGCGCCTCTGCAAAAGCACCGCGTTTATCTCTGCCTGGCCTGTTGAGCCAAAGTGGATGCTAATATCAAAGTGTTTATAAAAGAGAAAGGCTGTAATTTCAGATGAAAAAGCCTTTATCTGTTCTTATTTTGTTCCTTGTGAATTAAGTGGTTGTGTTTCTATCATTTCATACATGCTTATACAAATCCTTTCACAGATTGGTGGTATACCCATCCACCCCCAAATGAGCCTAGATGGATTATTTTTTCTTTCAGCAGGGAAAAAAATATATATCCTGAAAGCATTTTGGCCATGCAAAGCACCGTCAATTTGTATAGATGTTTATATGCAAAGGAAAAGGATTTAAGCAATTTCTCAGACAAACAAATTTTTCTAATTCTTGAATTGCATCTCATTGTTTACTAGCTCTTACCTTCAGAAAAGTGAACATTTTTTTATGCTGAAAGATAATGTCATAGCTTAACTGTTTACACTTGGAAGTCCTCGTTAGTGATATTGACAGTGTGGATTATTCCTGGTTTATTGCACAAGCTATTTTTAACCTGTATGGATTACGTTTAGAATTAAATGCTTAAATTTGGGGGGAAAAGTGTTTAAAAGGAGTGATATAAATCTGCCACCAAATGGGTGTGATTATTCAGAAGAGAGAAAATTCAACAAAAGTAACAGGTGGAATTAACATAATTAGCAGCTTCACTAATATATTAGAGAGACGAATTCTGGATAATCCCTTTTGCTATCTATGTACGAAAGGCTATTGTCAAATTTTCAGTCAAAAAACTGAAAAGTCACGGCAAATTTCCTGCTTTCCTGATAAAGAGGTTGGACACATTTAGAATCATGAACTTGTTGCAGTGGAACAAAAAAACCCCCATGCTTCATGCATATATTGTGTTAAATTATACTTGATACAATGGGATTGGCCAAGGCATATGCAAAAATTCAGACCTCTTGACTGTTCCCAACCCATTCATATTGATCCCAGCTGAGAGCTGTATAAGTGCCTAGGTGTTCTTGTTTCATCTGGAATTATTTGGTGGTCTTTATTCACTTTCCTGATTAAAAAAAAAAATACCAGTTTTTAGAAACTGTCTACCTCGGGGGCTTTTATCAGCTGGCATTACAGGTGGAAGTGAACTGGACATGGAAGCCAGTCATGAAAGCAGATGTGACTGATGAAATAGTGAGGCATTGGCTGAGTGCCAAAGGAAAGCTTGCTGCTGCTCAGCATTTTAGGCCTCACTCAGTAAACGGAAGCTTTTGCCCACTCCGAAAGTGTGTAATAAATCTTTAACAGTTACTTAAAATCACTGATGAACATAGAACGATCTAGTTCACACCACTTGTAGTTCAAATTGAGCTCTGAGCTGTTTGATTGGTGTCTGGGAAGCACATTTTAGCCACTTGTCGTGCCCCTTCTAATGTCATGCATGACTACATATGAAATGCCGATTCACATCACAAGTCCAAGGAGATACCAGATAAATGAAAACTACATGCCTTTTTCTTTAATCAAAAATATTAATAGAAATATTTAGGGCACTTGTTATCTGTTTTGGTTACCAAAATAACAACAATCTTAGTTTGTTCCTATCACGATGTCTGTTTTGAAGCCTCCATACATTTTGGCTATGGCAGTGTTACAGGCAGCAGGATTTGGAATAGGGATGTTTACAATAACCTAATGTCACTTTCAGTCTGTTTGCATATATGTTCTTGTCTTTATAAAAGGCTTTAACCCTGCCTCAAACAATAAACAGCACTTGCAAACTGACCACATGATTTTCCCATCTTTATTTCACTTGTTTACTTTTCCTAATGTCAAAACCATTTGTATCATTTTCAGGAGTGCTTTTTTCCTAGCAAAGCTTTGGAGGCAAAAAATATTTTTGGAATGAAATTTGAACAAATTCTCTTTCACTTTGGATTTTGTTTTCACTTGGGGGATTATGTACCTAGAACTAAATGTGGTGAAGTCCTAATTAAGGTCTGCTTGAAAGGAATTCACACTAAATGTCTCTGATTCTGGAAAATCCAAAAGAAAATCTGTGAATAATTATTTCATATTACTAATATGTATTGGGATATTATTTAAAAACATACGTGGATGTATATTACTGTTTATGCAAACATTTTTTTATTTTTAAATATGCAGGGCATTTTATTTTCCAATGTGTTCTGCTGAAATTCTGGTTCAAGAGATGGCAGAGTTTTCACACCTGGGATTGCTACCTATACTTGGTTCTTTCCTCAGTGGGAGCTGTGCTTGAATTTCTTAAGTGAGCTATAATTTAGGATGAAAGTTACAGTAAAGAAATCTAGGAAAGGTTTCCACTCTTTTTCCTTTGCTCCTCCTTCTCCACATGTGGCACATTTTTGCCTCTCAAGATTAACTAGGCTATTAAAAATAAAAGATTTGCCTAAAAAGTTAAAAGAATTTTAGAATATGTATATTTCAAAGGAACCACTTCGGTCTTAGTTCTTTGTGTTGTAACAAGAAAAAATTGCCCAACTGTGTTTCTTGACAATTAAAAACATTAGAGATCTGACCTATGCTTGAGTAAGTAATCTTCAAATACTACGAAAATTTTTAAAACCTTCTTCAGACTTCAATCTTAGGTTCAGTCTTGAGATGACCTTTGCATTTTGTCAGATATCACGTCTTCACAAATGAAGATTAGGAGGCAAATGTTTTTACGTGGAGATGCCTAGAGAAGCAATGCTTTACTACATTTGCAAGTTTATGTATTGAAAATGTTAATCCCTAACCTTAAAATTAAAAACAAGGAAAAGATTCAAACTAGAAATTCACTTCAATGTTACAAAGATAAATGACCTTTGGTGAAAATCCTGCTGTTGTGGATACACAAACCTAACTTTAGAGCACATTGGCTCTAATTGAATCTGTTGCATTCATAAATGATTTATGATATTGCTGAAAGTATGTCACCACTGAAGCCACTTTTGCTCCTTTCTTAGGGCTGAGTCTCACAGTATTTACTCTAGTATTTGCCTTACTCAAGCTGTGAGACTCTTTGAAGTCAATGTGTTAGCCAAGAGAATTAGAGTTACTAAGTTTTGGAACGCTGATAGGCAGTCCTTTTTAATACATTTGTTCTTTGAGCAGAGCATTACTTGACTGCTGAATGTTCGGTTCTCACATCTTTACAGATGAAAAATCACTGTGTGCTGGTGTACCATTACTTCCACTTAAGACAGAAGAAAGAAACAAACCTGTCTGTTCTTTTGAAAAGGCTTCCTGTAAATTACAGGGTTCATTTGCTGCCAGTGGATGTATTAATTTTTTTTATTCCTGCCAACAGTATGAGTATATTGGGAAATGTTTGCCCCCAGCAGAACTTTGCTGGATGCAGCCTTTGTGGTGAAGTTCTGAATCAGCCCATTTTATACTGACTCACATTGAGTCTTACCGCATATTTCTTCTTAATGTGGTGTGATAGTTGGCACATGAATCTCTGCTTGCCCACTTTGGCAAACTTTATTGTCTTTATTCTGTAGATCTGTCTGTCTTTTTGCTTTGTTAAATGGTTGGCATATGTGAAAGAAAGAGATGAAATTCAGCTTTCCAGAGGTGTAACCGTATAGCCAGATTGACTCTTTTTGTTTGACATGGATTTCTAAGTATCTGTTTGCAGGTTCAGTCCACAGAATCTGACAGTAAATCAGGTGATAAGAAGTCAGGGGTCTTGCATGGCCTGCTAGCTGTTGTCCTCTGTTCCCAAAGATGTCTAGCTGTGTCCTTGTCTGCTTCAATTGCCATCTCATTGCACTGCAAGGCAAATGGTGGCACAAAATAGGTAAATGCTCCCCTTTTGTTTTTAAAGTGAAATTTCTGCTTCTCTGCTCATAGTATAACAATTGAAATGCACGGTTTGCTTTTTCAGTGGTTTTATATGTACACATGGTAACTGTTACATCTCACTGGCTAGCCTTTTTCTGTTACTCAGTTGAAATCTGTTTCCCCCAGTCTTTTCTACTCCTAGTAATGGGAATAAAACAAAACAAACAATATATGATTGTGAGAAAACAGGCATTTAAAAATCTTACTAGGGGACCATGCCTATGCCAACAATTCTGTGGGAGAAGTGAACATAGTTATTCACAAACACATCTAAATGGATTGATGGACCAAGATCCTGATTTGAAGCCTTAGGTAGCCTGTGAATGTGAACAACTGATAGAACCTTTGATTTCCTTACCCCACTCTTGCAGCATTAGCTGGTTAGAGAAAGTTGTTTTGCGTAAAATGAGTTAATGTTCATTTTACTTCTAATATTATCCAAATACCTTACCAAGGCCTTGGATTTTGTGAGAGCTAGGCCTTAGAAAAAATGGCTTCTTCCAGTGATTTATAACCTGCTCTTAAGGAGCCTTAAGACTATTTTCTTTGGCATTTGCTATGTGAGAACATTCAGAATATGCTCAGCAGTCCTACTTCATCAGAACTGGCTGAATTAATATACTTTCCGTATGCAGTTCTAAAGCAGCTGATTCTTTATAAAAGTTACCTTTTAGGTTAGGTGACTCTGATGGACTCGCCTCTGGTGGTGTTGTCAACCTGAAGCTGACCCTTACTTAGAGTTGCTGACAATTAGATTAAGGTTTGAGATCAGGCTTTTCACAAGCCTTCAAGGAGCAGATATTTTTAAGGACAAGCTAAGCCGTGGTCATGGCACATTCACAAAATATCATCATCTCAGAATCCTCAGCATTTTAAGGAACACAGCGTCTTGGAAAATATGTTTAGTTCTAGCTTCATTGTGTTCATAGGCTGTAACATGAAATATATTCTGCATTATCACATTATATGCAATTTTTAGGCTGTGAGAGCAAGTTCTAAATGTGTTCAAAACATCCTTCAAAACAAGTGTAAAATCTCTTGCAAATATTTTGCATTCTGATTGAAACTTCTGCTGTCAATTCAAAGCCAAAACTGTAATGTCAAGGCTGCAGGAGGTTTAACCTGGTTTTAGCTTAATCTACAGTTTTTATATCTGAACATTGAACTCTCATCCACAATTCCTCTTAGAAGAGAAATAAATTTTAATGGTATTATAGCTTTAGAGTAAAATATATAGGAAGGAATCTGTTTGGAAATGTCAATATAAAATGTAAGATTTAATTCAGTCTTTTATTTGGAAACAAAGAGGAGCTTCACAGGATCTCTTCAGGTCGTACTCTGGAGAACATAAATGGCAGAAGTGTGCAGCTTAAGAGATTCTACCTTACTTTTACAATTAAATTGGGAAAATAAAATAAAGAATATGAAGGTAACCAAAAATTATATCACTGACTTTGTTTTTGTCTGAAATTGCCCTCCTACTTTTAATTTAACTCTGTTTTTGCAGTTGAGTTTTAAGATTCACTATAGGAAAAACAAAGAAAGAAGATTTCATAAGACAATCTAATTTAATAGGCTTCTACATTTTATAGGCTTCTCTGATTTTTTAAGAGCTTTGGAACAATGTGAGTGCTCAATTAGCTGGCATTGTGTATCTACCAAGTAAGCAGACAGTTGTGGACTTCAGGGAATTTTCAAACACACATGCTGTTCAACCTTAGCAATTTTCTTTTACCTAGGAATTGTTTTCAGAAATTCCCTTATAATGAAATTTCTGTTTAAGTTGATAGCTGTAAATGAGGGCAGAGTTGCTTCATTTCCTTTTGACAATAAGCCAAATTCATCCCTGGTGGAACTCCATTGATTTAACTCTACTTGAGCTAAGTTACACTGGGGATGAATTTGACCCAGCTTGAGATTTTTTTCTATTCATCTTTTCTTTAATTTCCTTTAGCTTAGTAGTCACTTTAGGGCTGGACAGAGAATTACAATGCAAGACAGGGGAAAAGCAAAACTTCTCTGCTCAAGAGTCATTTCCTTTTTAATACCCTACTGATTTAGCCATGACTTGTAATGTGTTTCAGGTAGCCAAATTTCAACATCAATTTTGGAAGGAAGTTCACTATACTTTGAGTCTCTTTCCTTGGCCACTTCCCAAACCACCAAATCACCACCTACTATACAATGCACATATTATAAAAAGCAGTGTTAATGGCAGTGCTCTGAGAAACAGTCTGGATAAACTGCAGTTGTCATATGGTGCCTGATATGGTTAACTGGAGCTTCACTGATTACACCCCTCTGTCCAGTACTTCAGAGGGTGATAGAGCTTCGAGATCTCGACATCTGCAATGTCCAACATATCTTCCCCCAAACTACTGCTTGCCATGACTGGTTTCTGCAGGTCTTGCATGGTTTCTGTCCATGTGGTAACCGTGCCCATCTTTTTTTTTTTTTTTTTTTTTCCCCTTATAAGTTCAGGAGTTTTTGTGTTCACACCCAATAATTTTCAAGTTTGAGCAAAAGCCGAAAGCATCATTCAGCCAAAATCTCTGCTGAGCTGTATGTGGTTTTCATCTGAAACTGTAAATCCACTGTGTTCACTGAGGGTTTAGGAAAACTGGCCTGAATGTCAGACCTCTAGCAGCTCTCTCAAATCAGGCTAGTTCTGGGTTTCATTACAAAAAGATTGCACAGCTCTAGCTAAGCCCTCATTTTCCACTTTTAGATAAATGCTTTTTCAGCTGTATTTATGAGGCTTAGCGTAAAAAAAAAACCCTACCAGCTGTTAATGTTAATCACAAGTTTATATCATAAGCACATTCTGAGTCTTATCCTCTTTCCATTCATGTCAGTGGCAAAGCTTTCAACATCAGTGGCAGTAGGAGCAAATATCACAAAATATAGTAATACACACTCAGTTTAAAAGGAAAAAATAGAGGCCTGCCTTAAACTAACAAAGCCCGGAATAGGATTCTGTACTGTTGAATGTCTTACTCCATTTGCACATTCACTTTTGCACCCTGAAGTACTTAGTGGTAATATAGAAGCAAGCATAAGGCTCAGGTTCATACTGGAACAGTTGGCATTTTCTTGTGGGTCATCAAAATAGACATTAAAACAGGGCATTTGACATAAGGAATCAAAAGATGTGATATAAAGAATGAATGTTTATCACCCATACTAAGAAAGAAGCCCATATTCATTTGTTTTGAAGCAGCTGCTGAATGATAAATTTCTGGAACTTTATGCAGTGAAAACATTCTTTTATATATCAAAATAGAAATTCATATTATTTTACAATTTTTTAATTTATCCCAAAAGTAATTATACTTAAGCTTTTGGTGAGGTCTGGTTGGTTGGTCTGTGGGATTTTTTTTTTTCAAATCAAAACTTGAAGGATTTAGGCCATAAGGCATCCTGATATGTTTTCCATTTGGGTTTGAAGGTTTAATAAGTTCACGTTTTGCCTATCTCAACAGCCAGATTCACTGAAATTTTTGAAATCTGAACAACCACTGGACTTGCAGACTGTGCTAATGAATGTTTTACAGAAAATAAGAAAGTGAGTTTCAGGACTATGAGACCAGATAGGTGATTTCAGCTTGTGCTAATTCTAGTAGTTTACTTTTAAAACTTACAAAAGTAAAAATATATGTCCTAGTTTTCCTACTGTAATAATATAGCTAATGTAATCTTACCTGAGAGGATGCTGAGATTTAATTAACTAAAATGTTCCCAGCTTTATTGGAATAATATACCAAAAGAATTTTGCTTATTCTGGTTTTATTTTATAAAAAATGCCATATTTAAAATCTTTTTTTCTTTTGTATTTTAGTAAAACTAACTCCTAAATGTCACTGTTAATGCCATTGTTAAAATTTATCTTTAAGGGCTTTTTGACATAAATAGAAATGATAACGGTTGTCTTTTTTTTTTAATTTGAGGCCACAGTATGACATATTTTCTGAAAGTTTTTTTTTTTTTATATCATTGCTGCTTATCTGTCTTCAAAAGAAGTCTGTTACTCTTTTCTTGTTTAATAATGGCTGTATCACGTTTGCATAAGTTGTAGTATGTCTTGGCTGGATTGCAGAAGGCTTCCTTTTATGCTAAGTCTCATCACCAGCTTGTAGGCCACCACTCCTCATCCCCCCAGAGAGGAAAATAAGATCATGAAGGATTTGGTATTCTTGTTTGTCCTTAAGTAGCCATGCCTATGCAATTGGTAATATGAATTATATTCTGCCCTTTACCATCTTTCTTTCTTCTACTCAGTCACTGATTTCCTAATTATATGGAATGCTAAAGTGAATTCTTGACTGTGCAGTGATAGTTCTGCTTATATGTTTCTATGATTTGTTTGGTATTTACTTTTTAATTTGGCCTTCAGTGCAGCCAGGGAAAAGGTGACTGCAGAAGCATTCACTTTTAAAGTGAACAATGGAGTTTAATTGAAGTTAATGAATATTTGGAACTACGGTCTGTTATCTAGCAATGAAATAACTGGGGAAACAGTGCCTCAGAGGAAAACCAAACCCAAAAGACTGGAGGCCACGAATGTCAGGATTGCATGCACAGTGTGTTGAATACCCAGAAAAGGCTGGGCACAGCATTGAGGACTGGAATATGAATCCATCCAGAGAGAGAGCTGGTGCATTTCACTTGGAGTTTTGGCAATGCCCTCTGCGCTGTCTCAGGTTATCCTCTGCTAAATGAGCATCTCCCGTCTGATCCCAGTTTTCTTCACAATCAGATGTAAGCAGGCAGAATACTTCCCCTGAAAAGGAGCTAACCCCTCTAGGACCCCTCTAGACCTACTGAGAAATCTATGATATATTTTCAAAAAATGAGATTAAACTGGATGTTTGCACGTATGTGCAAGCTCATGTGCTGTCATTGCATTTCTCTTCTTTCATCTTTAAAAATAAGTTGAACAAAAAGCCAAATAATTCTTTTAAGAAAATAAAATTTTTAAGTCCAACTGGTAGTCAAATCCAGCTGAAACATGGCCAGTTGAAATGGGCAAAGAGAGCCCCAGAGTAAAATTGCACAATGTTTAACTGTGTGAATCATGTCTGGCTGCCCTTACACAGTCACCAATAACTGCAGGAGAATCTGAAGAGCTCAAACTGCTCAGGGAAAAGGAGGAAAAAATTAGTGTTTGTTCTATCAATTAAACCCAAAGGGCAAATGTCATAATCAAAGAGTCTAGAGTTTTAAGTTTGGGGTTTTTTTTTTGTTTGATCTTGAAAGACAAAGAAATCCTAATCTGATCTTAAGAATGACATTTATTTCTTTTAAATGAATGATAATGACACAAGACTTCTGTCCTCTTCAGTGCTGCGTTTTCAACTCCTGGAGTCCTGCCCTGAGACTCCTTGGTGTCCATTAGCAGATCCATTTTCTACCCTTGAACTATGTATTCTTATCAAAATGTTAATTCTTCCAAGCTTTTCAAAAAACACCCCAGTATACTGTGCACTTTATATGCCAAATTATTCCACTTTAATGGAAAAAGAACAGAAATGTTAGGGAATTCGTGTGTATCTGAGTTGTGCACATCAATCTTCTAAGGCGGCACATAACAAAGGTCAGAAATAGCCTAGCGCTGTGTTTCGTGTAGTTCATCATTCTATGAGAAAATGTGCCCAAGTTCCTCCTAAAACATTGTTTTCAAGCGTGGTTACTACTGAATATATTTCGAAATGACAAGGTTTATTTGTCTGTATTTTGATATGTTTAGGGGAAACTCAGGATGACAGTTAGAGGAGGCAGGAAGAGGGAACCACAACAAGTTCCACCCAAACACAAAATGTCATCTCTTCCCTAGATAAGATACAGAAGCATCCTGATGAAAAAAAGAGCAGACATTTAAAAGTTTCTGACATGTGTCACAGATGCAGCCATTGAGCTACTGTTCCTGATGTAGCTCGAAATGACAGCATCCAAGCCATTGGAACTGGCTGCAGGACATTCAAAGTTTGGTGTGTGTCGCATTTAATCCTTGTCATAGCACATCTCGAGAATAAAAAAGACAAATGGACACAGGCAGTAGTAATAGTTCAAAAAACTTGAAATAAAGCTTCCCAGTCTAATTGATATTATCAAGCTGTGCTAACATTTACCAGCCACCAAGTAGACAGACAGGAGGTCAGCACCCTTTTTTCTGCAATTTTCCCCCAAGTCAGAAGGATAAGTCTTTCAAGCTTTCTCTAAGGGTGACCCAAATACATGAACTGTTTATTCAGAAATAGCACTGACTTGCCAGAGATACTCCTTAATAATCAAAAGACATAAAGGCAAAAAGGCTTCAGCCACCGATGAAGCAGCTTGTCATGCATGACCCATGTTATTTTTTTACACTAGCTTAGGATCAAGCCAGTGTTGGTGATTATTGTACCAAGGAGCTGAAAATTTATTGTTTGTGCCACCTCTGGATATTTTACACCCTTGTAAAATTGAGGTGCAGGCAGCATAAAATATTCTTCTGGAGTTATCATGTTGGCATTCTCTTTCAAATAGTGTGTCTTTTAATGCTGGCCAAAAAAAGTTTTTGTACATAAAATCGATTGTCTGCAGTGGCTCAGGGTCTGCAGCACAGATCACTTGAATGAAGAGCTTCACATCTAGGTTTCCAGAGAATTTATAGTCAGCAGCCCCATTAGCTTGTCATTGATTGCAGTGGATGAGTGCCTGCTCCTCATCTAACTTCCAGTTTAACATAGGGGATACTTTCTCATTTAGCAGCCTGGGAGGTGAATAGGGAAGATTCAATTTAAGTATTTTCCAAATACAATCAGCCTTGGATAATGTGAATCCCCTGGCAAGTTGAAGTTGGAAAAAAAAAAAAATCTTTTGTATTAAAAAGTCAGTGCTACCTACAGGCTATTGGACTGGTTTCTGCTTAAATCTTTTGGCTACCTAGGCATGGTGATAAATCAAACAGGGTTTTAACAGTCCTTCCTTTTGTATGTTAAGAAAGACTCAAAACATCCACAATGTTATGGTAGCAGAAAAGAAGATTCAATGAAGAAATGTATTTAACATACACATTTTTTTGTACAGTTTTATTAGAGTATTGAAAAAGATATTTGTTACCACCTATTTAGCCATCACATTGTTGGGAAGGAATGTGGTATTGTTTTGTTGCCTGAAGTTCAAAAATATTTTTAAACAGTGTTTTTACTTTCTAACTTTATATCTAACTGCAGAGCCAAAAGCTTGAAAACACTGTTAAAAAAACCCATATATTGGTATAGTTCTAATTTGGTCAGAAATTAAAAAAAAAAAAAAAAAAAAAAATGAAAAAGACCCCTACCTTTTTTTCTCTACTCTAAAACACAGGTTTAGAAGAAATCAAGTTAGTGTGCTGAGACCTGAATTCTGACTGTGTCAAGGTTCTCCCTTTGAAAATGTTGATGTTCGAATGTGGTTGGCTTGGTTGCCCAAGGAGGAAAAAGATGCTCACAATTGAACACCTGCATTTCACATGATTTTTTTATGCCTTGGCTATGTTTGTGAGGTGTTCAACAGTGAACCCCTTCCTGTGTGTCTGCATTGGAGGATGGTGAAGTTCACAGTGAGAGAGTTGCAGCAGGAAGTGGTTCTGCTGAGAGGCGGAGAAGGAGTGCTGGCTTTGCCCACAGAGACTCTCTGTGTCGGGCTGAGGGTTCCCCGCAGTGAAGGGCGCTACCAGTGAAGGGAAACAGCTTGGCTGGAAGGGTTGCCCTTTCTGCATGCAACAGGTAAAATGAGAGCTTCCATGGTACATGGACTCAACCCCAAAAATCTTCCTCTGAAAGATCTGCAGTTGAGACCTGTAGGGACAGCAGAGAAAAATCCATATCATTCTTAATGGTACCTCCCAGAGGAAATAAGCCTTGTCTAACTAACAGCGGAAATGTAAATCAATACTGTTCTCTGACAGGTCAAGTTGCATCTTGAGAGGCAAACCAAACCACATCCCTTTGTTCCCATTTACAGTAGCACAAGGTGGTTCTATTGCTGGCAGAGCATGACACCTGAAATTGTTTTGCTGAGGCTGTGGACCCTTTCTGTGTTGTGAAGATTGATGCACAAAAGACTTGGAATGGAAGAGTGTGTAAGCTGAGATGGTAGATTCTTTTCTCTCTTTGGGGACACTATAAAGTCCTTCTGTCAAGATGTGGCCGTACATCTACCTCCTGCAACAAAAGCTTTTGCATGTATTATGTTCCTTCCCAAACAGTGAAATAAATTATATAGTAGGATCAGAAAATTACTAAGAAGAAAGGTATAGAGGAAAAAAGGCACAGGCAATGCCTTGTTCTTTTATGGTAATGACAGTGATGAAGAGCATTAAAATACCTTGGGGATAGAAAAAAAAATTAAACTGTTTTTATAATATATAAATGGCTATAGTTAGCAATCTTCATAAATCATGGGATGGGTTTAATGATCTTTGGAAGTAAGTGTTTTCCACAGGGTGGAATTAAGTTTGTGGCAAAAATACTATTCCTGAGTTTCTTTCTTCACTGTGCATCATCCTGTCGAAGACAGGACATAGTTATTCTTGTCCTCTCTCATACATATGCTATCATCTCAAAGAAACTGGAGTCAAGTGCAGAAGAGAGACTCTTCATTCAAATTATCGTGTTGGATTCCATCTCCTAATTTTTGTGTCATTGCAGAACATGTTTGCATACTCATCAGCGGTATAAGTTCATAATTTCTCTCTGCAAATGAAACTGAGTTTTCTGCCAGGTAGTTTCAGAGGATTTATGTCAGCTAGAGATTTCCATTTGCCTTAATGGGAGTTACCCACACTGTACAATAGATTAGTGGCACAGCAAAGGAAGATAAGTCAAAAGACCCCTAGAGTGCAATGTTGATTTTAAATATTTCCCTTCTGTTGTAATAACTTCCATAGCATCCTATGCATTATGAAATGCCTGATTGAGCTAATTTCCTGCATTGTAAAATAAAGCCATAATTATCATTATTAAGTGTAATTAACTGTACATATGATCACCATGAAGAATAGAAAAAGATAAAGATAGCATGAAAACACTCTAATATCATAATTACTGGTCCATTTGTATTGTTCTTGGTAAATATGCATCCGCTAAATAATTTGATTTCATGTCTTGAGCAGTTGCACTCTGCTTATCCTATGCTGATTATAAAAACTTAATCTTTTCTAGGAATCTTTTTTATCATCAGTGTGTGGGAAGGAATGAAAACAAGCAAACCTTTAAAGTTTTTCGGGCCACTCCATAATGTCCCCCATTTTCTAGACTTGGCTTTCTAGTAAAATTTTTTTACTGACTTTATGTATTTAATCTGCAGGGTCAAGGCTTCTGGTGGTAAATGTAGTTCAGCAGAGATTCAGTTGGAAAATAGTCTGTGCTAGGGAAGAGGCAGGACAACAATCTTGTTCTGTGCAGCAGTAAGTTGAACAGATTCTGTAGATTATCGGAGCAGCCTTAACTGTAGGTCCTGAGCAGAGTTACTAATTTAAGTCGTCTGTTGAGAATTTGGTACCACCTGTGGTTGTCTGACTAGTGAAAAGAAATAGAGTTACAAAGTTCTTGTGACCTTCAAAACGTCAGCCTTAGGAAAAATCCTTCCATATTTACATCTCGTATATTAAGACAGGCCAAAGCTTGAAAGACTTCCTAAAATCAGATAAAATGGTCTGGATCTTTTCTTCATTTGGGAATTAAGTTTTCTTTGTCTGCGTTTTTTTAAAGAATCTAAATTCAATGAGATTTTTTTGGGAAATGAGCTAATTAATGAAAAAAGACTTCAGGATTTGGCACTTTTGTAGGAATGTCACAGACTTAATGGGATTAGTTACCAGGGAAAGAGGTTTCAGGACCTCTCCATAGTCTGTTTATGCAAAATAATTGATTTATAGTGTCTCTGAAGTGAATACACTGTAATGATTTCTGAGATCTGCCTCTTTTTCTGGTCAGGCGCCATGTTTTTTCCTGCAGCAATATTGCAGCAATATCACTTGTAGTATTTTCTGCTTAGGTCAGATCACTGATTCCCAAAAATAAAATTTTCAGTTTCCCTGAAGATCTAGTAGTGATACAGCTGAGGTTTGGAGTGCTTTATTATTATTATTTATTTCTATAACAGTCAGTCCCTCTGGTAAGGGAAAGGAGCAGTTAGAGAAAGGTTTCAGTGAGGAGCATCTGGAGGGGGACTAGTGGAAAATTTGCCAGTGGATGGGTAGCAACTTACTGTGGTGATGGGCTTTTTCCTGTACTCTCTCACAGAGGCTGGTTACCTTTTTAAATATAATAAAGGATGAAATAGTTAAATACATCACAGTTTTGCCAATAATAGGTGTTGGTGTGTAAGTCTAACTGGCAGTCAGACTGCCCAGGTTATTGATTTTACTGTCTAATGGCTGAAAGAGATGTTATCTTGATTAATTAGAAGTCAAAACCAAATGCATCTTGCTTCTGTTAGATCTCCTGGCATTTGTTTTCTTTTTTTTCTCCCTCGCCAGTGTTGTCGTACATGTACCTTTAAAACGTTTTAAACTAAAAAGCTATCAAGGTCAGCAGTATACAAGCCCTAGGAACTTTATTTCAGCTGTCAAGGAGTCCTTAAAGCATGCACTGCTTTTGGTGCTGGAAGGTACCCTTTTAAGGCATAAGGCTATTCATTTAACCTCAACAAATTAAAATCCAGTAGGCTATTATTCTTAGGGCTCTTGAAGTAACTTATCACCTCATTATGTTATTGGGCAGAAATGCTGACATGTTGAGTATTACTTTATATGTTTACTAATGGTTTTACAGGAAAACATATTTTTCTCTTCTGGACTATTTAGTGTTCTGCAAACACATTTAGTGCTTAATGTGAATAAGTATTATGAAGACCACTGTGACACGGGAACATAAAAGAGTTGGCAGTTTTCTATCAGCTAGTCTGAATTATGACCAGTAAGATGATAGGAAAAAAATGACAGATGATAGGGGAAAAAATGTCTAGGGTTAGTCAGCAATAAGAAAACCAACAGATTTTTAACATATTATATTAATAATAACTTTCTGGTGGTTTACATGCTCTCAGAATGCCAAATACTGAGGAATAAAGGAATCTTGCTGCATTTATAAACAATTTACATCTCCCAAAGTTTACTTCCAGCAAATGAGTAGTTGTTTGATTTAACTTGTTTTGTGTTTTATATGATCAGAGTCTAGAATTAAAATTACCTTACAAAGGATACAAAAATAAAATATATTGCACATTTCTGAATTAAAGTGAAATTGCCATGTTTACATATCAAAACTTTACCAGAGTTTCTGTTGTCACAATTTGTCTGATTCTGAAAATGGTACAAGAATCATAGAATCATGAAATGGTTTGAGTTATAAGGGACCCTAAAGTGAACTCAATTCCACTATCAATGTCACTGACAAAGATATTAAACAGCACCAATCCCAATACCCCTAAGGAATGCCACACATCACTGGTCTCCACTTCAACAAGTTGGCCACAACTTTTTGTGACCATCCAACCAATTCTTTATCCACCAAGTGTTCTATCCATCCAATCCATGTCTTTCCAACCACAGATGTTGTGCAGGATAGTGTCAAATGTGCACAAATCCAGGTAGGTGATGTGTTTTGCTCTTCTCTTATACACCAATCTGAAACCCTACTGCAGAAGACAGTCAACATTGTCTGGCCCAATTTGTCCTTAGTGAGACCCTGTGGGGTGCCACCAGTCACATCCCTATTTCCTATGTGCCTCAGCATAGTTTCCAGGAGGATCTGCTCCATGATCCTGCCAAGCAAGACTGACTAGCCTATAGTTCCTTGGGTCTTGTTTTCTCAAAATATGAGGGACACATTTTGTATCTATTTGAAATTTTGGGAAACCCATGAATGCAGTCGCTTTCTGTTCAAAAGTGTGTAATGCGTTACAGGAAACCACAATGCACTGACTCAGATATTGAACAGATGGTTTGCACACCTTCCTTTCTTCTTATTTGCTCCATAACATTTTAGCATACAGTTAATCTGTTTATCGTGTCTCAATTCTGTCCTCTAGGCTTTGTTGTCATGAAAGTGTCTAAAGAAAGATGACCTACAGCACTACACAATTTATAGGTGTGGAGTGGTTTAAGTAACCAATTTGTAAAGCTTCAGACTCAATTTATCTGCTGCTTGTCCCATGGCATTTGCCTAAAAAAAGTGAAAAATGCACAAGACTCTTAAGTACAATTCCTACTTTCTCGTCTACTTGGTGTTCACAAAGAAAAAAATCCTACCAGGAGCCTGTTCAGTCTAAGAAACAGACTGCAGGTGTTTTCTGAAAAAAGGACATAAAAGGACAGAATGTAAATCGAGGCAGCCCTGTGGTCATTTTAATTGGCATTCTTACCATTTTTCCAGGTCCGTACTTACTTCTTACTGTGCTGTTGCATGAAATGAGAAGTTAACACAGCAATTACAATGTCCTTGGCCATTTTTGACTATAGGTCTGCTGAAATAAAGACCTCAGTTTTATTTAGTTCAAATTCATAGAATGGTTTCAGTAAATGTAGTGCTGCTGATAGCTGTCAGATTGAGTGCATTGGATAGCAGGTTTAGGTAGAGGTAAGATTAGCTATCTTCGAGTTTCATCTAGGCAGAAGTATAATTCACTATTTGGGTTTTATTTGGAGACCACCTGTGAGGGGGGTGCTGCTAATGCAAGTTGTAATGCTGAACCTTGTTCAGAAAAAGTTAGGCTGAGTCCACTGTGTATCATCTCTACATAGTGTATATATGGTATATATATACTAACAAACTAACCCAGAGATGCTTAAATCCTTTATGTTTGCAAAGAAAATATTGAAAAAAATATAATATATATTTATATATATAAAATATTGAAAAAATCAAAAGAGGAACTGATCTTGGGTTATGTGGTGCAGAAGAGTTTACACCAACTCATATTATGCCAGAATGGGACCAGGTCCCTGAACAGGTGAGCATCCAGGGCACCAAGATGCTTTAACATCATCCTGTGCTCTGATGGAGGGGACAGTGTTGTGTTGAACCGGGTCCTTTCTTTTCCTGTGGCATTTCCCCTCATTTCCAAGGTGTCTTTCCCTTCACAGCAGTACTCCCTATTTCCTTGTTCCAAAGGAGTTTTTTTTTCCCTGCGCAATGTCACCCTTCATTTGTGGAATAAAGGGAAATAAATGCTGCAAATTATTGATTCTGGAAGTTTACATGAGGGAAATACAAAGTCTTTCTTCTGAGCCTTGGAATGGCTGTCAGAGTCCTGCCTCAGATGCTAAGAAGGGCCCAGCTAATGCAGTCAGGTTTGCTCCATCTGCCACGGCTTTGAGTGACAGCTATGGCCCAGTGCACATCCACTGAAAACTAGCATCAGGGAATGACATACAGTTTGATAACATAAGATGCTTAGGTTTTTTGGCTCAAGTGAGATGTTCAGAGCTAATAGCCCTGTGAGCAGAGTTTCAGCTGTGATCTGTACCTTGAGATATTGGTTGTGTCTGGCTCAGGAAAAAGGGGAAAGAATGTAAGCTTATTTCTAGAAAGGTTTCCGATGAGCAGCATTTGTCATTGAAGGGGAAGATGGGTATAATTAGCTTGTCAGTCTAGTTTGGGCTGAGCTGGCTTTCTGTGGTAAGAAAGATGGACTAACTGCCAGAAGAGCTGACAGGCAGTCGATAATGCAGCAATTAATGTCATAAATAATTCTGGAACCAATTATATCAAAATGGACTCCAAGCTTTAAAAGGAACAGAATTCCCTTATTCTTCCTGCTAACAGCAAGAAGCAGCTTTCATTTTTCTCTATAATTACTTTTCATTGTATATAGCAATAAAGTAAGGCTTTTCTGTCCATATTTAAAACTTGTCTTTCTTGCCTTCCCCCGCCTCCTAAACACTCTTTACCCCACAGGACAAGGTTGTTACAGCAGATCTGCACTGAGGTGAATGTATAATCTTTTCACATGGCTGTTACATGATAATTTCTGCTGCACCTAAATGACTAAGAGCCAAGTTTTCTCAAATGTCATGGGCAATGACAGCAGAAAGTACCAAACAATGGCATTTGGAAATAAAGACATTTGTGAAATAAATTGATTTGTCTTATTATTTTAAAGGTTGCTCTGACTTGCTTACACTGAACTTATTGATTTTTTTTCCTCCCTTCTCTCTGTACAGTTACAGCTATGGAATCTAAGCCAGGCTATTCCCTTTATACTGCAAACACAATTCAGAACAGCCCTGTGAGTTAATGGGCATTCCTTTACAAAAGACACCAAGTTACAAACACCCTCTAGAGTGATATTCTCCTTAGCTGTTTCTCCATGTGCTATCCACATATGTGGATAGCACAAAGCCCCCACAGTACTGCTTTTGCTAATGTCTTTCTGTAGTCTCTTCCTCTCTTTTTTTAGAAAAATGGACTATAGAAGTAGTAAATTACTGTAGCATTCGTTCACAGCTTTGTTCAGCGCCTGACAAATGTTTCCAACTTTTCAACTATGGTGGCATTTACTCCTGGGAGGTTGGGGAAAACAGTTCATGAAGTTCCCACTGTTTTAAAACCAGAAACATCTGTTGGTGTCACATGCAGTTTGTTGGCTGGGTCCAGGAATAAAGAAATCCTGCAGCTGATCAGCTCTCTCCTTAGCAGTAGGTGTCAGTATGGTGAGTGGTAATTACAACAGAGAGTTTTAAAGGACACACGATAATTAGGATAGCTAACAAAAACATAAACACTGACATTTACCGTACTTAAAACCAGAAATGTTGTCTGCTGTGTCTGTACATTGTTTCAGACCATGACAATAGAGCCATAATTAGTTCCATCATGCTTTTAAGGAACAAAGACTTTCAGATTCTGAATATACAGCTCAGTGTTTTATCAGGAGGAATGGCAGAAAGAGGGGGAGTGATCTGTGGTGTGCAAAGCCCAAGTGTGCAGTGGTGCCAGGCTGGGAGAGCTGGGTTCCCTTTCCAAGCCCAGCTACAGGGATGGTGCTGAGTGACTGCCAGGGAATCATCGTGTCTGTCATCACAGCTCCCCAGCCAGAAGGACAGAGAAAGCTCACCCTGCAAAGGTGCTGTCCATATTAACACATTTTTAAGGTCTTTTTAAGCACTTGGAGATTGTCTGTAAGGAAGGGTGATGGAAATGCAGCTCTATTGAGGGAAGAGACCATCTGTTTCACATCTCATTAAGAACTATATCCTGTTTCTGCTCTGCGGCCCAGCAAGGCCTGAAAACAAGGACCTATGTTTGAACAATACTTCCTCAGTTAAACTACAGTGTATATAAATTGAACTCAGTTTTGCTCCAAATGACCCACTTTTTCCGCTCAGGGTTCTTCAAATGGTAAGATTTTGTCAGAATCTATGCAGGTCAACTCTGTAGCCAGTCAGCAGTCTTGCTATCCTAATTTCCTTTTCTATGTTTCTGCATTTCTAGGGAAAGTACTTCACTGCCCTCAAGCCTCAGATCATTCAGTGCACCACTTCTCTTCAACAGAGAGGAAGTGTCAATGTTTTTCTTGTATTCAAAAGAATGATTTCAAGCATAAAGTTAAAATCAGTTAAATTTAGTCTGGAACAAGTGCTCTAGCATTCATTATTTGGTCTGCAGAACTCTTACTGACCTCTAGTCTGTGGAAAATCAGTTCCCTGCACAAGTGGACTTTATAAAAAAGAAGAGATTTAACATGAAATCTCAAATGAAATAAGCTTAATTTGTTCAATGTCATCTACAATGCCACCCCAAGAATTTAGGTTTACTATTCCAACTGTCAATATGATTGATATTACTATAGGAAACTTATGGCTAAGTGAGCAACTACTATGCTTGAAACAAGTAACAGATTTGCATTTCATCAAGAACGTGAGTTGTCAAGAAGCAATTAATATTACCTAAGATGTCTTGTATCACCACTTGTACTTCTAACAAAAACACGGGAGTAGTTATTTTATTCCTAAATGGCTTTAAATAATCCATTTTATTAGGTATATTTTAATGATCACTAAAGAAAGAAATGAAAATCCTAGGAGCTATTTTGTAGTCCTGAAAGGCTAATGCAGCGTAAACTAATGGCACTACTTACTTAGATATTGTTGCTCCTTTATCCTCTAAATGCCTGAAAATAGCTTTCTGTAGAGGTGAAGTGCAGAATCCAATGGCTTTAGCACATTGGTTTAGCTCATGATGGGAGATATTATCTAATTTTATCCTCTGTGTGTTAGGGTATTATGTGTTTTCATCTGTTGCTTGAAGTTGCACATTAAAATTCCAAGCTCTTCTGGCTGTTCACTACTGAGAACGTTGAAAGTGTACATACCCATTATAACTTAGTGCCTTTGGGATGATTACATACAGTAATGACCAGATTTTCATCATGAACGAGTGTAAGCATTCTTTTGGATTAAGCTTGGGGTATTCAAAAGTACAGTGTTGTAAGTCTGAATCACAAACATAGGAGTGGTCATGGTGGAGTAATGCAAGGCAGAGAAATGGGAAGGTGTGGAAGAGGCAAGAATTTGGCTTCAATAGCTAGATGAAAGAGTTGCACAGATATCAGTATAATTGATGAATTTTGGGGTTATTTTTTAATACTGGCTGAGTGATTTACCTAGGCACATAAATTTGTAAGCATACTCCTCTTTTCCTTTAGGTCTAATAAGCTGCCATTCATATCAGAGTTGGGTTTCCTCTGTCTTTCCCCTAACACTCACTTTTTCTGCATCCCTCTTTCTGTTTCTTAGATCTAGCTTGTCAGTACGTCCCAGCATGTCCAAACAATGGCAGATTTTTCTGAAACTCTGTTCTTTATCATGCAGCTAATTAGAGAAGACAGGCTGATGGTGGACAGAGGAGGAAAGGGAAGGGTAGGCGGGGAGGAGAGATGAAAAAAAGTCTTATTAGTTCAGCATATCTAGATCTTTAACTGTACATATCATGGAAATCAATGGTTTGAAAACCTGGCCTTCATTAGGGGTAGTTAGCTTGAAACTGAGGAACTAATATTATTCTCTTTGGAGCATGAGCTTTGAGGGCAGTGACTTTCCATGTGAGCACATACAGCATTGTTTCTGAAGGGATTTTTCTGAATGGCTTTAATAGAAACAGTAAATAATACAGCATGAGTGCACAGGATATGAGTTTCTCCCTAGCATTTCTGTTATTGAGATGTGTGGTCTGTCTTCTATGGTGTCTCCAGCAGCCAGACTAACTTTCATTTTGTTTTAAAGCATCTATCATACTTTATGGCTTTGGTAGATAGGTGTGCTTAAAAATGTTCTGCCTCCTGGTACATATTTACTTTTCTCTATCTTTCTGGATCTGTTCTGGAAATTGCAGGAAGGTGACCAAGGGAAAGACAGAACACAAGAAAAAGGTTAATTGAGAGCAAGCTAGTTACTTACAATAGCAAAACCTGGTACGTACCATAGTGTGAGAAGGGTAATGAACCTATCTTTGGCTGGAAAGAGGAGGTAAATAAATCTTGCTGAGGAAGAAGAAAAACAAATTTGAGGCATGTGAGTATAGTGCTGTCTACTGCAGCACACTGGTTCTGTTGCCTACCAAAGTACCAGACTTTGTAGCAGGTAAGTTATGAGGCGTAACAGTAACACCTCTGTTGATGCTGATGGTGAAGTCTCCATGGAAAGACAGAGGATCTGTATGCTGAAATTTGTTTTATTTTACACAATTCTTGACTAAGATGTGCATCTAAGATATTCTTACTATGAGATTATATGTCCTCACCAAAATTCTGCTCTTAGACTTTATATTAGATTTGTAATAGCTTTGATTTTCTTGGTTGTTGAAGGAAAGCTTCAAATTCAACCAATCCTGTGCCCCACCACAAGATTGCTCCTAATGTTGCATATATTTTTATTGTTTAATTTTAAAAGATGAGTAACTCACCACTATTTGAATTCATGGAATCAGCAGTCCTACAGCTGATTCAATGTCCAGCATCAGCTTGGATGAAAGATGAAGAAGATGTGGTCTTGGGGAAATTTTGTGTATGGAAGAGGAATTTGTTACTCCTAGGTAAGAAAGAAGTGGAAGAAAATAATTAGGGCACCCTGAGAACATAATAATGTTATTCTCATTGAGTTTTTCTTCTTCAGAGTGGAGGGCAGAAGACTATTGAGTTACTTCCCAAAGTATTTAAACATTTTTCTTTCAGGGACTTTTGTGGAATTAATGGAGATATCAAGTGAAAAAAATTAAATTTCACCCATATTTTCTCTAGAAGTGTGGGGGTTTTTTTGTGGGTTGGTTTGTTTGTTTGTTTTGTTGTTTGTTGTTGTTGTTTGGTTGGTTTTTTTTAACTTGGCAGACCTCACGTATTTAATTGTTTCTGATTTAACAGCAGGATTAAGTTTTCTCTCCTGCTGATGAGGATCAGTTTCCTTTCTTTGGTTAATGTGTCAAACACCAATCCACCTCCCTCTCCTTCTGCCCTTCCCAGTAACTAGCTATGTTGAAATACATAAGACAATAAGAGAACACACTGTATAATCAAGAATAAAAAAAATTATCATCTACCACAGTAAATCATAGCCAAACAACACAGTTATAATAGAAATACCTTTCCTGTGTCTGATCCACTAACACTTACTTAGTCAGATAACAAATAACTTGTTCTTGGAGAGAGTGCCCTGGGTTTGATTTATCTCTGAGTGTAAGTAAATATGAAAAGGCTGCCAAATCTGCCTATATAAATCTCAGCTATCTCAAGATGTCATGTATGGGGGAAGTGAAAAATTAAGAAGGTGTTTCTGTCTTAATAGGGTATGGAGGCAAAAGGTTCTGCTTTTAATTTTTCTTAGGGATGACGTTTCTCTGGTTGATACCTGGGAAGAATTAAAGAGAAGCTGGAAAAAAATACATACATGTCTTGTGCCAGATAACTGCTCTTATTTTTGCTGATGTAAATCTGGAGCAGATCCACTAAAGAGTCTGGAATTAGTCTGGCTTTGTCCCAGTGTAGCTGACAGCAAACTGAGAGCCTTTCAAATTATTAATATTAAATCTCAGCTTTGTTAAGATTTTTCATTTTGGCTATAGTGGCCATTGTTTGTTTGAACAAATAGAACAAAAAGAAATCATCTGAAGATACTTACATACTGCTGCACAAGTGAGAATAGAAAGAAGATTGGGCCAATGTGAAAATCAAGGGTAAGAAAATAGTTTCTGTAACCATTGTTTGCATATGTTTATTCTTGTCTGACAACATCACACCACACTTAGGGGTCCATTTACACAGGCAAAAGAGAGGTGGCATGCAGGGCTGAATTATTAACTCAAGTATTAAATAGTATAATCCAGGCATAAATCATCCCAATTTGTGAATTTTCACCCATGGGCTTTCTATTTTTCTAACTTAATATTGGAGTTGGAGTTACTCCTGAATAGTATCAAGGTTGTAATCTCAGAATCAGGCCCTCTGCATGCTGTGTGGGTTTGTGAACCAGATGCTCAATGTGACAAAGTGTGTCAATTAGCCCAAAGTACTTGTTGAGCTTCAGTCCATCTGGGATTCAAAGGTAGTTTGTTACCTCCGAGGTGGGGGATTGTAGTTGAATGTGTCATCCTACTCAAATTCATTAGATGAAAAGTGAGTATCATCTTACATTACATAAGTTCAGCTGGAATGTATACAATGTCAGTATTATAGGAGAAGAAAACATGTGTTGAATACATCTAGTGTGTCTTGGGGCTCTGAAGGTCACTCCTCTAAAGTAATATATAGTGCTGGTGCTAGTGGCTCAAGGTCAAGTCAGCTTGCTTTTCATAATGCATAAACCTCAAGCTCGCTCAGACACCAATCATCTGACCTAAACCTTGGAACAAATATTTTACTAAGTAAATCAGTGAGCATGCTGGCATTTCTATTAACCTTCAATGCACTGGTGACAGAAAATGAATAATGATAAATAATAACTCAAGCCTGTAAATCATGCTTAGCATCACTGGGAAAAAAAAAAAAAAAAAAAGGGTCTGGTGTGCCACCATCTGCTAGGCTGGCTGAGCCTGCAGGGAGAAACCCACAACAGAGGGAAATGCACTTTCTCTTTCCCATAGCAGTTTCCCTGGGCTTGAAATTTGGGGGTAGTGTGAGGTGGGCTTTGCAGAGACTGGTGAGGGATACACTTGAAAGTGAAAAGTTGAATGTACACAAACTGCAGAGAGCCTGAGTAAGGAAAGCTCCATTACTCAAGGTAGTAGGGTTTGGCAAGCTTTGAAGTGGATGAACTCTTTTCTTGTCCTACTCTCCCACTGACTGACAGTCCTGGTGGTAGGCAAAAGAGAGACTTCCAGTAACTCTCTAATGCTGAGGACCTGCTTGTTTTATTTCCCCAGTACCCTTTCATTCCATTTTCTTCTTTTTTCCTTTCAGTTTTGCTACTGGTTAGGGTCACCATAGCCACACAATGGCCTTAGGGAAATTAAGGTCATAAATTGTGAAGAAAAGACACATTAGCTGTATCTTCCACCCTATGATACTTTCACATGTTTCAGCTTGATTCAGAAGTGCTCTGATTCGTATACCCTTTACATTTTTGTTAGGTCTAATTTAGACAATTAGAATTTGTTATTGAGTTTATTGCGAAGAAGGTTTTTCTTAGCCATGTTGTTTAAAACATTAGTGTTTCACAAGCTTTCACACAATCTTTTCATCTTTCCTTTCTGAGATTTTTTTTTTTTTTTTTTTTTTAATATAAAAAATAGGCACTGCTGGATCAGTGGGATGGAAGTACATCTGGTGTTGAGTTCACCTCTCTAGCTGGGAATGCATTTGTAGTGGATTGTCGGGGGTCCTGGCAACATTTGTGACCCTGCTACACGAAAGGAGGACAGCCTGCATCACATAAGGTTGCTGCTTCCAAAAGTCACAGTAGACTCTCATTGACAACCCTTGTCCTTTCACAAAAAGGTGTGCTGTGACACTGGAATAGGAAGAAATATAGGGAGTAGAAGCACAATCTGATGTTGGCTTTCTGTGGGATCACAGCAGGAGGTGTGCTGAGCACCTGTTACGGAGTGATAGGAAGAATATAACACAGAGTACTGGCTGTGTTTGTTGTGGAATCACAAAAAAAATGAGTCAAACAAATCTAACCCAGATATGTGAGGAAAGATGAAGTGAGAGGATAAAGAGAGTTAGGGGCTTGAGTTCATACTTGTAATTCATTTTTTTGTCAGAAATGGGTGTGAAGCAGAGTTTGAACTATTCAAAGAGTAAAAGCATTCATTTTTCAGTCTGGAAAGCAGGCAAAGGACAGTCATGATGGGACTCAGATTCATATCCGAGTTCGGATTTGTGACAGGCCTTTGTCAGAAAAATATTAGATGCCTGAATCTTTTTTGTGTTCTTTTTGACCATTTCTCTCTTTTGACCAAGATAAAAATAAAGTATTGCCCACCAGCTGAACTCATGTTACTTCCAGTGATTTTGTTTAAATTATATTCCCAATTGCATTAAAGTGATAACATAATTTGTAATGCAGTAATCATCTGACATAATAAAAAATAATCTCAATCAGGATATTTTATCCCTTACTTTAGTCTCAGTATCCTATGGAATAAGAGGGAAAGTGTGGAAATCCTAGTGTTTCTGTTGCTGCCAAAGTACCATTTATTTAAAGCCAGTTTGGAAAGGGCCCTTAACATAAGAAAATTAAGTGAAAAAGATTTCTATAAACCAGCCTCCTCATGTCAAACTTCATGCAAGTAGAATGAGTAATAGTAAATTTCTAAACTTTGGCATTTTTGTTTAATTAAGGGTCTATTTTGCGAAAAATGTCAGAACCTCAGAAAAAGACACAATCATATTATTCCACTAAAATGGCTGTGTGGACACTACTTCCAAGAGAAAACTTATTACCCTGAGAAATTATGTAGAGGTAGCTGCTGCATTAATATACATGCATTTCGCAGATAACTTTAGGAAAAATTAGCCTTATCCCAAAGGGACCATCACTAAACATAATTTATTCTGTCCTTTGCTAAATCTTGACTTGCCCTTGAGAAGACATTTCCCATTAAACAAAAGTGAGCTTAGCTCATATATGTTAGGTATCTGGTGTTGGCTATTCCCAGCAAGTCAACAAATTAATTTTAAAGTCTCAGTATTGACTGGCAATCTGAACCTTAACATCCCTATCCTTATATCTTTCTGAACAGTATAAAAATAATTTAACCAAAACTGAGTAAGTGCAGAAGAGGGTAAGAAAGCCTGTTATGAAAGGGAATGTATAGTACTTTCATTTTACTCAATTTAGATGAGGCTATTCACTAGTTTGGTGACTTTTTAATTTATTTTATTTTGTGCTTAATAGGAACTGTGGCTGAAAATAATAATTCAATTAATATACCATTACAATAAGAAGATTTATATTTTTCTTAATAGTAATATTTAAAAGGCACTGAGATTTTTTTGCTTATTAGTTAATTTGAAGTGATGAAAATAAATTAATAGAAATCATCTGATTTTTGCAGCTTAAGAAACTAAAATACGAACAGTTCAAGTGGTCTTCCCAAGGTTTCACAGCAAATCCATACCAGAACTACAAATTATTCCTTATGTTAGCTGCAAACTATAGTGAAAAAAAAAAAAAAAAAGAAGAGATGGTAAAAGAGGAATTCCAAGTTTCTTATCTGGGAAATACATAGCCTGATGTCTGTGGTACATCTCTCTTCCTAGCCCAGCTGTTGTTAGTCTTACGCAATTACACACACACCCCCCAATAAAAAAAACCTTCCACATATATCGAAGTTGAAATAATCATGCACAATTGAACACTCTCACATTTTTTTAAAATTTTTGAGGAAATTGCCCCAACAATCAATAGGCAGAGGAGGAAAGAAAAATCCTTAGTAATTAGTATTTAGTAACTACTTTATAATGAGACTCTATCAATTTAAAAGTGATTGTCTTCAGTTAAAATCTGGTGTGTATTTTTAGCCATTCATATTTCTGTTGAAAGGGAGGACAGTACACTGAGTAGAGCTTGGGGCATGGTAACTACTCATCCCCCTTTATAAAAAGCTTTAAAATATTATTTAACTGTAAGCATACATGTAGCAGGGTTGGGGTCAGAGGCAGGGCACATGTGGCGAAGATTGTGTGCGTAAATATGACAACACAGAAGTAGCTAGTAGTGGTAGTGGATCTATCCAAAATTATGTGCTTCTCTTCACATAACTGGGAAGCTCGGTTCACACCTGAGTGTTGGTAATGGGAGAAACAAATACTGGTGCTTTAAATCTAGCTATCCATTTTTCTAGTAAATTTGTTCCCATGTGTTTACATGTGGATAATAAGAAAGTTCTAATTGAGGGCACTGCAGCTTTTGTCTTCTTAAAAATCATGTTATGTATGGAAAACCTGCTAAATAACTGTTTTCATCTCTGTTAGCAGACCTGTTTGCCACTTCTGCTGACTTCATAGAATGACACTAAACATTTTGCTGTAAATACATTTTAAATTGGGAGAGGAGTTAAAGGAAGTTTTCAGAAAGAATTAAACTCCTAATTATAAGGGACCGGCAGATGTTTTTCATCTAGTTTCACCTTTCCAAAAAGTTATTTTCTGAAAAGAATGTATATGTTAAGATGGTGCTATATAAAGAAGCTTATTTTTCTTTTCCCACAAATTGCCCTCTCTCTCTGAATTTGGTTTTATAACTATAGCCACAATTATTTTTTAACATGGATTTTCAAACCCCCATTATAAGTTTCTTTATGCATCAAACTGTTCAAAAATACAATATATTTACAAGGAAGAAAGATTAATTTCATAACTGAGACACTACATCTGGTTGGGAGTCTATTTACCTGGTGATTTAGATATTGGTACATGATATCTGTGTGTGTCTCTCTAAAAAATTCAGTAACATTCATGTATGTATAATAGGTGTTGTTCATAGTATCTGCCTCTACGCCTCAAAAAATGGATTTTCCCAAATAGCAGGATGTTGGACTGGATTTAATACAAGGACAGAAATAAAGTAATTGTCTTGTGAGGTTCTGTCTACCTAGCTTACAGGTATGAAAATTCCCAGAGTATTAATATACATTTTATCTTCTAGAATATTTATGCACTCGCTGAACTCTCAAAATAATATATCAAATACCCAGGGCTCAACAGGCTCTGATCTGCATGAATACTAGCTGGAATTTTCTAAAAACACTTTCATTAAAATTAAACAGTGACTTCTTTTACATTGATGGGTCTATGACTGATGGCTCTGAAATTCATGTCACAAATAAATGAATGGCCCTTCGACTATTTCACATGTACTTACAGACAGGCAAATGTGATATATTGCATCCACAGACATCTCAATGAACATAATCATGATATCACAATATATCATGTTACACTTGTATATGTTCGGGTCACATAATTTACCATCAGCGGTGTGAGGTTTAACAGGGTTGAATTATACGGATGCTGCATAGAACACTTTGGATGCATTATGCTGATGCTTTGGACTTTAAAATGTTAATATTGCAAATGAAAGGTACGCTTTGTGTATCATAAATCTGAGTGTCTATTCTTTCTGTGTACTCAATAAATACACTTCTCATCAACTTTTAATTATGCTGTTTGCATTATTCTGTCCTGAAGAGGATAACACTCTGTAAATCATCCACTTCTAATGTACACTGCAGCATAAGTTTAGTTAATTAAACCATATATTTTATTAGTACTTACATTTCCATCTTGTAAAATTGCTAGGAAAAAAATAGAGAGAGGTTTTTATTTATAACAGCTGAGTTTAAGATGACATTACAAAAGTTTAGCAGGGTTAGATGTGCATATTGCTGTTGCCTGTAGCTACTCACAAATAACCAGTCTCAGAAACTTACTAACTCTTGCTGTGAAAGTGGGAAGCTTCTTGAACATGTTGATGTATGTTGATGTTCCCGTAGAACCTCTTCAGTATATTTAATGGTTGGCATAATCAGAACTGAATCAAGTATGAGCTTGTCCATTTGTGTAGAATTTGTTACATTAACTCACTGAAGAGAGTTCCCTAGTAAAGAAATTCATGGTAAGTGGAATTAGGAGATCCTTTTTACTCTTCTTATCTTAAAGTTTCCTTTTTTTTAATTGAATCCAGTTTTTCAAACCACAGATTTCATCAGCAGAGCCATTTTATGGTTCAGTGTAGGTGGAGAGCCATCCCAAGGGATGCCATGACACATGAAAAACATTTGTGTGACAAATAGCATGGGAAGTGTGGACCCTTGCCATAGCATATGTAAATCTCTGAGGATTAAAACCATTTTTGGGTAGAGTCCCGAGTATTTATTTTTTGAATTAAATAAATAACTTAATTTGAACTTTGAGGTACAAGTGCCTGGAGAAAGAATTTGACTTTGAGACTATTTCTGATTGACATAAAGACACTTTCATACTGACAAAGATGATTCTGAATTAAAATCCTTGAATGACTCAGTCTTCAATAGCCTGGCTTGAATGCCCAAATAAATTTTTTTCAGAGGGACTCTATTGCAGAATGGTTTAAAATTAAATATATATCCAGGATTGTCTTCATTAAAGCTAAGTAAATTTTCTCTACCTACAGAGTTTAGAGCTACATAGTGTGCTTAGCTGGAAATGCAACACTGCTGAATAAGAGGGAGTGTTGCATTTTACTCTGTAGATGTTATTTTCCAGATTTCAGGAGAGTATCTGTGAAAAAGCCTCAATAAAATGGCAACCTCTTAACATTAAGTTATATTAGTTTTAATTGGAAGAAAAAAAGAAGAAAATGTAAAAAGACCGCTCAGAGAACAGCAAACCCAAGAGCATAGTGTTTAAGAAAGTTGCTGGTGTGGTATAGAAATCAAATTATTAGGATTGAGTTTATGGACTATTTGCCTCACTCTAATTTAAAGCTGTCCTTTCACATGATTTCAGGTTCACTGATTGCATATGAAATGGGAGATAGAAGTTTAAATGAAATCCTTTTCTTAAAAGTAAGAAGGAAAGGACTGAGAAATTTTCAGACCTTTGTCATAAGGAGATTGAGTGTGAATAATTACTTAAAATATGCTAATTTTGAGTGCCCATGCCCTGCAGATTGAGGGAGGAGAGGTGTTTCTGTTGTATAAATATAAAATCACAGTCTCATTAATCAAGTCCTCTTTAGCAGAAATAACTAGGTCTTGACTCACACATGATGTAATTAATACTCCTAATTTATTTGCACTTGAATTTGACAAGGACTTTGGTATTAAGATTTTCATCTGTTTCTTGACTACTGCCTGTGTTGTCATGTAGGATGGTTTCAATTAAAAATTAAGCCAAATGAAAAGGCTCGTTTTCTACTTAAAATTTACAGAACCATGCCCTAAAAAGCAAAACAACAACAACAACAAAAAAACACCAAAACAAAAACATCTGCAAAAGAAGCAGGACTTGAGGAGGCTTACTCCTTGATTTTACTTTCTAGCTAATACTGCCTTTTTAGGTCAGCCTTTTCTTTTTTTTCTCTACATTTGACTTTCATGCATATTTAAAGAGGCTAGATATTAGTGTAAGGTATACTGTGATAGGGAGCACTTCTGCTCGTTTTTTTTCTCGTTTGACACAATTGCCTCAACACCTTTTATTACATGGTAAGTCATGGCCTGGCCCCACTGGTTAAAACAGAGACATTAGCAGGGTTCTTCCACGCTTGTTTGAATTTTTGCACAAAAATGCGTATTTTTACTTCATATGGTGTCATGAACACACGAGGACACAGAAGGAAAGGGAAAACTATAGCTGTTAGCCAGCAAAAGCACTTATAACTTGGTGAATTATAGAGAGGCCTTTAAATGCATATAAGGAACTGCAACTCCTTAGGAATATGGGCAGGATTGGTTTAGTTGAAACAGTATAGGAAGGACTTTTTGTTAAAAACAAAAAAAAGCTTCTTTCTCTCTTTGCTACTGCCGAGGCAATTAAGAACCATGTATACTTTTTATGCCCCTCAGGACAACTGTGTTTGATTGATAGAATGGACTCTAACCCCGGCACCCCCTGTGCTGTGGCTAACATCAGCCTGGCCTGCAGCTCTGAATCAGCAGGCCTGGCTTTAAACCCAAACAGCAGTGCTGCAACTTGCTGCAGACTATGACATTTACTCACATTATTATCACCAGCCATAGAGGAGCAGGGGAGGGAGGATGTGCTCTTTCTGTGACTTTGTGCAGCGTGCCCCAGAGGCAGCCACTGCCCCTGTAAGGGATGCCAGCTGGCCAGGGCTGCGTGGGGACGTTCTCCGGCCCCAGAGCACCTCCAGCTTTGGTTCTGTGTGCAGGGCCAGTACGATGGGGCCGCTGATCCCCAAGTGTAGGCTTCAGGCTGAAGTAAGCTGATATTTGGAGACAAACCTCTGCAGAGCAGCCCCATTTCCTCTCTCTCTCTCGTCAATATTTACCCGTTCTGTTCCATCTTCAGTGGTCTTTCCAATATGTTTTAAATATATTTTCCTTCCACAGACTGCAATTACTTGAAATGCTTCAAGAAAAGTGATTTCTTTCATAAAGTGGCTGAGATGACTGGAAATGCCAGTTTTGCCCAGAGTGCTGACAGCCAGCAAAGCCTGCTGGGACTGCGCAAGGCCTGCAGTCATCGCCTGCAGAGAGCACCAGGCTCCACTCTGAGCACAAAGGCTCAGGGTTACCACTTAAACACTGAGATTTTCTCTCCATCGTTCCTACACACACATATGAGTACATTCATTATTTGTATCAGCAGCACTGGGATTTGGGGAGCAGGGGAAAGTGAGACTGAGGAGTTAAATCCTAACGGGGATTTCAGGGCCTCAGCTGGAAAATCTCCACAGGCTTGGAGCAATCAAATGCAGCTGAGGCCAATTTAAAACAAAACAAAACAAAACAAAACAAAAAACAGCATCAACAAAAATCTGTCTGTTCTCATGGCAGGGGGATTTGCAGAGCTGTTGCTGAACAATAGGTCTCAGGGAATAAAATATTTGCTTGGAAGTTATCCCCTTTTAAGCACATTAAGGCATGTGGTGGGTAGGGTGTCTGCATGTGCAAACATGTGTGAGCAAAGGAAGGGTGTTTGTTTGAGGAAGAAACCCAAAAATAAACACATAACACTAGAGAAGTCTTTCACTGTTTAAGCAGAGTGCTATCTGATATTTTGTACTGTGGTTGTTTTCTGGCCCTGCCATAAAACCTGCAGGATGAGTAAGAAAAAAACCTCTGTCTTTTATTCCCATAATATGTATTTTCTTTGACCGGTGAAGCATTGTTGTTTCATATTAGGTTTTTTCAAGATGGTGAAATTCAGATTTTTTTTTTTAATTTGATAATTAAGCTTTCATATAAATTTTATAACTAACTCAGAATTTCATTTAGAAGCTTTTTCATTAGTTGTTGCTGTATTTAGGATTTGACATTTGGTAGGTTGAAATCAGTTGTGTAAATCCATGGATATGTGGGGGTGTTTTTTTCTATTAACTATATCTACAGAACTAGCACATTTATATAAGTCTTTATGACTAAGTGCCTTTTAATCCTCAGTGCTATACTTATTTAAAATTTGCCATTTCTGCTTGCACTACTGTCAACAGACTGATTTGTTAGGTTTATGTAAAGTGCGTAGTAAATCTTAACACTGAATTTTAGTTGCTCTTTTTAACAGTTTAAAAAAATTCAGGGTTTTTTTTGTTGTTGTTTTTTGTTTTTTTCAGGGAAGAGACTTGGAGTTTTTTTGCAATAGATTCCCTTTTTCTCTGCTTCCAGTTAGGATATGAGAAGTCTCAAGTGAGTATATTACTAATTGTATCACATCATCTTTCACTAACTTAAAATGCCCTGCATATATCATGTGTCATTGAAGAAGAGAATTAAAATTTGAATATCATGGTAATTGTACTCTACAGAAATCTACACTCCTGATAAAATTGATATGAAAATTTGGATTCTATCTTTCTATTTTTGTTTGTTTCTGTTTTAAGGAAAACCTTATGCTACATTCATTCAAAGCTTTCTGAAGCTTTGTTTTTCCCTAGAAGATGTCCTAGATTTTATTCTTTAATGTTGTCCCTGATTTATTGAATGTCCATGTTTCCCTGGATAGTACCATCTTTTGAGTTATACATCATCGGAGTGACTCATTCCCATGATGTATTGCATTAATACATCATCAAAGTGCCTTGCTCTGCTGTTGCACTAATGATATGTTAGTATAATACATCATCAGAGTGAACTGCACTGATGATGTATTACTTAGATGGTGATGGCATTCTGTGAAGAAAAGGTTGAGGAGCAGGTTCAATACAGTCACAGGAGAAAAATTAGTCAATACAGAGTATAACTGTTTCTCCAGTAGTGATGCTGATGCTAAATTAGCACCATAGCCCCTGATCTGTACCCTTGCAGAAACACTGAGACATGCATTATCCCCGAAAGAGGAATGAATTCAGAACACTCAGCTAAAGGATTTTACGGAAGAGAGGAGAGGTGTAACCATACATATTACTGGAAAGCTAAAGGTTATATATATAGCTATAATTACTGGCTACTGAGAGATCGAATGAATCAAATGGGGCCAAAATAAGACCAAGGTGTAGATATGTTCAGTAGCTGCCTCTCTGGTGGAGAATGTGACACACAGGGAGACAGAGGTATAAGGGCTATAAATATGCTGTCTGAATTAAAACAGCTGCCACTTAGAAACCCCCAGCAGGGATTTTAAAACATCCTGAGGCATGTAAGAAGGCCTGTAATATTTTTTTAAAACTTTAAATTAGGTACATTTTTAGTCATGCTATGTCACAGGCAGAACACCAGTCTCAGTGCTGTGTACTCTCTCATGATCTCCAGGTGTGCTCAGTAACAGACAAATTTCTAAGTGTGCACAGCTGATACACATAGAAACTAAAAGGCGTTAAAACTTTTGGTTTTCAAGTTCCTCAAAATGTGTTTTTCAGAGACTAGAAGTACAAAATAATGTATGTGCATGTATGATTGAAAATCCTGCAAAGTCAGACTTGTGTTAGGCTGATATATTTGTAAAAGTGACACATTATATAAGTTACATTTAATTTCTTGTACATATCTATCTCTTGATTTGATCTCAGGAAGGGAATTCTGGCACAGCTACCTTCTGAGTTCACTTTCCAGGAAGGTGGAGGTGAAAATAGTGTTAAAATGAGACCTGGCAAGCTTGTAGAGAAGAGAGAAGGTATTATTCCCAGGTTTATTTACCTAATACAAGGGATGGGCTGTGACATACTTTACTATACGAGAATAAAACATAGTAGAGGTACAAATAGTACCATGGCATGGTGTTCATGTCCCTGCAGATCTTGCTTTTCCACCTTCTCCCTCATTCAGTTAACTCCTAATTCCCTTCGCTTTGTCAGCTGTTCTGCAGTTAGAGCAAGGTAGGTTTCATGCTCCACCATTCCACATACCCCTCCATTCCTGCCCTGCACCACCTGGGGTGGGCCTGGCCTTTCTCTGGGATGTGTGGGATGTGTGGGATGTGTGGGAGCATGCCAGGCTCCTGGAACCTTTGCAGAAGGGTCTGTGCACAACTTGTTGGTGCTCTCCTTGCCCCAAAACTGTATTTTGGCTGGCCTGGCAACAGGATCATCTCCCAGTCTGGGTCACTTTCATCTCTGAAACTGGGGAAGAGATTGCCTTTGTAATCATGGGTTCCCCTCTACTATCATACAGATGATTCCCACACTCACCATTGCCCTCATAGTCTCTTTGATGACAGATCGGAAAAAAAAAACCACACACACACACACACACACACACACACACACACACACACACACACACACACACAAAAAAAAAAACAAAAAAAACAAAAAAAAAAACACCACCTAAAAAGTAGCTAAGCTGTTTTGTGTACCGTCACTTTGAAGAGCAGCGGTGCAATGAGGGTCGTGCCCCTGAGGTGCAGAAGTGTGGGGCTGTGCCTCCTGACAGCAGGAAGGAACACTCTTGCCTGTCCCAACGGCCTCCTTACAAAACTCCGTGACGACTCCTACTCCTGGGTGTTCCATGCTGTGTTATATAAGCTTCCAAACCAGTCCTTCTTTCTTCCTTTTCTCTCCTGATCATCTGTCTTCTACAACTTGCAGAAAGACAGGGTGAGAGTGGCCTAAGATACTCTTGTTCTCTGTCTTTTCCTTTTATTCTCCCCATCCTTTTCTTCTATTCCATTTGTTTCCCACTTCCATTCCAGCTCTTTCTTTGTATAGGCGATTGTTTTAGACTTGTATTATGTGGTCAAGATACACTTTAGATATTAGTCAGCTTTGAAAAGAAACTATATTGGGCCCATTCTTGAAAAAAATCACAATACTTTGTGGTGATATTCCCAAGATAGTTATCGGTGCATCAAGTGATTGTTTTTCATAATTTTCAAATATTGCTAGACTCTGCTCTCAGGAGCTGAATTAATTTTTTCCAACTTTTATTTGGAATGGAATACTTCAGAGCTACTCAATATTTCTATCACTACTGCAGATATTTTCATAACAGTTCTCTCTAGTGATTCTTTAGAGTCTCTTTATAAGAAACAGAACAATAACAGAACAATAGACATGATTTTTAAAAGAAAGTCAGGAAATCAGAGAACTTTTTTTTGTGTGTGGAATTCTGATATCACTTTTAGACAAAATAAATTTGATGGTGTTCCATAAAGTGCAGCAGAAACATTTTTCTTTTTTTTTTTTTTTCTTCCCCCCCACCCCCGGTAGTATTTTCAGCATTCAGCTTTAGTGTCTGATTTGACATTTTCCATTTGTGGATTTGCACCAAAGCCTTAATGTTGCAAACATTGAGGCTTATTTAGAAAAATTGCAGATGTCATGAAAAGTAACAAGGTTCCCACTAGATATAGTATAAAATATTATTTCTGTATCCTAATCAATGGTAATGACTTTTAATAATGCAAGAACTCGAAAGTACCCTTTGGGTCTGGACAAACAAAACCTTCGTTTTTAATGTGGCTCATACATGTGTTTTTGTTTCATCTAAGACAATCTGCCATAACATAGGACAAAACAAGATGTTCTTATTTTCTATAAATAGAGCTTGCTTTGGTTAAGATAGAAACTGCCAATTGCAGAAATACACACGTTGTTCATAATTTATAAACAATAAACACTTCTTTTGGCAGGCTGCCATGCAGTTCCTTTCTACTCAAGGTCTAAACTGTGAATGAGAAATTATGTGAAAGTTACAAATGGAATGGCTGAGGGACCTGGCAGGGTTTGAAGTGATACTGATGCCAATCCAAATCCATGCTAGACTCTGTTAGGATAGACCAGTTCAAAGATGTAGTACAACTTACTGGAAGTGTCTATATCAATGAAATGTCAAGTGAAATATATATAATAGTCTAATTGCCATGTGGTAATGACAGAATATTGCTGAGGCTTTTCTCATTCCTGCATTTCATATCATGGCAGAGATGCAGATAAGCAGTTACTTGTGCATCTGGATTTCAAATGCTTGAAACTTCAGTTAGCTTTATGTTTATAAGGGTGGTGTTGGATAAAATGAACCTTTTTAGGGAAAATTGTGGAGAGATTTAGGCATCAGATGAGCCATAACTGGCAAACTGTTGGAGCTCATTGCTTTGAACATGAAAATGGCACCTCTGAAGTAGTTTGCTTTCCATCTCCGGTCTCCTCTGCCATGCCTTATTACAGTTTTAGCATGGGATCACCTCTGGAATTGTTTCCTTCTTCTCCCCCTCTCCCAAATGGGAGGAATGAGTGCTCCAGGCTGACTCCTGTCACATGAATATCATGAGCAGGCTTTTTTGGGGAGCAGTAGACTGCTGTTCTTCTGCCAGTAATACAAACACTTATTTGTTCCCACTCCTGGGAAGGTGCTAAAAATTCAGGCTTTTTTATTTGTCTGAAATCAGTCAGATTTGGGTGGGAGAACCTTCTCTTGAAAACCTTTATACTTCTGTCAAGTGGTCAGCATGTCACTGCTCTCATAGCAATCTACACTGTTAGAGCTCTGCTCTAACAGGCTCTCAGATTTTCCTGAGTAGGATGGGTTTAAGCAGGCTCTAGCATTTCCTTGCCTAGTTCAAGAGTTTTCCTGGATATATCTCCTATAGCCCATTGCTACTCTACAGTGATATATATGCTTGACCTGTTTTTTTGACACTGCACAATATATTTTTGTCTCATCAGAAAGCACACATCCAGTTTAGTGAAGCTCATATGTTTAGTTAATTCCTTTTAAGTGCTGATTTTCAGTGAATTAGGAATCTGAACATTATTTCTGTTATTCGCAGTTTATCACCTCTATGCAGAATCAGTGCCCCTTTCTGATGCAGTCTGTTACTCTCCCACATCTGTAACTTAACCTCCTCTTCCTGTATAATTTATGTACTGAAATTGTAATTCTCTATTGATCCAAAATCAGAAAGCCCATTGATTTTTGTCATTCTGCTTTTTCAGAAATGCTTTGTTACATTGACTACAAACCTGAGTTGAAGCTCATTGAAGTCAATGGATGTCTTTCAGCTAACTCTTGACAAGCACTAAATTAAATTCTAAAATGCATCTTTCTACTAAAAATAACCACAGCAAAATTTCTTCAGATCATCAGTAGAGGAGTACTGTAGGCAGAAGACAAAATCTGTGTGTATGCATGTGTTGTCCCCCAGGGACATTCCCCTAGAATTGCAGACAGCAGTATAATAAATCAATTATCTGATTAAAACAAAAAATAATTAATATGCAATTATGACAGATGTCAGGCCAATTAATATGTAAATATTCATAAACTACCTGACAAACTGCACATTTGCAAGTAGAAATCTTTAGATATGAACACCCTGTTGTGTTTGTTGAACATAAGGGCAGGATGTTTCTAATTTGGTTGGGGAAAATAGCAACATGTATTTCAAAATAATTTTGTTTTCGTTTATCAAATACACATTCCCAAGAGTGAACAATGAGCTGTGATGTGTATAAACAAATAAAGTCTTTATGTGTCTCAGCACTCCAAAACTTTGAATGTTTGCTTAAAATTGGCAGAACTAATATAAATCCAGGAGTCATTCAAGCTATGATAACATTAAAAAAAAAAGTGTATTTGTACAGTTAAGAAGCTGCAGTTCTTCACCAAGCTATCAGGTTTAACTAATTAATGTCTCCATAATTATTAACCTGGGTTAATTGGTATATCCCCATCAATCATTAACTTTTTCATTCATTGATCACTTTGTCAATTCAATGCGTGTTAACCACCCATAACCAGACTTATACATTAGCTACTTTTAAGGTAACCCACACAAATTAATTTCTTTCCTCAGTTAATTATTAGCTGATTCCCTTGATATTTTTTCACTAGTTTAATTATTTTTTACCTTGCGTTCATTATCTAGTCTTCAGTTAATAATTGTAGAAACTATTTTCTTTGTTAATTTTTAACTAGATGTCACTTATTAACCATTAAATAACCCCATCACTAACATATATGTTCCCAACTTTAGTTTACCTATGTATGGGTCTCATCACCATGTGGCAGTACATTATCTGTGCATTTGACAACTTTGTTAAATTCAACAGGCCAGTATCTGAGCTGGACTAAATTACGTCTCTTTTCCTAACCTGTCAGAATGAAAGTACTACTCATGAATGGGTCATATTCAGTTTTTGAACAAAGCAGACGTAGACATTTCTATGACTCTTCTGTATTTTTTCTGAGATGTTTAAGACTGAAGGTTTCCTCTAGCTTTGTCGTAGTTGCAAAGGAGACTTCACATCCTGGACTGACCAGAGTCCATGACCATGCTCTGTGAGATTCATCTGTGTAAGAAAAGTTGGAGGAAAGAAAGAGAGAGTAAAAGCCGAGATAATGAGGGCTTGCCTAAAATGGTACAAGTGGTGGTAACTGAGACAAATTGCCTTACTCTAACATTTAGGGAAAGGTGTGGAAAAGCCAGAAATTTTTAATATGATGTTGATGTCAAGAAATTAAAAGAATCATTGTTATAATTAAATAAAACACTAAAATTTTCACTAGCATGTAGGTTCTTAAACAATAACTGATAATTTATTCAAAATAATTTTCCAATAAAGAAAGGATGAAAAGTTTTCCACAAGCTAGGAAGAGAAGGAGGTAATTCTTGAAACAAAATTGTGTGTCAAAGATATTTCTTTAGATGTGTATGTAACTGTTGAACAGTCAGTCATGGCTGGGTTTTCAGTGCCGCTTTTAATCTTGAAATAGCATACGTATCGCTTAATTGCCCATGGGCAAGAGCTGAGGGAGTTGCTTGGGTTTTTTGGGTGGGTTTTGGTATTTTTGGTTTTTTGTTTGTTTGTATTTTAAATTTCATTTAATGAAAGACCAGATATTTTCTTTATTCTAAACCTTTTGGTCAAACCAAATCTTTCACTTAATGTTTCTCACTGTGATTTGTGTACAAAAGCCAGAATAAAAGAGAAATTAAATATGAAATTTTTATTAAAATTTGCACTCAGGAACCAATGTAAAATCTAAATCTAGTCAGGAATTCAACAGGGGTTTCTTCCCAGGTGGGGAAGAGGATAATTAACATAATGCAGGAAAAGAAATTAATTGTAATAAATTAGAATATTTTATATCAAATAAAAATTTCCCATTGATTTTTGCACTTGAATTCTAACAGCTATAATATATTGAAGATAGGGAAGTATAATAATAATGATGACATTAATAGCACTCTAGTGTAAAGAATTATTAAGACTTAAATGTGATACTTTTCAATAACGGTAGATGAACTGAATTTGAGACATATTCAAGGAAAGCTTCAAGCATTGATTTAATTTAGTTTCATACTCAGTAAATTGGACTGATGTCATGTCACTATCCTTAGGCTTGAAAAGTAAGAAAATTGAAGATTTCCCTCTCCCTTCCCCCAGCTTTTATAGTTAAACTCTTTCCGGGCAGGAGTAGATATTTGTGCTATGTTTACTCTAAGCAGCATCATAACAGAGCATTTAAGATATATTGCTTTGGCAGCAGAAATGGAAATATACCTGACTCCTCACAACTGCCCAGGATGGATTATGAACTGGAGCTTAAAATGGGGAGTCTGGACAGAGCAAGCCACATCACAGCCTCATGTGCTAGAGTTGCAAAAAGATATTTGTGTTAACAAAAGGGACTGGCTTGATTTGGAAGGCCCTTTCGTGTTTTGTCACTGAGCATTAAAAATGTTAACTATGAGGCCAGAGTCTTATGAGGCTGTGTTACAGTTCATGGCATGTAACATTCTTCAGAAAATATTTAACTTAGAAAAATATAATAATGATTACAAATTGCAATGTTTTCAATGCCTTTCAATATTTTTTTGATTTCACATTTCTGCATGATTCTTTAAAGAGGAGTCTCCTCCTGTAATGAGAAAAAAAAAGTTCACGTTTATAAATCTATCTTAAATGGCCATTAAGCCCTGGAAAAGGAAAATAAACAGGGAGGCTGCTTTAGGCAGGAAGAACAAAACACCCTCTACCAATCACATTTTTATAGAATTTGAGGTATACCATGAGCTTCATGACAAACAAGTAAACACAAATATATCTTGAGACTGGTGCAAAAGCCTGTGTTTTCTGGCATGGGTCACCAAGAGCAGTGTGTTGCTACAAAGCACGAAAATAAACTGCCCAGATTTGCTGCCTCATTTTATCTCAGAGAAGAAGTTTAGCGTATTTTGGTCTGGAAGAAAAGTTATGCTTGTCTTAGGTTTTCAGACTCCACATCAGCAATGGGAGGATGGAAAAAGCCTTGCTTCTCCTCAAGTGTTATCCCAGTACTGGATTCCAATGTAAAGAGATAGAATAAAACCATGAGATCTACAGCAAAACTCACAGGTGGAAATTGTATGACTGTATCATTATTTCGCATTTAACTAAGATCCACACAATTTCCTTATGTCAAATTCGATTTACTCTCACAACCTGTGGGCATTATTTCCCTGGTAAAATATGAAGAATTGTATTTTTAAGTTGTTCTTGAGACACTATTTTTTGTGAAGTTTCAACAGTGGATAAACTTGTTTTGCACAAAATAATAGGTTTAGGGGTTCTATTAAGCTCCTTACAGAGGAAATGAGATCTCTGATGTTTTTATATCACTGACTGGACTGGCCAGAACAGCCAAGGACTCCAAAAGAGGAGGTTAATTGTGCTGGTAGAAGAAGTAACAAGAGATAAATGGAACAAGTGTCTGTGCTCAGTGCTTAACTGTTAACCTCTGGCTGCCAAAATGGGCTGAGGAGGTAGCTTGCCTCTGTCCACCCCATTGCTGCTTCTGAAAGGGACTGCCCAACCCTCCCTGAATGTGTTAGTCCTTCTGGAGTGATGAAGTCGCACATATACATAATTTTCCCTGTGCTAAATGTGATTTTGAGAAGGTGACAGGCACATTAAGTATTCAGCTCAGGCAGAGTACTGAAATTACTATTAGATGAATTTCAGGTGACATCTGAGTTCCCACTCTCACACTGAGGGCCATTAGAGCCATGAGTGCTCAAAGATTGCTGTCTCTGTAGTGATAGGAAGAAATTTTTTTTGCACCAAGGCAGTATGTGCAGCATTTTGAGACACTTTGCAAGGGAAAACACTGTATTTGAGGTGAAAAATTAATTGTATGTAAAAGAGTTGTAATTACTACTGAATGAAGACCTAAACAGGCAAGCTGGAGCTTAACAGAGCTGAGCAAGAGATGAACACTCTTAAAATGCAAGTATTTCATATTGAAGACAATGCTGAGTGCTATGGGGACTCAAATTTGGGAGAGCAGTTACCATGGAAGATGTCCTTACCAGACCAGGCTTACCAGCAGCCCTGCATTTGCCAGGAGAGGGCTGTGTCTGGGGACTTGTTCGCCCAGCAGACCTGACAGCATGACAAAGCTCTCCATTTTGGGTGTGTTCTTCATGGACCCATGTTGTGAGATCACACCTGAGTTTCACAGGCATGAGCTCCAACAGAGGTCAGAAAACAGCCCTCTCTGTTGTTTCTTCAATTTTCATTGTGAAGTTATGATATTGTAACACTGCAATTACCAGTGTTGCTTCCTGCTTTAAATAACAGGCTCAGATGTCGAGGGAGTAGACTTAGAAACTGAATAGGAATTTGAGATTCTGAAAAATATGTTTCAAAATCAGCCTTAACTAGTACTGTGATTGACAGCTTTCTGAGAAAGTACTGACCAGGGTTTGAAACCTGTAATTTAACAAAGTGGTGAGGAGTTAGGGGAGAAATTGCTCAACTAATTTGTAAAAGTAAGCTATGCAGAATAAATAATGTAAAATTAATATGCACCATTTTGAAATAGAAAGCTTGTAATCTTTCCTCTTACACACTGTAGAAAAGAAGACCTATTTTTTAACAGTATACATGTGTGGCTCTATGTAAATAACATCCCTTGAAATATAATAACACTTAATAATGAATGCTTATATAAAATACAGTCTTATGATGACAATCCAAAAAACAGTATTGCTAAACATGTAAAAAATGAATCATGTTTTGGTGCACTGATTCAAAGAAGTTGGCCACAGAATTGAGTGGCTCTTCAAGCTATTGTTCAAGCTATGATATCAATATGAAATAAATGTAAAAAAAAAATCCCAGCTGCTATTAACTTAAATTACCTCCAACATATACTGAATATGCAAGTAATATAGGTGAAAATTAATCTGCCAAATATAAGCAATTTAAAATTAGCCAGCGACTGTAAGGTAGTTGTCTATTTTTTCTCCAAAACTTGAACATCATGAATCTCTCAATCTTCCATCTGCCAGCTCTTGTCAGACTCCACTGTTAAAAGCACCACAATTCTTCATGACAATTATTTAACTTTTAAAATTCTTCATTACCAATAAACAATTTGGTTTTAACGTACTCTCAGTCCAAGAGGCAGATTTGTACCTCAGTTTTAAAAGTTCTTCATAAAGTCAAGCGTTCGTGCAGAACATCTGGTAGATAGAATATGATTAGGATATTCAAAGAAGAGATTGTCATTTTAATTATAAAATTTTATGAATTTGAAATACCCTGCTAAAAATAGTCACTATTCAGTCCAATAATCATTAATTACACAAACTGTAATGGATTTTGAACACAGAGGAAACATGACAGAATTATTTATTTGGAATTTAAGTTTAGGAAATATATCAAATCAGCAGCACCTTTAAATAGCATATTCATTGGTAAATTCTCATGAAAAGTCATTAATAATGAGGAAATGAGCTAACTTCATCAATAATAACAGAACACGGTCCTTAATAAGAGGAGTGTCGGAACATCTTGTTAGTGGAATGATCCAGCTTTAGCTGTGGAATTGCAAAAATACTTTCATTATTCATAATTTTTTCTAAGGCACATTTTTTTCAGGTATAGAGCATGTTTGCTCACATATAACTTGCTCTCATAGGGTTTTTTTTTTTACACATCTATCAAAGGTTAAAACAAATCTCCTGCAGATTTTCACCTCCAAGATACTACACTCTCATTCTTAGTGGGGCTTCAATTGCCTAAATTTCCTAACTAACTGTCAAAATCATTAAGAACGGAATTTGACGTGTATTTCAGGATCTCTCTGGCAAATGCTTTTAATTTTACGTCATGTAAATCCATAAAACAGTATGATCTAAAACTCCTAACAAACTTATTAATGAATATTTAAATATGCATGTGTTGCTTGGTTTGAGTTAATTATATAGCAATATTGTCTCATATATACCTTATTTAAATTAATTATTGATTAGTGCACTTTCCACTGATATTCCATTAACGCACAATAACCGTCTCTTTCTATCTGGTTGAAGTTTTAATTAATTAAATTGTGGCTGGAAGTGCAAAGTTAAGGAAACAAATTCAACAGCAGAATCATTTAAATTCAAGGGAGTAAGAGTAAAAATGTTAATTACATTTAAAAAGAAGAATTAGCCATGAAACTACTTTGGCAGTTTAGAGTAATTTATTTAATAAAGGATTTCTAAATGATTACAGTTTTAACAGCAGTAAGAATAAATCTGTGTATGTGGCAATATAGGAGAATTCTTGAAGTATTATTGTTATATGTGTAAGCTTATATCCTTGCTTTATTTCAAACAGAATCTCTCATATCAGCATCATCAATTTCTAAATATTTCATTATGACTCTTCATTTTCAAACTGATCAGCTACAAGCTATTTCAATAGGTTGATGCTGTAATTCTCATATGATCTGGCAAATAATTCACAGTGCTTTTATGTTGTCATTAACTGTCACATTTCTTGAGTTAAATATGAGTCCTGTCAATTGAAAGTCAAGAAGCTGCTTCTAAATTTCTCAATTTCATTAGCAATTGATTCAAATCACTTCCATAAAAGAGTCTGGATTGACATATGTATTGCAGTGGTTCCACAGTTTAGTGATTAATTAAGCAGGCTATAAGACTCACATTCAGCTATTTCTTCATCTTAAAATTCTTGCTTCATTATACATGGCTTTCTAATTATTACAGGTAAATACTGTATTTATCGTTTCTGAGTTTTGAAAGAAGTTAATTGGTGGAAAAAAAATAAAAACTATTTTTGGTTTGAAAAGCTGTTACATCAATAACAATCATCTATAGGCAGACATGAAGCAATGTTGGAACTCTTTGATAAAGTGGACTGTAAAAAGAAGTCAACATAAAATAAAAATACATACTTCTTCTAAAAATAGGAAGCAATGTCAACGTGTGATGCTTAAGCCATTTAGGGTGCAACAGTACTGTTTATATGTTGAATCATGCACTTTGTGCTTGTCTGTATATCTTTCATATGATATGATATGAGTAACTTGAATACAAGAAAACCAGACTTACATCAAACTCTTTCAACTGACCTAGTCAGTAAAGAAAATTGGATGGAATATTGACTCACGTTCAACCAGACAAAAGTCATAAATGTAATATACAAGAGAGTAGCTTGATTATTTGATAGCAACTCACTGACTTGAATAAAGTTTTAAGTTTGAATAATACAGTAGTTTTGTTTTGTTTTTTGAAGAACTCAATAAATGTGGTTTTTCAACTAAATTATTCCAACTTCCCTTTTATTGAAAGTATGACAGTGTCACAGTGACACACCCACGTGTTGACAAGTTTGTTTGCTTGGTGTCCATTGTTTTAAAAAATATTTACAAAAAGAGAGATAACAGAATTCCTCTTTTCTAATGTTCAGTTCCAGCAAGCTTCTCCTAATAATGATGAAAGGCAACATTTTTGTTTGAACAGATGCTGCAATCAAAGCCCAAGTCCATGAATTCATCCTAAACCTATTCTAAGACATAGTGTTCACTTTTATGAAAATGTAATCTCTTCAAAGGAAGACCGGGGAGATGAGGGCATTCCATTGCATGGTATAACTCCAGAGATCCATGGAAATGCCTGCCTGGAAAGGCTAATAAAGGATGAGAGTTGCAGAAGCTCTGAAACAGCAGGTCCTCAACAGCAGGTCATAGCTGTATCAGCAGAACCTAAGTCCCAGTAATAGTCCAGAGTACTAGTTGCTGAAATTAGTTTTTTTTTAATCAACTGCCAGAGGCATGTAAGATTGTAAATCCCATAGACTTTTGGTGTCAGATATGCTACTAAATGCCTTAAGCACCTTTAAAAAACCCACCTTGGCCTATGCTGTTAGTTGGCTGTTCTAAAAAGCACCATATATGGTTTAATAACTATAAGCAACCTGAATTTTAGTTTTCCATCTCAAGATGTTTTCTTGAGAGAACAAATTGATTTTGTGGATTATCAGTTTTAAGCTCATGAAGAGCATAGGTAGAGGTTCCTAGCAGTTCGGGGATCTGCACAGTTAAGTAAGGCTATGCTGAACAGCTTACCTGTCCAGAACTGGGTTCATATGGCAGCTGATTTATTTCTGTACCATTTTTGGAGCAGAGCTGGCAAGGCTACAGTGAACTGGGTGTCTCAGCATTTGTGATCACTTTACTCTGGCAATGACATGGCTGACACAGCTTTACACATCTCTAGCATTTTACAGCCAGTGACAAAGTCATACTAACAGAGGAAAAGTTTTCCCCATCCCTCATGACTGCAGCAACTTCAGTAAATAACTTTAGGCCCTATTGTTTTCAAGACATTAAAATTATCGGAATGAAGATATCAAATCAACCTGTCTTCACAGTCAGAAACTTTCACTTGTACTCTTTTACGTCTACCTCCTAAATGAATCCAACATTAATCAGGCTCACTACACTTCATTGAAATTTTGCATAGTATTGTATTTTACAGCCTTAGGGAACGCATAGAAATAAATTCAGGCACTTGTAATTTAGAATTTCAATAATTAAGTTTGCTTGAAAACAAAAGGTATAAATTAATAAGATTCAAAACATCACAAATAGCTAGATGTGGTTAGCTTCGGGTGTCATTACACAGTGCCATTGCCCACAAAGTTGTTACTTCCACCGGATACATCCCATGAGAACTAATACAGCAGTTTCATTTAATTGGTTTGTATACATTATTCATGCAACTCTGTGATAATTCTGGATTCATTAGAGGGGCAGGGGCAGCAGGTTTCCCCACTAAAGAACATACAATACTGAACATAAGTTACAGCACCATTTTAAACATGGGAGATTACAGGAGTTGTGAAAAAGAAAGAACTGGCAAATATTTTAGGAGCGAATAATAAAGAGTAATTTGATTTCTTATGGCAGAAACAAACTTCTGAAGGTAATGAAAATGTAATATCAAGCTTTAGGGCAGCCTAGGACCTCCAAAGACTCATGTTACATTTATTAGATGCTTGTCTTCTGAAAGGAGTACTCAGACATTAGGGTGATATGCAGTGCATCCTCTTTTTACCACAGAAAGCTTCAAAGATGCTGGTAGGACATCGTAACACCATTGGCTACACCTATTTCCAGGTGGAGAGTCTTCCATCTGACAGAGGAAGTAAGACTGAGGCCAAAGAAGGCTTCACGCATCAGCACTTTATTGTGTTCCAGTACAATCTTTTATATCCTTTACATGCCTTCCACCTGTGCACCCTATCTACCCTTCTGTGATTGGTCAGGTACACCTCAGCATTCAGTGTTTCTTTGCCTTCAGTACTGTTCACCTGTCCTACACAGCTGTAGCCTATTAGGGATGAGCAGCAGCCCCATTCCCAACCACCACAAACTGTGTGCCTACATCCATCCACTATAAGAAATACGCAGGTATGCAGTCTCTTAAGTTTTCCACAAAGATATCAGGGAAAGAGACCAGTAAATATCTTGTAAGTCATACTGACTCTACTTGATGTTGTAAACAAATCTGAGCATGGCAGACAAACAGGAATGGAAATTATAGTGGTATAAAGTCCATCTAGCCCAAAAGATGCATTTGCAAATTTATTAAAAGTACAGAAGAAATGAGATTGAGGCTAGAGTCAAAATTGTTGGTCCTTATGTATAAAAAATCTTTAAGAAGTCTGTTATTCTGAACATTGTTTAAGCGAATTAAATTTTTTTTTTTACAGCTTTGAGAAATCACATTCATGAGCTGTTAATCCAACTACTTCAAAGTAAATGCTTTTTTCCTTTTGATTAAAATACAATATTGCACAGTCCTTTACACAAACTTGCCATGAATATTTCAGTATATGTTTTTACAGCTATCATGGACACGTGATCTACTGAGGAAAGTGCAAGATTAATGCACACCTGCATGCTTTATTCAGAAACATTTCAAATGAGTCTGCAACTTGCACACAATGATCAAACACCAGCAAGAATTAGAACACACTCTGGTTGTCATGAAGTGAACTGATTGTCATCTAAATGAGATTTGGATTTATAAGATGGCATTAATAATGAAATACTTTCTGCATTCCAATATAAACAGATATTTAGATCACAGATGGTAATCGCCTTAACTGTTACAGTCAATTGAGTGAATAATGCAATCTATAACAGGGTTCACAGATGAAATGGAATTTGTAGTTGTTAATTTTTACTAAGAAGTCAAAGAAGGCTTGCATGTTGAAAAAATATGCAATAAAAACAACACCTCCTATTTCCCCTCTGTTTTCATTCATGTTCACATAATAAAATAGAAAAACATGTTTGGTTTAATGGGGAAAAGAGACATGGAGAAGTAATTTGAAGTCAGATTGTGCATTAAGAGTTATGAGATACACATTCTCATTTGCAATGTAAAACAGTCTTAGCTCTATTTACTCTCACTGTCAGCATAATCAATAAATAACATTTTCCATGACATAATGTGGAAAACTGCAAGACAGTATCAGCAAAGGCTCTTTTCCTTTCCGTGCCAACAGGTGTATCTACTCTTTGCTCTGCGGTAGAACACACAGAAAAAAATTAAAGACTGTTACATCCCAACAGAAAATGCAACAAGCCCATCAAAAAGTTCTAAGTAAATGTCTATTCTCTAAACTGTATGGTACATAGATATAACCAAAAAAAAAAAAATCACCAAATACTCTCTCACCACAAAAAAAAAAATTTCAATGTGCTACCCAAATTTGCTAGTGAGACTACAAGTAGTTAATCTGAGCAGCTTTTCTCTTTATAAATTTAGAATATGAAAAGGTATAGAAAATATTCTTAAACACAGAGTTTCAAACAGAGCAGCAAATAAACCCCAGGCAATTCAATAGAAAATACAGAAACAGTGGAGAAGTTGCAAAAGAAATTGATCAATATAGCAATGGGATATTTAATTAATAAACCAAACTCCAGACTTGATCTTCAGTTTGGTGTGCCTGTTAGTTTTTCACATTGACCCAAGAGATGAAAGTCAAGCTAGAAATGCTGTCACAAGAATTATGCTTACTCTTGCTTTAAAAAGTAGTTACAGCATATCCTTGACAACCTGGAAGATTGTTCTGTCAGGAATAGCTTGAGAATTCATGCTTGAAGAACAAATGGTGTGGGTGTGTGTGGGGGGGTGTGTGTGCGTATCTTAAGGTAAAGAAGAATGTGATTCGCTACTTTGTAGTTTAGCCACAGCTGTGGACGTTCTGCTAAACTCTAAATACAGTCACCTGCTCTCATCACCCAGGCTTCTGAGCTGTGTCACACCTACCATGTGTGCTGGAGACTACCAGAACACAACTGCTGTTTCCTGAGTCCACTCCTGTTCACTTTCAGGACACCTGTTGGTATGGTAATAACTTAGATTTAAACAACCAAATGCAGGAAAAGACTAAAGAGTTCATAAGGTGTCCTGCTGAATGAAAAACAACAGTGTACTCTCCCCAATAACAAATGAAAAGTAGCTTGAAGGTCAGTGTCATAAAGGCATGAGCTGTACTTCAACCCAGATGCTGGATGCCAGATCCCGTATAGACTTTTATGAGTAAATAACAGCTTGTGCTGCCCCTCTACATAAGGGGAAAATGTACCTAAAGGAAAGTATAAAGTGTAATGTAAGAATCAAAGAACTTGGGGAACAAAAATAGCAAAGAGCCAAAAATGAAGTTCTATATAGTAACAAATTTTTATTGTCATGAATTATTATGCAATGATAATGGCACAGGGAGATGTAGGTCCATTACCCTATGTTTGCCTAAAATGATCTTCCACTGCAATGTTAATTACGGCAACTCAGGTAGAGCCACAAACAATAAATTATTTATATCCTCTCCTTAAAAATCCAACCAACCAAAAACAAACCCCAATCCACTGTCCAACAACCCTTAGTAATGCTAGAAAAAGTTACATTTTCAATGACCAATTCAGAAGAATTATGTTTATATTCTTAGTCTCCAGGATCTTCACTTAACTGCTAACAGATTTATATTTTACCAATTGACTTCAACAGAAATTTCTTTGAGAAAACCTTATTTTCTGTGACTACTACGTGAAGCACAAATAATATAGAATAACAATAATAACAGCCTAAAAAATATTTAGAAGAGCTGGGGCTTCTTTGTGCTGCACAGTAGGATGTCCTGATGTGAAGTATTCTTATGTTACTCCCTCATCAGAAGTCCAATAGAAGAGAATTGAAGAGATCTACAAAAGGGAAACACAGAGAAGCATGATGGGACATATACCTATTAAAAACTGGGAAAATTTCAGTTATTCAGTTTGAAAACATTGGATAGCTACAAGATACTTGAAAACCAACAGAACTGCAAACAGCAAAAAGAAAAATGATCAGATTTCAATTTGAGACTATTTAGTGTCCTGCTAAGAGTAACAAGAGGAAATTTCATAAAAGATAATTCAAAACCAATTAAATGAGAGACCGTATGCACAAGACACAGCTGGAAAAACTTCGTATTTCATATATTGTGAAGTACTAGTAAAATTTTTAATCTTTGCTTAAAGAATCTTTTAATGCTACCAGACAAGCAATTGAAAATTCTGATTGAAAATGTGTTTGTACTGGTTTCAGCAAGCAAGTATATTCCTGCCAGGAGAGACAGCAAATATTGTGACTGTTGAAGTCTCACCTGAAAAAAAATACTTACAGGAGTTGGCCAGCATCAAAAAGCTCTTCAAATTGGAGCTACTCATTCCAGTTAATGCAAGTCTGGGCATACCACAGGAGGGATTTATTTTGCAAATAAATTTTTGTATTTTCTGTGTTGAATATTCTGGCCCTGTGAAACTACATATTGCAAACAAAAATAATGATCTTAAATAACTACTGAAATTACAATAAGTTGCCCACTGCCATGCCAGTAAAAACTTATTTTACAAATTCTTTGTCCGAATTGGTTTTAGTTGCATGAACCCAGCCTCTAATAATCTGACTGCCGATATGGCCTAATATGTCTCATCACAAAGAGAAATGCCTCAGTATCTAGTGGTCTGTTCTTCATTCTCACCATTTTTATAATGACACAAAAACTGGCATATCTTATGCCTGATCATGCTGGTCCCTGGCAAGATGGAACAACCTCATGGATACATGGCATAACAACAGTTGTCTATGACTATTCTAAGATGAGAGATAAGATATGAAAAGCAAAATACATAATCAATACAAATTGGAGGGGTATGTGCATGCATGTGTGTGTGTAAGACTTGCAATTCATGTTCAGTGAAGACAAGTTCACAGCTGGATTGTTGGAAAAATCATCTCATCTTCTTCCAGTCTCATTCAGATTCAAGGCAGCAGCTGATCTATTTGCAGTTTGTCTTTCTTTGTGTGTAGTGTCGAGTTACTTTTTTTGTTGGTCTAATCTTAAAATTCACACTCTCTATGTAATAATATCAAATGCTTCAACAGGTTTTTTTTTTTTTTTTCTCTTATTTTAAGCTGTAGTAACAAGGAGATTGTGTGAAAGACAGAAATACCACAACTGGGTAAGGAGGTTTAATGGACATTTTGTCTTGCTGTTTTACTAGAGCTTGCCTCTATTCAGCAGATTCTTCCTCAAGTTTCTGTTGGTAGCTTCAGTAAATCATTTGTGAAGTACAGAGTTCTAGAAAGTTAGTCCTTAGTTGCCAGACAATCTTTCCACACAACACTAGTCATACTACTACTGGGTTTGAAATTGCAGCAGAAAGCTGATGGTTTCCTATCTTTGTATTCTATTCAAGCATATCACAGAATAAGCTGAGTTAGAAGGGACTCACAAGGATCATCGAGCACAACTCCTGGCCCTGCACAGGGCACCCCAAGGGTCACACCAGGAACCTGAGAGCATTGTCCAAACACTGCTTGAACTCTTGGTGCTATCGGCCTTGGTGCTATGACCACTTCCCTGGGGAGCTGTTCCAATGCCCAAACAAACTCTGGGTGAAGAACCATTTCCTGATATTCAGCCTCAACCACCCCAACTCAGCTTCAGGATGTTTTCTCAAGTCCTTTCATTGGTTACCAGAGAGGAAAGCTCAGTTCCTGCTCCTCAGCTTCTGCTCATGAGGATGTTGAAGACCACAGTGAGGTCTCCCCTCAGTCTCTTCCAGGCTGAACTGACCAAGTGACCTCAGCCACTCCTTATACGACTTCATTTCAAGGCCCTTCAGCATCTTCCTTGCCCTATTTTGAATTCTACTGCTCGCTATCTCTTTTATATTGTGGTGACCAAAACCGCACACAATATCCACTGTAAGAGTATGAACCAATTCTCTTAGGAGAGGCTCAAGGCAAGAGAACTCAGTGATCAGTGTGTTAAACTAGGTTTAGATAATTACGAAGTCCTTTAATATACTAAAGCAGAATCATGCCAACTAGTACTAGGGCCAGCCTCTTACACAGCTCTACTGTCTGTAGATATAGATTAAAAGCTTACCAGGAAAAAGGTGGGGCAGGCTTTAAGGATAAAGGATGCCGTTTCATTTATTTTCAGATCTGGAATTTAAAAATTGTCTCTAAATTAAACTATTTTGCATAAATCACCAACAGCCATGTGTATTGTTCATAGAGGAATAAAAAAAACCCAGACAGAATAAAGAGGATTCCTTGAAAAGGGTAAATATTTTCCTAAAAGGACAAAAGACCAGCATTCTGGGGAAAAAAATGTCTCACAAAGGTTTTCACTTTTGGCCTGTGAAACCTAAGGTCTTGATTTGATTAGGGAGGAATCTTCTAGGATGATATTGAATGCTTAGCACTGGAACAGCAATTGCAAAAGTACTGCATCAAAAAGATTAATAAACATCCATTAGATCTTGAATTTTTATTAAAGTGAAGAACACACTCAAAAATTACTTTATTTTTAAGGTCCTACAAAATTAGCATTCAGGAAAACTTCTTCCAAATATAAAAATAAACCACTTCAATTCTTGAACAAAACCAAGGCTACTTTTAGTAGATTGGCCATAAAAAATAAAATAAAATAAAGCCTAAATATTCTATTTTAGCCTAAAGGGTCTCATTCAAAGCTATGTATTGGGGAAAAAAAAAAAAAAAAAATTACACTCCTGATTTCAGTGTCATTAAGGGCCACTTTGGCTGCAAGCCATATCCCTCTTGGCTAAATCAACATTCTGATGCCATATAGGTATTTTGCAATATGCTGAGCTTTCACTTTTGAATACATTTCAACTCAATCTAATACAATAATCCCACATTTGCTCAGTCTTTAATTTGAATTGCAGGTAATGTAATATGGATATAACAGCAAACATACTGTCTACTAGCAGTTTTACAGTGAATGTTTTCTGAAGTCTGGAATTTTAATATTATTTGACTGAGTGGCACATAATACTCCTTCAACTTCAAACACTTCTACTTACACATGGTACATATTCTTGTCTTTTCCTGTCTAATTTCTTTGTATAGAAATACATTTTATTTAATACATGAAATATGTATGTAGCTCACACATAAATATTTTCTGAATGTATAAGATTAATACCTAAAAAAATCTAAAATTCAGAATACTACTAATTATATTTATTTATGCCTGTTTATTTAATGTTGACAACCTAAAACAGTATTTTTACTAATCAAGAAAACATCTGCAGCATGAGAGAATGGCAGGTTTGTTTGGAAAAGGAAAGGATAATTCCTGGCTCTGTTTTATCTTCTGTGTAAAAAGCAACTGCCTGTGTACGGGTCTGAATGAAGAAGATGAAGTGTTGCAGCAGCCCTCTTGTTAGAGGGTAGAAATGAACCGAGACACAGACTTCTTGTTTATCACAGCATGAAAAGGTTCTGGTTTATTCCTCTTTACAACTCAGTCATCCTGACTCCAACTATTCACTGACTCTGGCTGCAGCAAGCTACTGCTGTAGATTTCCCTTGCAGCCTCTAACTGCTGGTTATTTCCCGCTAAACTCTGACTGCATGTATTAGTGTGTGGTCTCTGACTGCAGGCTTTTACCCAGCTAGACTATGACTGCAGGTTCCAAGAACAGGGTATAACTGCAGACCCAGACTGACCACACAGCAGTGATTCTCTCTCCCCATGATCCTTCTTCTTCGTGAAAAATTCTATTTCTAGTCTATTCTTCATTCTATCGTCCCCTCTTCCTCTATGTTCTTCCTCCTCTATGTTCTTCCTTCTTCATGATTCTCACCTCACTACCTACCCCACTCCCTTTTATCACACTTATCTTTATTGGATATAGCTGTGACTCATCAGGGCAAGGCTCTGATTAACACAGCTGTTACTTATCAGGGGCAAGGTCACCCATTTTCCCTTCTACAACGAAGGAACCATTCTTTTTCTCTCAATCAAACAATTTCTTCTGTGTAATAGAGACAAGTATACTACTGCACCTTTGAAAGTCAAAAAATGAAGGCATTGCTTCTTTACCATGTCAGAAATGGACTAATTCCAGAGCTTACTTGCTGCATTTGCTAAGTAAGGTTGAACAACAGCTATCCAGAATTTTTATTGTCACAACAGAGGACTAGGAAGTTCCAAGCAAATTAAAAAAACAAAGCTCAGAATGTGAACCTGGCAAATATTTTCTAAGCCAGAATTCTTTATATAAACTTAGTCTGGCTCAACTAAAGAGCATATTCTAAACCAAAAAATTTTCTTAATGTGAAATGAACATTTCCCATGTTAGGAATAATTCCCTGAAGGCCAGCAAGAAATAACTCCAAGTGCCAGTACAGGAGCTTTTATTCTGCCTCTCTCTCTTCTGAAAAGAAGTTGGGACATTCTATATTTGTGAAGTATTTATTTCTCTTCATTGAAATGGAAAGGTAATCATAACCATAATCATCTCTGACCATAGTACAACACGTGAAATAGTTATTCAGTGGGGAAAACCTTAGACGGTTGCATTTTTTGTTCTAGATTACTGGAAAACCTTCCTAGTTTGTGTTCTTAGATATAAATCTTGCAAAGACTGTGATTTTTGCAGTCTTTCTCAAAGGCAGATGCCAGAAAGAGTATTCAAGTAGCCTGTACTGTGAATGAAGTGCTAAGACACTGACAGTATCTCAGACAACTTAGAATCAAAGCAGAAATATTAATGATTCTGTAATCAGATAAAAACTAATTGCAGTGTGGGGGGAAATATTCAGTACTTCCTCAAACACTGTGAAAGGCATTTCATTATTTATTAGGTTAAACAAGAAAGTCAATAAGAAACTTCTGTCAATACCCTAAACTATTAGCTGATGATTGGATGATTGTGTATTGGATTGAATGGAGATTGAAATGGAAAACTACTGCAGCTAAGCACTGGTTTCAACATCTCCTGCAGTCAGATTTCTTATGATATAATACATCCTAGCCTGAGTAGCTGTGCAACACTTAAGATGAAGAGTGAAGAGTAAAACTGAAATAATTCTTTATTTTCAAATAAAACGCTCTTTTCGTAAAGTGCTACTTCTATAGCACCATTCTTTCATTTGCTGCGTGTGGCCCCTAGATAAGAGTTCAGCATGTATTGATATGTTTTCAAACAGTATTTCCCAATTACTAAGCTGTGTATGAAAGATGATTCTTCACGTAAAAAAAACTTTGAAGATTTTCCTTTCTTCTCATCAAAAATCAATGGACAGGAAATTGTTTAAATTTGTCAAAATAACCACTTCTGTTGCAGCTTAATCATTAGACGTAGCCTGCAAGACAGCCTGCTATACTATTTTTTCCAAGGAAACAACTATCCTGTCTTCTAACCTGTTAGAATTTTTTCTTTCATATCAGTGGCTCTTTTTTACTCCTTTTTGCCTAAATTGCTGCTGGAACCGTGCTTGTTTCAACCAAATGTGGTGTAGTAAGAAACTAATTTCTAGAGACAGTAAAGATCACACACTCAATATACCAAATACAAGAAGGAAATGGCTGAGAAAAATATGCTTGCACTGAACAAGTGAGAATTTAGAATCATGAGCTGTGAGATATGTCTTCCACTTGCCATTACCCTAGAGCTACAAGGAAAGAGGGAAAAAATATTAGTTACAGCCTGCTACACTTTCAACATGATGAAGAAAACGTTCTATATATCACCTAACCCTCCTCCCTTCAAAATACTGTTTTTCCTTATGGATGTATGTCTCAAGTATGAGGTTTTCGGGGTTTTTTTCTTTCCCATCTTGGTTTTCTTATTTCTTTCTTCAACCAGAATAATCCTAAATTACTTGCAAGCTACCTAACTCAAAGATCAAAAATTAGAAAAGAGAACAAACAAAATAAGCAGTGGCACTTTCTTCCTTCACAGTAAAGAAGCTACCTGGGCCATAAAATATCAAATCAAGGCAGGAAAGTGCCCTAAGCAGCCACAGCCCTTCTGTCGATGCTGACCAAGATACACAGAACTACCTGTAAATTTTGTAAGTCTAATGAATCATCAGTGATTAATATTATTGAGGTGGAATGTACTTCATTGAAATATTCAGTGTCTCATATCAGTGTCACACACCAGAGCATTAATGGGATCAAGATGCAACAATAATAGTTTCCATGACAATGCAGCACATGCTTTCAGCAGCACCTCCCTGGGTAAACAGTAATCCTTCAGAAAAACAAGAAGGTCATTACAGCAACTTGTCAAATCAATGCAGAGAGTGTCTGAGCCGATTAAGGCATCTTCTCTCAGCTCTGACATGGTGTCAATAGTACTGGGCCACTAGTGCTCAGTCAGATGACTGAAGTGAAATGCCCATCAGTCAGGGAGCTGAGGTGGACTAATGATTCCCTGTGCTGCCTATTAGAACTACATGACAACTCAATCCTGTTTGCTTAAAAAAAAAAAAAAAAAAAGTGACCTTGTTGCTTTGTTTGAAGCTGAATTAAATTGACAACAGCAGCTAATCTTTACCTAGGGCGATTAACAGAATTAAAGTACAACAACAAAGGCACACAAGGTTTTATGCTTTATATTCTTAGTTTGATAAAGCTTGTAGTCTACTAGGGTCTTTACAATCAAGTACATTGTAAACACTTATTCCAAGCCAGGCTGTATTTGAATGGATTTGAATTAATCTGTTTGTAAGAGGACATTATTTTGTGTAATTGTGCAGGGACAAGGCATGGTCTAAATAGAGTAATAGTCAGCCAGTGGTTTAAAAAAAAAAAAAAAAAGAGAAAAAGAAAAACACAACTGAAAGAAATTTTCAACGGAAATGTTTAAGGGAAAAAAAACTACACATGTGAGTGCTTCACCAGGTAAGGAAAGGATATAGTCCAGAAGAACATTATTTTAAAAATGCTCTAGAGCTGTAGCTTTTAGTGTGAATTCCCTGTGTCACAGTATGTTCCCCAAAATGCAGAACTACAGCATGAACCTTACTGTTTTACAGCTGTCATGAAAATATTTAACAAATATTCAGCATAAAGCAAACATGTACAAGCATGTAGGTATACATGTTTTTCACCTGAGGCCATCCTAAAATGATGAGCTTGATGAAAGTCCTCATGTCCACATCATGTTTCTCAGCAGTTTATCAGTTTACATTACTGACCTACTCAATCAAGAGGAAAACAGAAGTGACGAGAAGGAAACAAGGATCCTGGGCAGAATATTTTATCTATGTTAAAGAGAAAATCTGAGTTGTTAGTAAAACTGAGAGATTATCTTTATTCCTTTCATTCACACATTTTCTTAAAAATGTACTTTTTACCCACAACATTGGTAACAAAGTGGATTTGACTTTAAGCTGTGAGGTTTCTGAGAAATATGTACCAAAGCACTGAGCTTGAGCTTTGGATTGCACCAAGGAAAAAGACAACGAAATGTGCATCTGCCCGAATTATTTTCACTGAAGCCTCAAAACCCAGCAAAGCCGCAGTTAATTGATGTTGCTGGACTTTGAAACAAAACATCATTTCAAGATCATACATTGGATGATGTGAATAGGGCTCAAATCTACAGAAAATCTACAATAAAAAATGGTACAAAGCCTGTAGAAAACCTGCTGCAGAGCAGCAAGCCTGATGAGGACAAAGGGGATTTATGTTTACCAAGACATAAGTCATTGGAAGGACTAAATAGCTCAAGGGACTGGTACTGAGTTTGAAAGCTTTTCACCTCTTAGTATCAAACTCAAATCTAGCCCCAAGGTGTAGCTATTGAAGGTCATTATCATCCAGTGGCTGTTCAATACTGTGAAAACAGCCCAATTCTCACTGGACAGGGAGTCACATTTCAAAGACAGCAGCATTTCTGAGGTTCATTAGAACCCATAATTTTGGTTTCAGCATAGAGCACTTTATCAGCTGCTGAGCATCATGCCTTCAAGAGGCTGACAGATCAGACAGGGAAAGTTTGCAGGGCTGCCACCATGATAGCTGAGCTGCATGCAACAGAGACTTTTATCACTATGTCTCAAAATCTAGCAGGCTTTGAACTGTAACTGCACAAGTTAGAAAATATAGAATACATTTAAATATTTCAGTGCTTGATTCTGGTTTTATTCAAAAGGCAGTGACAATTTTAAAACAGTGGCTCACTCACACAATCTCAAATACCAAAAGACAAGCTTTTAAGGGTGAATTTCCACCAGTATTCGCAGTGAAAGCAAGGCTTAGACAGAGAATACTCAAGCTTAGACTTGAAGTTGTCATTCTAGGCTCTAAACAATTTCTTACTGGTGTACCATAGGTAGTCATACGTGCAAAGCTTACTTTAGTTCCTTCAATATTAGTTTTTATATTGTGTATTTCTCCACACCAGTTGACAATTGCACTCTTATCTTGGTTATTTTATGTTGCACAAAAGGTTCACATCAGAGTTCAGTTTTACATAATTGGGTAAAGCACATACATGTCAGTAAGTCTCCGCAGTTTGCTTTCAGGCGAAGTAAAAATCTGCTATTTCAGAAGAAATTTATCTTTGTAGCATGGAATTTCCAGTGATATAGATATAGATATATTATTATTTCGATGCTTTCTATAGAAGATCCTCTGGCTAGAATAATTGGAGTTTACAGTACCCTGCCCATGGTGTTCCAGCATGCTCTGCTGGAGTTTGACGAAGTACAGCTAACACTGTTCCCTTTGTCCCTGATGGCAGCCTGGGTAATAGGTACTAGATCTATATAACCCAATAGCAAGAATTAAAAAGTATTAAGGTCTTCCACAAGGGAATGATTTAATTGTCGGTTGTTAATCAAGCTGACCATGTTTCACTGATCTTGAATTACTTGTAATCTGACAGTACATGCACACATGAGAAAGAACATTGGAGAAAGAAAGGATTTTATATATTAATTCTCAAATGTGACTAAGAGCTCTCTCATTTTCTATGATGATTGAAACTCCAATTCAAGTTAGCCAAAAAATAATGAGGTAAAATGATCTATTTCTACATGCAAATTAAATCTGATGAGGTATCAGACCATTCTAAAAAAAGAAAATTCCAACAACTGGAAAAGAAAACTGATTTTCTTAAAATTAACTGCTATTTTTCCATTAAGCATGAATTTCTAGAAGACAGAAACTTTTATTTGTGATACTATACTGACCTTGCAACACAATTAGGAAGAAACATTTCTTTCAGGTTTCTAACAAGCATAGATAACATCAAAATTGAATCATTTCCTGATTGTTAGGCAGGTAGTTCATAATCATCAATGATGACAATTACTGTCTCTGTCCTGAGATAACATTTGATTTTAATTTAAATGTTGCCACCACCAACTAGAAGAATTAGTGAGAAAAAAGATTTTCTGACATTTGTGTATAGATAAAGGTTGCTATAATTGCTAAACTATCCCCTCATATATCAAACAAACTAAAAACAAAGTAAGTTCTAAAGACTGCATGTTGGAGAAGAGGTTTGTGAGCAGCATATCTCTTGGCATGATGCTTCACATATGCCTATTTATGGTTCTTGCTGAAGAATTGCTGCTATTTAAATTATTAAAATTAATTTTTAAAAAATGTGTAGTATATAATTCATTCAAAGCCACAACTGATACTTTAAGGGTGATAGCTTATCCTAACAAAAATAAATGTCCTGAAGACTAAAGCCTCAGGCCTTTGTTGGGTAAATCTAGAATCATTTGTTTAGTGTAAAGAAAGCATATTTTATTTTGAAGCAGAATTTGGGGATATTTGCATATGCCTTCTTTAAAATCTTGAATTTACTTTAGAAGTCTAAATACTTAGTAAAAATCATAGGATCACAGAAGGGGCCAGGTTGGAAGAGACCACAGGGGGTGAGTCTGGTCCCACCTCTCCGCTCAGGCAGAGCCATCCCAGTGCACACTGCACAGGATTATGTCCAGACAGTTCTTGAATATCTCCAGTGAGGGAGACTCCACACCTGCTCTGGACAATCTGTTCCAATGTACAGTCACTTGCACATTAGAGAAATTCTTCCTCATGTTCACGTGGAACTTCCTGTGCATCAGTTTCTGCCCATTGCCTCTTGTCCTATTGCCCAGCACCACTAAGCACAGCCTGGCTCCATTTTCTAACATCCTCTGTTCAGATAATAGAGGCACTGATAAGGTCCCCTGTCAGTTTTCCCTTCTCGAGACTGAACAGGTCCAGCTCCCTCAGTCCATCCTCGTAAGAGAGACACTAATCCTAAACATTTTTGTCACCTTCTGCTGGACCTACTCCAGGAACTCCATGTCTCTTATGTACTGAGAAGTCCAGAACTGGACACAACATTCCAGATGCATGTCACCTGGGCAGAGTATAGGGGCAGAATCAATTCCCTTGGCCTATCGGCAAGGTTCTTCCTCATATCCTGAGGATACTCTTGGCCTTCTTGCCCACCAGGACATACAGCTGGATCACGGACAGTTTGTTGCCCGCTAGAACCCCCCAAATCCTTCTCCACAGAGCTGCTTCCCCACAGATCAGCCCCAAGCTTTCCTGATCCATGGGGTTATTCTTCCCTAGGTGCAGGATCCTGCACTCACCTTTGATGGATTTCAAATATTTCTTCTCTTCCCATCCCCCCAAATTGTCAAGGTTCTTCTGAGGGGCTGCACAGACTCCTGGGGTGTTGACCACTCCTCTCAGCTTTGGGTTGTCAGTGAACTTGCTGAGGATGCTTCTATCTCTTCATCCAAGTCATTGCTGAATGAATGAAACCATACCTGACTCATTATTGAACCTTGAGGAATACCACTAGTGACAGGCCTCCAGTCAGACCCTGTACAACTGATTACAACTTTCTGAGGTTTGCTGTTCAGTTTTCAATCATTTTGAGTATATTACTGCTTCAGAAACCCCAACTCTAGGGCTTATATTTCAAACATTTCAGTCTGTACCTTGAAGTCACAGAACAAGGTCTCTAAACATTCATTTTCTTTTCTTCATAGATAAATGTTTATGGGTGTGTAAGCATTTAATGATCTCTTTTAGGTAGATTCTCTATAATAAAGAAAATAGATTTTATCAACAAGTAGCTTTTTTTAAGTAACTTACAATTTTCTTTTAGAATATCCTTTCAGGAAGCTTGCAAAAAAGAGCAAACTAACAAGACAAAAAGTAGCCTAAGGCTTCCTTCAACTTGATATTTAACCTGACTCCATACCAACTACACAGTGTCCAATGAAAGGTAGCTGGATGCTACATATAGCCGCTTCAAAAAAAACCTCGAAAACTGAACTTTAAGAATAGTAAGGATTAAAGATTTTTTGCCTTCTCTTGTCAGAGTATGCCTTAAAGTTCAAATGTGCCCAGGGGGAAAGAGACCTGGGGGTGCTGGTAACAGCAGCTGAACATGAGCCAGCAGTGTGCCCAGGTGGCCAAGAGGGCCAATGGCACCTGGCCTGGATCAGGAATGGTGTGGCCAGCAGGAGCAGGGAGGTCATTCTTCCCCTGTACTCAGCCCTGGTGAGGCCACACCTTGAGTGCTGTGTCCATTTCTGGGCCCCTCAGTTTAGGAAGGACGTTGAGGCGCTTGACCGCGTCCAGATGAGGCAATGAGGCTGGTGAGGGGCTTGGAACACAAGCCCTGTGAGGAACGACTGAGGGAGCTGGGGTTGTTTAGCCTGGAGAAAAGGAGACTCAGAGGTGACCTTATCACACTCTACAACTCCCTGAAGGGTGGCTGTGGTCGGGGGGTGGGGGGTGTTGGTCTCTTTCTCCAGGCAGCAACTGACAGAACAAGAGGATGCAGTCTTAAACTGCTCCAAGTGAAATATAGATTGGATGTTCAGAAAAAGTTTTTTATGGAGAGAGTGATAACATACTGGAATGATCTGCCTGGGGAGGTGGTAGAGTCTCCACACCTACGTGTGTTCAAAAAAGATTGAATGTAGCACTAGGTGCCATGGTTTAGTTAAGGTGTTAGGGCATGGGTTAGACTCAATGATCTTAAAGGTCTCTTCCAACCTAGTGAGTCTGATTCTGTATGATCCTGGTTTTAGACACTAATCAACAAAACAAGAATAAGACAAAAGCCTCTTATGCTGATGAAAGCATATCTTCATCCTTCACAGCTTCCAGCTTTGCTTAGAGAAGAACATCAGTTGGTAAAATGCTTTAGACGACTAAGTACTGGCTCACGGATTAATTTGGACTCTGTTTTCATGACCACCATTGCTGCCTACTGACATGCAATAAGAAGGAAAAGTCATCTCAATAACTATTATTATCAAAATGCTTTGAGCGATGTGGCCTGACCCAAAATGGGACTTATCAACATTAGAACAATAATGTTGAAATTTCATACAATGCCAGGTTACTTCCTTAAAATGCAATGCAAGGCTAATGCAATGCTTCTGTCTAATTTCAACACTGTCAAGCACTTGGTAGGAATGCGTCGTGGTGGGTGTACAAGAGCAATTATTTTATTAATTCTGTTTCATAGAAAAAATGGTAGTTCCAATGAATTTTATGAAACCAGAAGTCCTAGAAATGAAAACAAAATTTACCCACAGATCTGTTTTCATGAGTTCTTCTGAGCACAGATTCAAATACATGGTTAATGTCTTCTGTGGAAACAGAATATAAATTACATTATATGTCAACAGTGAGTGAAAATATTGTTGGAAGTGAAAATCAACTTATGAGTTTATGAAAAGGGTTGATAAAAGGAACACTTCACACTCATAAGTTGTCTTCAGACTGTTATAGGCAATGAAGAATGAAAATCTTGTTAAAGGGAGACTCAAATTTCTGTGAACCTTCAAGAGTTCTGCTTCTGTTTTACAAATGGGTACTTATGGAAATTGTATTGTATCTTAAGTGTGCACACTAGTGTCATTAAGGTTGTAAGAACTTTCTGAATATGTCTGCTTCAAATGCTGTTGTACAAATTCTATTCTCCCTAATAAATTCTCTCATGCTCCCATAGGATGTGATGTAATGGACAATAGCGTTCATGCCCATGAAATCATGTAGCCCAATGGGAATCATAACAGAGAACTTGTAAGCAACGTCAAGGTTTTGAATGACTTTAATTAAGTAACCTACTTCTCCTCTTGTGTTCCACCATGACAGCTGGGGTCAGCTGCAACACTTGAGCCCCTAAATGTAAATGTCAGGGGATGTTGACAGCAAATTCTTAGCAAAAGCCCTTCACCTCTGGAATTTACTTCTCGTATTATAGCTTTGATCGAGCCCAGGTCAGTTTACAATCAAGACGTAGAGCAAGACCTTTTCATTAATACTTCCCAAAAGAGTAATAAAATTGCATTTTAATATGCTATTGTGACTAATTAGTTCAATAATTAACTAAATTAAATATGAAACCATATTCTGAATTCTCATATTTTTAGACATGACATATGTGGAGTCCATATACGGCTGGAAACTTTTTTCCTTTTTTTTTTTTTCCAAATCCATCAAAAATCTGAGAGAAGGTGTATATTAAGAAGTTGAATGGAAGGATGACTGAAAACACAACAGACACACAATGTTTACATCTGTAATGAGAAAAGCAAAGAAAATGTACAGTAATGAGGGGTAATTTAGAGAATAATCAAAGTAATATTGTAATGACTACAACCAGCATATCATGCCTGAAGGGAAATATCCTGAAGGGATATCTTGCCTAAAGGGATATGGTCTATAGCACAAAAGCTTGGAGCCATTGAAACCCCTAGAGAAAGATGATAATGGCTGTACATAAAGTATAATTTATTTACAATTTGAGGAATGCTTCCATCAAGTCCCTAATGACAGGCTCAGTAGTTACATTAAAAGCTGTGCTGATTCTGATAAAGGCATGAAGTCAATAAAGTAGGCAAAAGGAATCTGCAGTACAAGGAGAAAATGGATGTTGCTTACTAGGCAAGAGTAGAAATAGAAACCTGGATAGCAACATAGACTTAAAAAAATACATATTAAAAGAACTCACAATACATGATCTCATGACAGCAGACAGATTGTAGTGACTCCTAATAAGGAAGCATGATCTAATGTGGATCTAACAGCTCTGTTATCTGGGAAATATTGAGAGACCATTACAGAGAGCCATTTGTATATCTTTTCTAGTATTTTATTCTCACCAGTTCTTTTCTTATGCTTTTAACTGTTTGTGGGAAAGGGAAATGGAAGGATCTTTTAGGTGTAGAAGTTTAGCTATTTTTTGCAGTGCCTCTGGAAAAATGAGACATCTGTAGATAAATACATTTGAAAGAATAAAAGAAGGAGAAATTTTAGAATTACTGAAAAGGACAATATACTACATGGGAAAAAACACAAATAACAGGAAAGTGAAAAATAGTGTGTGAAAATTATAAGAAGTTAGTCTTCTGACTTTCAATAATATAAATCAGGAGATGATCCATTGGTGTAACTAGTGAATAAAAAGGAAATGACCACCAAAAAAATCCACATTTGGAAAACGTTGCTACAATACCAAAAGAGAACCTTTTCCTCCTGATTTATGGAAATTTTTAGAGCTCATATTAATTTGTGCTTCTTTCTTGTCACATTTGTGGTGGTTTTAAATAGGATGATTTTGGTGAGGGGGAAAAAAGCCTGCCACGGAAATGATTTTTTCTGTGAGGAGCTGCTAGCAGCTTCCTCCGAGCCTGGCAAAACCAGTTTCTGGTTAGCTCTGAGAATAGGCACACTGCTAAGCCAATTAGAAAAGCTGGAAGTGCCTCTATCATAACATATTTATGACGGAAAAACACGCAGGAAGCTGTCTTGCTCCCTACTCTCTAAGGAGGCACTGAGGGGGAAGGGGGCTGTTGGGGCCATTCCCAGTGGAGCCAGAGCTCCTTCCCGGAGGGGCCCACTGTGGCTGCAGGGAGCCATCCTGGCACTGCAGGCAACCGTGCAGCTGGGACAGTGCCAGGAGCAGCCCTGTGGCCATCCCGGTCCAGGAGCAGCCACGTGGCCAGGACCGCATGGCCAAAATCAGCACAGCTGGGCCAGGACTCTCTTGGCATGGCTTGCAATGGACTCCATTTGCTTAGCTACTTTCAGCCAGCCATGTTGTGGGCAGAAGGACAAAAATGGCAGCAGCAACTTTTCTTTTTTAGGCATCTCACATGAAGAAGAGGCCTGGAGTGGAGCCAGCGGCCGGCACAGCTTGCACGGTGCTGGCAGAGACCAGGGACCAGCAGCGAGAAAATCACGGCAAGTGATTTTCCCAATGCAGAGCCGGGATGAGATCAACCTTTCAGCACTGCAGAACTCCGTAAAAACGGTTTCAATTGATAAAGCTTGAGAACAAATGGACCTACAAACACCAATTTTCTCCCTAGTTAGAGAAGAAGAAAAGGCAAAGACATGTGAGGAGAACGACCTGATGATACTAAGGTTGGTGCAAAAGAGGGAAGGGGAGGAGGAGGTGCTCTGAGCTGAGATTCTTCTGCAAGCCAGGGTGAGGACTATAATACAACTGTTTCTCTGTAATTTGAGAAGTTCATGGGGGGATGCAGAATTCACCAGCAGCCCATGAGAAAAGGGCATTCCTGCTGAAAAGCCGTGATCTGGTGAGAGGCTTGAACAGAGAGGGAGAGAACCCTTGTTTTCAGAAGCAGAAGAGGACTCTTGCTTTTATACTAGAACAGCTCATCCTTAAAAAAACAAAACTCCATAAACTAAATGGCCCACAAAAAAAACAGCTGTGGGAAGACTGGTTTTACCTGTGGATGGACTTCACATTGCAGCAGGTTTCAGGTAGACTGCTGCTTGTGAAAATTAGGACCACACTGGAAGAGTTCACAGAGAGCTGTCTCTCATGGGAAGGACTCCATGGAATAGCAGAAGAGACTCCTCTCCCTGAGCGAACTGAAGAAAGATTTTAGAAGTGACAAACTAGCTAAACCCCCCATGGTTTTGTCTCCTCGCACTGTTGATGGGAAGGGAAAAAGAGCTGGGGGATAGAAAAGCTGTTCTAAAAGTTTATTTTTAGTTCTCATTATCCTTTTTTAATTCTGTTAATATTTTTTCTTTATACCCTTTAAAATTTTGAGCCTGTTTTGCCCTTAAAGTGTTTTCTCCTACTCCTTATCTTACCCCTTAAGTTTTCTTTCCCCCTCCTCTGCTAAACTACAGCAGAGGAGAATGAGTGAATGATTTTTTTCATGGGTGCACTGGCATTTGGCCAGTGTCAAACCTGCTACACACATTACTGCAACACTTCAGACATGAAAATCCCACCCATGCTGTCCTGCAATCAGTCCTGCATGGTGCCTCAAATCGCTCTGAATAAGCACTGACATTTTAAACTCATGCCCTGCTCTCACAGTGACCCTATTCCTATCTCATTACATATCTTTAATATTTGTTTAAAAGTCTATCACAAGATGTTTAAGAGGCCATTAAAAGTAATGAATTATTTTTTAAATGGATGAAGCATCAAATATGGAGTAAGTGGTGTTTTTTCAGTATACCACGACTTTATAAGTGCAAATATTTGCAAACTACCACCATTGCAGCTACATCTGAGCTTGTGGAATATTTAAGACACAAAATCTGATTGCTGGATTGCTTGGCAAATCTCAGCCTACAAAGGTTCTCCTTGAGATAAAAAAACCGTTTTTTTGCACCCTTTGGTTGTATCAAAATTTCTCTGGCGTGTGGAATTGAATAGTTCAACAAATTAATCAATTAGAAGAGAAGCATTAAGGTTTTTATCCATGACTTTTTTAGTTTTTCACAACTCAATACTTTTCATAACAAACAGTACAGAAAATTCTTTACCTGCTCACTCTACAGGTATTTCCTGCCAAGCTCTGGAACTGAAATTTTACACCTTCAGCCTAATGTGACCATTAAATTTCAGGGCTGAAGCATCATTTTCACTGAGTCCACAAACTGATCACTAATTCTTTTACGCAAAATAGGTGGTAAATCCTTCAGGCCAGGAGGGTACCTCCAGGCCAGAAATTCCTAAATAGGACTAAGGCTTGGAAGATCCTGATAGGGAGCCAATAAACTCCACAGAGTTGGAAATAGCAGGTTTAAAGCTTTATCTTCCCCTTTGGGATGCATATAATTTTAAAGGCATGTGCCTACTTTACAACCTAGAAAGGATTTAAAACTCTACATTCTTTATAGAAATACAGGTATCTTTATGAAGATTTGCATGCTCCCAATGGAGATGCATGTATGCCAGGCATTTCTCTCTGAATATCCTGTACTGTCACTGTCGAGGTGGTCACAACACTCCTTAGATGAATTGTGTCCCATTATCACTAGTTGGTGACTCACCTGCTTCCAGGTGCCTTGATAGGAGAAAATCAGGTCGAGACCTTGCTGTGGCTTCCACACACCCCTCTCAGCTTCACCAATGCCATCCCCCCCTCCCAATGGGTCAATGTTGCCAGTCACCAGGACCCCATATGCGTCCAGACAGAGTATGTTGTTCAGGCTGTTGTATCACATCAGGGTCACCATTTGTCGCTGTTGAGATGGCCACAACACTCAAGAGTGCTTTGGCAGAACTTCAGAAGGCTTCAAGCATCAGCTCCTTGTTATCTACAAGTCTTTCACACTTTTTCTATATAGCCTCTCATAGGCAGCTCCACACAGCTCTGGCTCTTTCTTTCCTTCTCTCAATTCCAGTTCACTCCCTCCTGTCCCTAGCAGAGCCACCTGTCTGTCCCTATACAACATCTTATCCCTCCCTCCTTGCAGCACTGCCAGCAGACTCCAACTGCCTCCTCGCCCAGCTAATTCACTCTTTTATCACACCCATAGCTGTAAGGGCAAGGCTGTTCCCACTCTTTGATAATTAACGCAGCTGCAATATACGGGAGGCAAGATTGCCTCTAGCAGTATCTCTGTCTTTCCACACTATACCCTTATGTTCCCATGCTGGGGTATCTGCCATAGGTGCCATAATGAGATTCTTAACAATTCTCACACATTCAATAAAGAATTCAGAGACCTCACTTAAAGCTCTTAATGCTGGTCTAAGAAGGATGCATCTAAGGATTGAGAAATAACTACAACACACAGCCTATACCCATCTATGATTTTTGTCTAGTCCCTCAGAAACAGAAGCAGGACCTGAAAACCTAAGGTATTCAAATGACTACATCTTGACCTTTTTTCCTTGAGCAATCAGTAAACTTGAGGTAGAAAAATGTGAAAGGATGGCCTAAAGAGCAGGAAATTATGTGCTTGGCATGAGCTGTAGCAATCAGTCTTTACGAGGAAAGTAGCATTTTTCCAATAAGGTTTTAGTCACAAAACAAAACCAGAAGCTTCTATTTAGAATTACAAGCTTTGAAAGGAAAAGCAGCAGGATATGACAAAGGGAAGTTTGTTCACATGTAAAAGGACAACCTGGAAAGACCCACCTTGATTCTAAAATTCAGAAAATGGAGAGCATGAAGGAGATTGCGGTTTCAGAGGAAAGAAATTTAAATGAAATATTGACTTCTCATGGTAGTATAAAAAGACATTACACAGATAGTCTAGTTATCACATGTCTAGGGCTTCTCCACTCGTGAATGCACTCTTTGGGAGCAGTAAGACAGCGGGAAACAAGGGAGATATTTATTTGAAGCTGTAAAGATTGGGAATAAGAAATACTGTAATCTTGAACATCCATCAGAGCATAATTGCTGTTTTCCATTTAGTGGCAAAGTATGACTTTCCAAGGACTGCTGGAAGTATCAACATTTCACAAGGACAGCTCTGATGATGAGCGATGGTCCTGGTGTCCTAGTCAGAAGCTTTAATATCTTTTTTTCTCACCTTGCCTTCATCCCTTGCAATGCCATGCTGCCAGTTATAAAAGCTTGGTGTAATCCCCAGGGTTTATAGAGAAAGTGCATTAGGTGTAAGGAGGGTAAGGCAGACATTTGGCTTTGGCAGTTTGTGTGAACTGATGAAAAGCAGCAGCTAAATCCCACAACAGAGCAAAAGAAATGTCCTCCCCTTTTAAATCACTATTCAGACAGTACCAGAGCAACTAATCTGAGATAGAAGCTAGCCACTATCATACACTTCCACTAGAAAATAAATATCTCCATTTTTTTTCTGTGTTTGCATTAATTCTGTAACTATTTCTACAAAGTCAATTATGGTTTTAAAACCTGAGTCTAATAAAAATAAAATTGAATATTCTATGATGAAACTGTACAAAAAGTGAGAGGTAGTGAATTTAAACATTTGGGATTCTGACTTTGACACACTTCCGGAACTGAAATTTCATCAGGAAAGGGGAACACAATTAAAACTGCTTTCTCTTGCATTGTTTTATTCACATTAAGTATGACAAGCTGCACACAGCAGGAGAATCTCAGCCTAGATTACCAATACCATTTTTTTACAATGTGCAAGGAGAGTAAATGGCATGCAATTGAAGCATGGTGCAAGCAAGCACGACAACTTAGTTCTGGAAAACAACAACAACAACAACCAACCAAACAAAAAACTTCACCTAGTTTTAGACAGTAAAATAAAAACTGCAAATGATTAAACATTCATTTGAAAAATTTTCATCCTTCTAATAACACAGCTGCTTCTTACAGCACTACTATGAATTCCTCTTCTCTCTTGAACATAAGCCACGATGTATCTAGAAGCTAACAAGATCTACAATGGAGATTTTTACTAGATTCATTACAGTTTGCTGTCAAGTGGTCAAATCCACGTAATTATTTTCTACCAATGTCTTTGTGTGCATTCCCTCTGGCTGCATACCACAGCGAGTATATGTATGGCATATTTAAAGGTACTCAGCAAGTTGTTAAATGATTACTATAAATAAAACTCCTTTGAATCAAAGTGAAACACAATAAAATCAACTCTATTTTTAAAAAAAATCCTTCTGTTTAAGAGGAGTTTGAGCCAACAAAAATAAGCCCATTCTGATGATATTCATTAACTAGTACTGACAATGTTGTTATTTAGTTGAAAAATAAGATCTTCACCGAACTATGAAAACAGTCTGACAACCCATAATTCAATTAAAAAAAAAAATTCCTTCACCATGCCCATTTTCATCAAGCAAATTTCTTGGATGTGATGCTCATGTCAGGAAGATACATCTCGTCTTTTTTTCCTCAGAATCCTTAAGTCCCAATGTTACAGAGGTTGTTTTGCAAGGATGCTGTACATGAAAATGCAGGGTTCTTTCACTTTTTTCATTTGAGAAATAATAGCACCATGAGACACTAATTATGGACCATGCAAACAAACAGTAGCATGTACCCTAAAGTCCTTATTTAACTTTACAGCAAGTCTCAAAAATGTGGACAGCTTCCACATGTATTTTTCTTCATCATTGGCTGCAGGTATGGAGATCCACTGGCTAAATAAATCCCAAGGAAAGACAAGAATCCTTAGTGTGCAAACTGTTGCTTGTTAATGGGCTTGCATGGTTCACAAAGCCTACAGATTTGTCTGCCTCTGACCTTAAGACAGTCCTAAATCAATTCAGTCTGACAGTATTTAGCTCTTGCTGAAGAGTGACCCAGAGACTGATTCCAGCTCTCTGGAGATTAGCCAGACCGGCTTGTATTCAACAGCAGCTCTAGTGCTTTTCTTCTGCTGGGAATCTCAGCAGAAAAAGTTCCAACACATTTAACACATGCACTGTGTGTGTACATGCACTTCCACAAGTGCTCAGACGCTTCAAATGCTTTTAATGATTTAAGATGTCAATATTATGCCAACTGTACAGTATCAGTTGTTCATTAATAACTTTAATAAATGAGAATATATGCTTGAAAACAGGAAACAATTCCATTACCTTTTAAAGACCCTCGTTCTTTTCCTGCCTGCCTCTTTTCACATGTTGTCCTTGCACACTGATGCACAGCTCCTCAGAATGTTGCTATGCAAGCACCCAGAGTGGTGAGAACTCTGAAACACAGAATAACTGGGGTGTGAATCATTTTGTCACTCCCTACATGTTATGACCAGTTTGTACTTTCTTCCATCATATGACAGAACTAAACCTCTGTAGTGCTAATCTGACACAGCAAAACTACTAAGGGAATACAACAAAGAAATATTTTAGGGATGTTTCTAGTATTTTTGTGTTGATGAATACCCCCGTTTCCATGGTAAGAACTGCCCATGCTTCTTTGCAAAGCAGACCATTGCAAATGATCAGATGTATCTTCGTCTAGGTAGTTGCTAGAAGACTTCCAGTTGATTCTCCTACTCTGATGTCGTTTGCCTCAGCACCACACTAGCTTCGTAGTAAGGGTGCTGTTTTCTAGCAACAAAGCAACCTGCAAAGCCAGAAGACTTCCGAAGGAGAGGTTTTATTTACTGACCAGCTGATAACATTCCACGTTTCTGCAGTTTTGTCATGGCTCATACTGATGAGTCAGCTAATATGTCATTGCGATGACTGGATTTGAGAATTGTTGCATTGCCTCACTCCATTTAAATTAGCTAAAACAAGAATTTAAATCTCCACAGCCATCTTCCCTTGTGTGGATAGTCTGTGGGGCTAAACAGTGACAGTATAGCAGAGGAAGAAAGAGGTTCATAAGCAGTAATTTCACAAAGTAAACATGAAATTGAACAAAACAAAAAAATCCCAACACTAGAATTTAGACTATATAAAAAGGGACAACATTTGGTGTGGATGAGCTGCATAGAGAAACTGAGGAGCACATGCATGTCAGAGAGTCTAAGGACACTCCTGAGTGACAGAAACAGTGAAGATCACGCTGAAGACATAGTTACCATTTGATTTATCCAAGTTACAGAGGTGTGTATACAATATAGAAGCTGCAGCAGCTGTGAAAGCACTTAAATACGATACTTAAAAGCACTGGGATGTGCCATGTGGTACAGAAGTAGGCATCCAGTATTTACAGCAGAGAGTTAATCAAAACCAAGAAGGCTGGAGACAGAAATGAGTGCTATTTACGAAAAGTCTATGATCATATTCACCTGAGGAGCCAAATGGCTGGTGTCAGCCTGTGCCATTCATCTTGAGGTGGCTGTAATAAGTGATAATGATTAATGTAATCCACACAGCCAACCGCTTTGCTACCAAGGTAAATCATATTTTGCATTCTCCATTTTATAAGTATGTGCCCTAAATATTAATTTACAACCTTCCATAGCTCTTATCTTAAAGGCCAGTATTTTTCATCAACTAATTTTTAGCTTTTATATTTTCATATTATTCTTTTGGATACTTTTAAGTAATGTGAAGCCCACTGAAGCTTTTTAGAAGCATTTCCTTTGCAATGAATTCATATATGCAGTAAATTAGACTTGGGCCTCAAACAACAAAATATTTCCCCAAAAGCAACTAACCTATCTGAAATAAAAGATGGAGCTATCTCCTAAAAGGGGAAAACAAGACAAAACAAGAATTAATTACAGATATATTTCCATAATGTCTGAATCTAGTTTTTAGCTGTCCACTTCCAGCTGTCACAAAATACTGCATGGAACATAAACATCTTCCTATTATATTCGTACAACCTCCAACAAATCCCTGATCTAGAGGCATCATCTTTGGACTTCATAGAATTTAGAGAGCTTTTATTTCTTGCTATCAGATAGTTTTTAAAAACCATATATAGTGTGAGCAGTCACAATTCCCTGTGGCAAGGAAGTTTAACAGCCTAGATATTCTTTGTGACTAGAAACAATTTTTATTTACACATTACTTGATGAAATTTTAGTTTAAGACTGGTATGAACAGTGAATAATTACTCGTCTTTCTATGTCTGGAACAACCTGACAAGCTTTTATTTATATTTGTCTCTCTGCACATCTTTTCTCTCATTACAGATTGAAAATTCCCACTTGGATAATTCTTAGCTCACATGGAAATGGTTCCATCTCTTACATTATCCATGTTGACCACGATTTTTCTTTTTTTCTGCATTTTCCCTAATCTCTATGTCATCCTCTTTTAAACTGAAAAAATTTTTACTGCACCCAGTGCTAATGATGCAGGTATAAGTGGGATTTTTACAGCAGAGTCATAATTTCAGAGTTTGCTTTCTAAACTTTTCCTAGTAAATCATAATATCCTATTCTTGTGGATCATTTACTGAGAACTGAACTACTCTTTTCATTTAAACTTCTATAAACCCAGTGTCTTCATTCTAAGTATTAAGATATATTGTAATCAATATAATCCATGTTCTTCCTTAAGAAATAGTCTTAAAGAATGATCAAGATATTATATTTTATATCTAACAACAACAACAAAAAATTCACCAAATGACCCCTTTCCTTGCTAAGAAATATGTTTTAACTTGATATTTAATCTGAACACAGTAATAATTTTGCTTTATTTTTTGGGAATTTGGCTTTCTTTGCATAGGTGTTCCTATATATAATCCAGAGAACTGAATCTACTGAAGATGTCAGCTTGGAATTTCCAAAACTTTTTTCTTTAATTAAACATCTGTGTGGTTTATTCCTAAAAAAAGTGGTCATCTTAAAAAAAAGAAAATGCACAAGGAGGATATCTAGTCATATTTCTCCCCTCTTGTGCACTTTTCCTGCATTCCTTACTGTTATTGTGGACTGTAATTTCTATATCAGTATTTAAATGGACACCCCTATGAGAAGGATGCTACCTTTATTCTCTTGCTTATTTTGTATAGGTTCTGGAATTTGATTCAAAATTTGGTAATTTCTTAGTCCTTTTTCCTTATTCAAGACCCAGAGTTTCACCTATCTATTCTTACCATTTTGACAAGAGTAGCATGCCTAATTTCCCTGGAAAATGCATTCCAGCAGTTCTTTTCACCAAATTCTGCCTCTTGAGATTTCACAGAATCACTGAGTATACATTTCAGTTAGACCACTACAGTTTTAAGGAACAGCAACTCTTTTCATCGCATTACATCTAGACAGCATCTGAAAGCTTAAAGTGTTTCATCACCAGGTCTTTGGGCTCTTTGGTTCACACTGAAGGCATAGATCACAATTTGGACCAAGCATCTCTGAGTCCACGTTGCATTCAGGATGGCTACACAGCAGGAACAGCTAGAAAGGGAACGTTTGCAAGACAGGGAACTCATCCTGTTACTGCCAGTACACACATCAAATACAGAGGAGTTACAGCAGGACATTACTGGTGATTAAGTGAATTCTTAAAGCAATGACTATACATCAGTGTCATAGCAAAACCCAGTTGTATAGCTATGCAATAAGACAAAATAACACAGTTCCTTAATCTTATGTCCAGTAACAGTATGATTCACTGTAAGATAATGTATCAAATAATGTGTCCTACTCTTTTTGGACATTAATCTTGACAGAAAAATCTTCAGCTTTGTATGGATTAGTCAATGCAAATTCATTAACTACTTGTCAGGCTTCTAATACAATCTGCCCTGACCCCAAAGACTTGACAGTGTAGTGTTAATCAAATCTGCAGAAGTTCCCATACAGACAAAACAACTTGTTTCAGGTTAAATAGTTTATTTTTCCCCTAAAAAAGAGGGGGAAAAGAATTGGAATAAAGTATATGAGAAAAATATTTTAAAATATAACCCCACTTGATTTCATAATCTTGTGCAATATTGCACCAGAGACACCTGATAGCAAAACTAAGCACCATTTTAAAAGGTATGAATAATACAAATCAAGTAGGCCAATTTCCTCATTTTACCTCTGATCTTTGTTGGTGAGAATACTGAAATTCCACTTTGTCCGTCTCCTGGATCTGGGAAAGCAAGACCAACAATTAAGGCAGTATTTTGCAAAACAGATTGAGAAAACTGATTTACACCTGAGATCATTTAAGTGAAAAAGTATGTAAAGAAAGAATAAAATAGTCTATGATATCAAAGCTGTGATGAGATTTGTTTGCTTAAAAATTCTTTAATATAGTACAAAGGATGACATCTCAGGACGACATGGGGAGATTCATTACCAGAGAGAAGGTATTGAAATAGTGGCAGATACATTGGTGTTGTAAAGGAACAGTAGGTACACCAAGCTGGTCTGAAATACCAGTTAAACTAAGCTAGTAAGAAGAAATTCTTGTCTGTAACTTCTATTTCTCTTGAGCCAAACTTCATACAGTTACCTTTCCTGACATGTTCAGATCCAGTAGTCTTCTTATCCAAGTTCTAACCTTTTTTCATAGAGAAAGAAAACGTGACAATATAAACAAAAGATGTCTCAAAATCGGAAACAAGTGTTAGTTTAAGAAAAAACAGTTTCACTAGAAAATCAAAACACCATTTTAAAAAAATTTCATGGTAAAAGATGGAAGGACCTGCTTGCAGGTGACTTGCAAATAAGAGAATGATTGCAACAAAATATTGGCTTGCTACCTACAAAACTATTTTAGTTTTAACTACCTGTTTGCCCTTTGATACATTTGGCTACTATGGAATTCACCTTTCTCTTTGAATTTTCATCTGTTTATTCACCTCACTGCTTTTATTTCCTTTCACAAAAATCTTTAACTACCACTTTTTTTCACAGAGGGTTGTTTATGGGTTTATCTTCATAACTGAAGGCCATTTTTTAAAGTAATTTCATTAGTTTTTTACTTATTTAGGAGGGTTCTCCCCTTCTTCCCCTTTTATGCTAGCTCCTTAATACCTTTTCTGTTTTAATATTCTGCTACTTATTTTGGCTATCTTAAGACAGCTTCTTCTGATTGTAATTCACCCAGAGATTTGCCTAGAAGGGATTAAATATATAAATCTCAACCTTGTTATCACCTAATTTCATGGTTTGTTTTACCTTCAAAAAGAAATGTGTTTAAGCCCATGAAAGTAATTTCTTGCATAGTTATTAGATCTGCACTTAATCACATGCACGGTTTTGAAGGTTCTCTCCCAGATTTCTTTACTGCTGAGGGATATCTCTGACAGTGAGGTGAAGCCATAGCTAACATGTAGGCATCTGGGGATGTCTCTCCTGAACATTTCAAAGGTCTGTGTAACACGCAGCCAGGTGATGGGACTGCTGCTGGATGTTGAAGGTATATAACAAACTTCATGTTTAGATTAGTCAGATGGAAAGAAATTAAAGACTAGTACCAGATAAGACTATCAAATTGTTATATATAACATTTATCATCTTAATACACTGCAACGTGGTGCTTTAGAAGTAATAAAAGTCACACAAGTTTTTTCTGAAGTATTTAGGTTACGCAGGACTGCTTTGCGCTCTGTCACTTAGGCTCTTTTGAAAAACTTTCCCAGAATAATTTAGGAAAAGGCTTTGGTAACCAAACGCAAATAAATTAAAGCATAATCATCTTTTTTAACTAAACTGAAGCAAGAAGACACCATTGTCCCAGTTATTTACCCAAACAGCTTAATTAATTTCTGAGCTCAGAACTGCTAATGATTCCCCTTGTCTTTTACCCAGACATCAACTCGCAGCTCTCAAAGAAAATATCAGGGCAGGGAAATCCCTGTCTCCTGTCACCCTTTTGCTACACAAATTGCTGCCACACACTCATCCTCTATCAAAGACCAGGGATTCAGTCTTGCATATTGAGAAAATGTTCTTGGTCCCTATGCACAGAAGATCAACAAATTGCTACTAATAAAACAGCTCTTCTAACTTGGAGCGCACTTAACTTTTAATAAATTAGTTTGCTTCTCTAGAAAATGTGTTACATGCCTGGTGTTTCCTCTGCTTTTTTATTAACTCAGACATATCTGACACCTACCTTTTTATTTCTTTTTCCTGCTGTTATATCACTGGCTGAAACAGGGTATTCCTTACTAGAGTAAGTATGATGAAAGGGGATGAAGTCATATAGATGTAGATACTAACATAAACCAGAACCAAGGAATTTCTTCTTTGCAAAACCAGTCACTGAAAGGTCTAAGAGCTTATTATATTTAAATTAATAAGAGTATGAAATTGTAAGAAAACATTATTCTCTCAACATCCATCATGAAGCAAACATCATGCTCCTACTCTACTTCCTCAAAGAAACACAAAAGTTGTGGTCAAAAATAATTTTTAAGTGATTCATTGAAAATACCAGTTCAGAGTTCTTTTGAATGCCCTGAAAGAGCAGGGCTTGAGCATAAAGGTTTAGGTTAGTTATATATCTGGCTCTTCCCATTTTAAACAGTTTATTTACTTGATTATAAGGTTATCACTACTGATAGAAAAGAGTAATTAATGCTGAGATCTTCTCAAATGCTGTATCTTCTGAATTGAGAGCCAGAATAAGCACATTATTTAATATTTTTCTTTAAATTTAATAGCATTTACTCAAACTGCAATTGATTTTTCATAGTGAAAAATCTAAGTATTTTCCAAAATATTCTATATAAATCAAAAATTAGTTTTGAGAAGCCTCAGAGAAGGGTCTGCAATCAGTGTGGGAACTGGGTGACATTACCAGTGTTCAGAAGATGTAAAGGTGAATGGAAACAGAAACAAGCGATATACACTGGCTCAGCCTGGAACTGCTATTGCTTTCTAAACCCAGAATGAACTTTGGGATTCTTCTTCCCCTCTCATGATCTCATCATCCCACATTACTTGAACAGTTGATAAGATGTTTCCTTGAGTTTTCAACCAGATTTTATTTACAATACGTTTTTATATTTATTGTCTCAGGCATCAGAAGTTTATGCGTGTCTCTGTTTCTGTACTACACAGGTGTGAACAAAACTCTCCATGATGGATCATGCTCAATGCCTGTGCTTGGTTGTTCAAGCAGTGTCTGGTTTTGAACTGGCAATCTTATCATGAAGAAACATGTCTTCTTCAGTTCAGAGCCAAGTACCTTATCTCACCTCTGAGACTGCATATCAACCTGAAGGTCTGAAATGAAATGACTTCAGCACGATCAGATCAATTTGCTGTGAGAAGCCCACATCACAATACGAGCTCACATAACTCACCTGGCTTTGGCAGCTTGCTCAGGAGAGAGCTGGACCTACATGTGCAGGAGCACTGAATTATTTCTCCTCTCTGGAGATGGAGAGTCAGAAAAGATCCCTTCAGGTCAGGGTTGAGGACTCATGAGGAAGTCAGCAGTGAGGCAGCTAAATTTTACTTCAGTACGCTGGGAGCTCAACACTTTTCAAAGCTAAGACAGTGAAGGTCAAGAAGCTAATCTTTTCTGAAAAGCCAATGATCACAGAAATTAATGTGAAAAATCCAAATGTTGCATGTGCCTTACTAATTATCCTACCTAGTAAGAGTTTTCTCCTAAATTAGAGTCCTTTCCTTTCTTGGAAAACAGTAGTATTTATTCTCTGATTAGCCTGTGTCGAGGAGCTCAAAGGTTTTGTCTTGCTTTTCCATTTTAGACACAAATCTATTGCCCTTCATAGACTTATTTCATGTTAAAAACATGCTTGACCATTTTTGACATTTAGCATGCATGGAGCAACACAATTTTTGTTTTCCTTTATTACTGACATTCAAGTTTTACTTTCCTTTCTGTAGCAATAAAAAGTAGCTTTAGCAGTACATCTGTCAAAATATTTACCTCCTAGGCCACCAAATTTAATGTCAGTATCTGCTTAGTATTTTAATTTCTGTTATCACTGCCAGAGGAAAGCAGATGACAGCAAGACCGTGTACTGTGCAGCTCAAAAGTTACAATAAAAAAATAGTTTTTATTTGGGGTCAATCCCTAAATGTGTGCAAAAACTAAATCAGATCGACAGTCGTCTTAATGCTTAAAGGACTGATGTATCTAAGTTGCTGATGTAACTAAATCTAAGTTTCTATAAGATAAGCATTGATGTGAGTACAGCACTTTTCAGTGATTCTTTTTAGTTTGGATCAGTTTGTAAGGTATTGATGATCATCAGGTTGATTTGGTTTGTTTGGTTTTAAACCCCAGGTATCAAGAATTGCTCTCAGACTGTAAATAGATAATAAAAGGACCCTTAAAATTGTGAACAGTTTTCGCTGAATTAGTCGAGCTCTGCAGAGAGGGGGACTGGACAATTTCAGAGAGCTATACTTTTTTTTGGTCTCCCTTCTTTTTTATCTAAGCCTTAACAGGCTGCTGAAGGGAAGCTTTTCTGGCAAGTTAACTAAACGTCATATTTTAGCACCATCACCTCTGTCTGCTGCTGGAAAAAATAGGATAACTACCCTTGGTATTTTTCTGCAGCTTTAAGTTGAATTAACAGATGGAGTATATCTATGTGGGATGGAGAAGAAGGATAAAAAAAGAAATCACAAATTTTTCAAATGCCAGAAATATTACATGAAGGAAGCATTATGAATGAGAGATGGTTAAAATTATTTTGCTAAACCCCCTTGCCCCTTTAACACCTGCTCTTGTTTTCAGCTTGGAGGCAGGGAATATCTATTCTCCTTTCACTTACCCACATTCTCTCTGACACCTTTCACTTACCCACATGCATTGTGTTCCCCATGGAGTTGTTCATCTTGTTGTAAAAATGACACTTTCAGGGATATGACTGTAGAGGCTGAAATGTTGATTACCTAGCATTAATCATTTCTGGAAATACCAGTCTCTAAAGATGCTAGTCCTCTGGGGTGCATATAATATGCATGGAGAGGAACAGACTGATAGCATGTGTGGGAGTGCCTGGGACAGTACGTATTTACTCTTGGCCATTTTGTCATTGATTTATCCTTTTGTGGTCACATTTTAAAAATATTGTTGACTTCCCAACTTAATTAATTAATTGAAGAAGTCATCCTCTTTCGGTGTTGCTCTCCACTGGTTTCATTAATATGTAATGAAATTTCCCTTTGTGCCTTTATTGTCAATGTTCGAGAGCATATCCGCAGGAAAGGCTTTATACCGTCAGTTTGGAATCCCACTTCCCTCTCAGCTGCTTTTCTCCATATTGATGGCATACAGGATAAACAGAACAAGTTAATTTGTAATCTTAGATAGAAAATGATAGCTGCACTGTTTCTGTCATTGAGCACTCTGCCAGTTTAAACAGCTGATTAGTCAGCTTCTGTGGAATCGATCTGAATCAGTTCCACCTGCGTGCACCCACCAGGAGCCACTTTATTGTAAATCAATCATTCTGAAAACATCTCACAAAGGGGCCAGCCCTCACTAACAAGCCATCAATTTAAACTGTCTGTCCAGAGAACTCGAGAAATTAGAAGTGCAACATTTATTCTAAAATTATGAAGAAGTTGTTTGAGTTTATTTTTTTTTTATTCCTCTTTTAAATGATAGCCTGTAATATTTGGTGCTGCTGGTGGTTTTCTTACCTTTTCTACCTTTATTTTACTCCTATGCATTGGGTCACTTTCCAGACATCCCAAATGTGCAGGTACTTTCTCACTGGAAAAAAACAATAGGTTTGGAATTCTAACAACAATGGGTGGAATGGATGGCCTTTATTACTAGAAGGCAACATTAACAGTAACTCAGAGACTTTATATCCTGCCCTTGTGCCCCTTGGGTGTTAAGATCGATCCCCAGAGTCAGAGAAGTTCTCCTTATTCTTTGACATGATGAATTGCTAAATTTTGCCTGTGCAGAGAGTGGGTCTTCCAGCTGGCAGTGGTTGGACAATCTGCCCCAGGGGAAAGATACAGATATATGACTTGGTCTCCAAACCCTTCCTTTAAGACACTTCATACAACCCTAAATAAAAGAGAGTGGAGAAGGTATATTCTACCTACTTTTTTTGTTGTTTTTTTATTGGCCTGTCTAGGCATTTCACTTATGTCAACAAAAAAGCTGTGAGAATCATGTTTTCCAGTTGTTTAGGATCTCCAGAGTCTTATTCAGCTTGAGAAAAAAATATGGCAGCACTTAGTTTGCAAGGTGTGGAGCAAAATACTGTGTGCGATGTTAGGTCGCGTAATTACACGCTGCCACCTGATTGCATTGTCAACACTGTCTCTGATTACGAGGTAATTGCTTAGTTACTGGTTTGGATGCAAAGCCTTTCAGAAACTTGTGTATTAAACAAGTGTCCCACTCTTGGAAACACAGTCAAAATAGAAATTCAGTGAGGGCTCATGTGATTGTACAGAAACTAATTTTTCACTTGGGTTACACTAAGCCTGATCTATTTCTGCTTAACCCCGACTGAAATCCTCTTATATATCATCCCATTTATTGTAGGATACTCTGGTGAGATGTCTCTTATCAAATAGTGTAGGGTATTCACAGCAAGTTCAGAGATTCAGCTTCTCTCCTTTTGCAAGGAGAAATGTGAAAGACAAAAATGTTAATGGTTAAGGACTCACTCGGCCACATGCAAAGCAGCAGGTGCTTTTCTGACATACATGCTAACAGCCCAGATGCAGAGAGGTGAACATCAGAGGACCACCACAATCTTAAATTACTTCCACTATTATGACAGGCTTGTGCTATGTAACCAAGATGACCACTGTTTGGTCAAATCACATTTTTCACACAAATAATAGTTTTGTCAGTGTTGGCCATGATTTCTACTTAATTTATTATTTTATACCATCTGATCATCAACAAAATCCCTGAGCTTATTTGTCTTCATGATATTCACAATGACAGGTTTTGAACTAACCATGAGAACCAGATAGAAACTGTCCAAGAATGTCTGTGGTTTCCTGGAAGAGTAATTATTACAATTTAATTATTACAATTAAAAAAAAAAAAAAAGGAAAATAATTTTTACACTTACTAAGGAGAATAAATTATTTAATCAACATATATTTGATGTCTACTATATCTTTATCTTAGTTCCATGGATCACTATCAGGGTGGGGATCGTTCTTTCTACCTTGTCCTCCTGTGACTGCTGAAAATTTCCCATGAGCTAGCAAACTATAAATGCATTCAATATATGTCTCCGTGACCATAGCAGTGAATTTTACCACCTTTGAATCAGGAAAATATGGATGTTACATTACATTACCCAGAAAAGTCTGCATTATCCAGCAAAGCAAACATAGTTACATAAAATATAAGTTAAATCACAGAAGCACCATCATGACTTAAAATGAAAAAACAATATACTGAAGAGAAAATTCTAATTACTAGAAAGTTGATATTTCTTTAAATACCTAATTATGCTACACTGAGTATTTGTGAAAATGTCTTCATATGAGAAGTCTGAGAATTAGTAGCTCTACTGTAGGTTAAAAATTGTAACTTAACTGCTGTTCTGGCTCCTGAGATGATATTGCGCTATGGGTAACTGATTAGTGCCTAGGATCCCCATGATCTACACAATAAAAATAATAGCACATTAGTACCTATCATTGTTGGTTTTTTTTTCAGCTTACAAATTAATAATGCAAATACTCTTCCCAAATTCTGTGTGCTCTCTCTGATACAGTTGCTATTATCTGGCTCCAGGTTCTGTGACCGGTCTGTGCAGGAAGGTACGGCCTTACTTAAAAACTTGGGTCATTACTGCTATTTCAATGTGACAGTTGTGGTGATTTTACATTGTTGGTAGTTAGCAGGAACATTCTGCATTGATAGTACTGGACTGAATGCTGTACAACCAGAGGATATAATATAATTTAATAGATATTAGATATTAGATATTAGATATTAGATACTTAATTTAATTCAATTTTTTTTTATTTGAAGACCACTATTTCTAGAATGTTTAAACTGAAAGATGAAGTTGAGGAAAAGTGCAAACATTTCAGATAATTTCATTTTATCATCACAGGATGCTGACTTAAACTACAGCTGTAAAGCCCTGTGTTGGTTTTGCACAGCCTGGTTTTTGGTAGCAGGGCACTTGGCCAGTGCCAAACCATGACATACCCACATTAAACTGATACCAGATAGTAAATGCTGCAGCTGAAAATATAATGAAAAATGCAACCTCTATGGGGTAGAAATAATATTTTAATAGAGAGATTAAATCATTAGGTTATTGAGAGAGGTTGTTATCTGTAAGCACCTGACTCATAGTAGCTGCGTCTGAAAATCTGAATTTCAAGATCTCCCTAGAGACTCTATCTGACTCTCTTGGCTGTCATGCTGGCTGTATTCCAGAGCCTTTCAGGATGGAATGGGACAACTCAACCCAGAGTAATATGCAGAATTACCTGTCTTCCCTTCTCCATCAAATTTTTGATGCATTATGGACTTTTTCATATTTTTGATCAGGAAACATGTAAGGAGGTGACTAGCGAAGATGTGTATGATGGGGCAGTGTGTTTTTATTGAGCATAACATGTTGTATTTTTGCTGGAACCCTGATATCCCACTGCATGCTGACAGTCTGCAAGACTCTGCAGCTCTCTCCTGAGATGTTAGAGCTCCCCAGCATGAGAAGTTGACTTTCCTCTTGTAAAAGAAAGCTCTGGGAACATCCACCATTTCAGCAGCTCCCAGAGTATGGAAGAGCTACATTAACCAAGACAAAAAACCCCTCAGAAGTGCTAGGAGTTGAATTGCAGGCACAGCAAAATTATTAGCATGGTGACAGCTTGTGCACAAGGGATCGAAGAGCATGAAAAATGGAAACAGCTCCACCTGTCCTTGCCAAAAGGAGCCAGGGTAGAAAATCACAATTTTCTGACTGTATTTAGTACACGAGGTATATGTTCTCTTCCTTCTCTTGCTTAGATTTCCTATTTAAAAAGACACTTCAGTAAAACTGCCGTAATTTTAATCCATGCTTAAACATGGATTATTTTTTCCTAGTCCATCCATTCCTACTTTCTATTCTAGCTCTCCTACATTCTTACTGCATATGTAGCATAGCTTTGAAAGTGTCCTCATTATGTTTCATTTGGGGCTTCCTATTTATTAGTTTGTGGTATCAGTTGTGCTCAGTTGCAAGCAAAATAAACTATATTTGCTTTAAAAGCCAATTCTGCAATCTTGATTTCGGAACTGGGAAATACTGGTCTTTTTGGAATTGTATTTTGACCCTGGAAGTAAAAGTTAGGAATTGGCAGAAATTTCCATATCTAAGTTGAAGCAATTCATTAGTACAAGGTCTAAAAGAGAATATATATCAAAATAGATAGCACTTTGTGTAAACTAAAAAGGATTTTGTTTCAGTCACTACAGTACTTCAGACCCAGTTGAGCTACAATAATAAAAAAATGTTTCAATGTATTTATATCAGTCAGGTGAGCAGATTGGATTTTGGGTACATGTGTGAGATTAGCAAATCCTGATCTGTTACTTTAGCTTAAGTAATTTATTACTCCATTGATTTAAACTGAACTTCTGTGGACTTAGCCAGTGTAACTGAGATCACGTTCAGTGAAGTACAGTGAAGTAAAACTGAGCTTGATGTGAATGGTGATCAACACTACTTGATCATCTATTATGCCTTTTTTTTTAACCAACACTTGACAAACCTGTCAATACTATTTGCTTTCTGACATGTTTTGACAGAGACCACTCTTTAGCATATGTAGCCTTTTATTCCAGGCTGCGTTTTAACAAATTTGACTCAAGTAGGCCCCTTCAACCTCCTTTTAGCTCTGCACTCTAGCAGTCTTTTGTGATTTAAACATACAAATTCAGAATTTGGACTGAATTTAAAGGACATCAAGAGCTAAAGAAGATGGATAAGATAGGTAATAAGATAAAAATACTTTAAAATCTGTTTCACTTTAAAAAGGCATCAAATGCTGTCCTATAGAAAATCTTCAGTCATACCCTTTGCTTATACTAGAAAGCAGAATATAGTGTTTATTTAAGATGGTGACTCTCATTGATTAGATTATTTGAAAAGAGTTTGTTTTTTTTCTAAGATCTCAGCCAGTAGTTTTTTGGATGAGATGGACTGCTTGTTGAATAAATAGCAAAGAAGCAGAACTATCATGGGAATCTTTGTATTTCTGTTGCTTACTGATATATCATTGTTGGCTAAATGCAGAGGTGTATGTAAAGAGGAACAATGCTCTGCTTAGGCATCCAGTCCAACACAGAATTCTGCAAAAGGCTACTCTATTAATTACAAAATATATCGCTCTCACTAGCAAGAGTAACAAGACTGATCAATCCTCCTCAGCAATGAAAAATCAGACAGCCTAAAACGTTAGTGTGACAACAATGTATAGTTTGGGACCTAAGAAGTGCAATGACAATAACAGTAAAAATTCCCATTTATGGGGCACTTTACCAAGCAAACATCTCAGGGTATCACACAGTAAAAACATAAGAAAATTAAATCAAACAGAGCTGTGGGCTTGATTGAAGGGAAATAATTGATCCTTTTTCCTAAAACCATAATGAAAAAGAACAAAACCTTCATCTCTTGAGATCTAACATAAAAGTTCAAAACCTGTTTCAAACGTGCAGTACTAACATTCTGAAAATGATTTCTCTTCTTGCTGATTCCAGTTTTTTTCTGGCAGGTCACAGAATAGGGTGCCTAAAACTCTAGATTGAAACTCATTTAGAGTGTGCTTACCATCTTCTAGTACAAAAGATTATTCAAAGATTATAGAAAAATAACTTAAATTTAAGGAAAAGTACAAGAGATTAGCTGATATAATCCTTGATTCTTCGGATATTATCTCTCCCTTTTTGATATGCCAACATCTGTCTTTGTTTCAGATTTATATGCAGGTGGCTTTATTATGTGACTGTACCAAGTCACAAACCAGTTCTGGTCTTTTTCCTGCTTTCCTTATCTCAAGTTCCTTTCTGTTGATACTGGGATTCCCATCCTGCATCCAGCTGCCTGATGCAATTATGCCTGTAAATCCTTTTTTTCTATCCTCTCAAAGTGCCAGAGTAGGCACTCCTCTTGGCAGATAGTTGAGGTGAAGACACTTAAATATAGAAAATGTCGTCTCTAATGACTCATTCCACTGTCCACCCTCATTTCCATGCTCAGTGTGATCTCTATGTCAACCATCAGGTCCAGTGAATAATAATAAGCTCAATAAAGCTTTTCATCAATATACTTTTCTTGATGTTCCCCACTCATTGATATTTCTCCCATGTTTTCTTGAACAATCTGTTACCTCCAGTCATCTCTGCTTGTATGAACCCAGATAGTGCGCAGAGAAGTTGCCAGGGAAAGAAAGACATCTGTAAAGTCTTCACCATTGAGGAGCTTCATCAAACTGATCAACCCAAACTGCATTACCTCTTTTGCATGAATTCTTTCTGAGCAGCACAGTTCAATGCTAGAAACTATTCAGTAGATTTAGCAAACAGACATCTATCCAGGTAAAGAGTGCTTATGCCTGCTGACAGTCCAGAGAAAGAAGCTGGTGGTCTGCAAAAGGGGTGTGTTCTTTAGTGAGGCAAGATAAAGCAAACATACAAACAGAAAAGACTAAAAATAAGTTTGATACCTCCAAACTCAAAAATAAATTTAATTTCTGTGTATATCAGAGCCACTTGCAAAAGAACAAATCTCTATTTTAATAAACAATCTCTTTATTAAGGTAATGAATAAACATGCTTTCTTTTCCTCATCCAGACAATTTAATCTCAAAGCTATTAATTTTTTTCTTGAAACACCTTGCAAAATACAAATGCTTGTGGCTTTGGATATAACCTTTGCAATAACCTTCTGTGAAAAAAACTGGTTGAATTTTACCTAATTTGGCATCAATGGAAAACCAGAAACAAACACATCCCTGAATGTATTTTGCATGAGTTGCAAATATTCATTGAATTATTAAACATTCATTAACATTCATTAAATAGTCTTGCTGGAATATTAGTCCCCATCAAGAGGCACTAGGCTGACTATGAGTGCAATTTGATCTCTAAATAGGTTATAGACAATAACAATATCTTTTCATTACTTTTCTGATCCAAATACATTAATATGAACAAACTTCTATTGTTTTCAGTAACCTGCTAAGGAAATTGCTTTTCAGATCTCTGGGACCATTCTGTAGTTCTGCTTCATTGCAAAAGATTTATAGAGACTTGTTCAGACTAACTGGTTGGGATACAACAGGTATAAGGAGACAGGGTGCTCTCAGGGTTTGCTGGGCAGAATGATCCTGAAGGAGCAGATCCTGGTGTGCCTGGATGTCTCCTGTAGCTCCACAATGCCAGATCCAGGATGCTGTTAAGCAATATTCAGCTTTAATAGGCATAAGGTATCAAGTATTCTAGAGATGATAACTTGCTTAATTTTTCTAATTTGCACCAGAATAAAAGAGCAATTGTTTTCCTGAGGAAAATAATATGTAATAAATTTCAGTTTGGCAAGGTTTGGCCCGTGGTAGAAACTTTAAACTTTCTGTCCTACTTTCTGTCTTCTTATATCACTAAAAAACTATACCTTGTGGCTCCCAGTTTATGACCTTGTAGGACCAAAAAGAAAAAAGACCATTTATGCCCCATTGGGTTTGATGAAGTTGTAACAACCTGAAGTGTTTCTTTTTGTAGTTCATGCATATGCTGCCACGGAGGTCATACTACTGACCTGATTGTTTGGAGAAAACACCAAAAATTTTCTCTCCAGAAATAAGCAGACATTCTTTTTTTTAAATAAAATATTAAATATTTTTCATATTTAGTAATTATATTTTCAGAGCTCTTTTTATTTTGGGCTTGAAACAAGCACGCATGCAATGCAATGTCTTTTGTTCCCTCTATTAATGACAGCTTAAATATGAAAGAGTCCAAGCACTTTTTACTCCAAAGGAAACTGTGATCTGTTACAGTTTCAGAAATCTACATTTTGATAATTCTCTGCCTTGAAAGGTAGAGGTCCTTTATTGACTCATTTTAATTTGAAAAGCCCCTTCTACTTATAACTTTCTCAATGTTCTTTTTAAACATACCCTTTTTTTGCAGTATAAGGTCTTTTTAATGACAATGAAACATATATACAATGTTTATGATCTGATTTAATGCCATTTTTAAATGAGAAAGTTATTAAAACATGGATCATGTTGCAGCTAATAAAAAATGAGAGGAATCACAGGAGCAAAGGCCCAGTCAGAAAGCTGTGGCTCTTTAATGTAGAAATATTTATTGTGAGATGCTATTAAATGGATCAGAGAGACTGAGGTTTTAGTTCTTTACCAAGGCCTGTACAGCAGATATGAGATTCAAACTCAATGCACACAGTACATGTAACTCTACATTCGCATTTGAGTCTTCCATAAAACCTGTATCTCAGAGGGCTTCAAGGAACTGAATAAAACAAATTCACTCTAACACAATGAGTGAGCTGCAAACTATGAAATTGCTGTTTGCAGGGACGGGTGATAGAACCTTTGAAGCAGTGGATGCTGAGATACATGGCCCACCTGAGAGAGCAGCCAAACCTAGCCTGGAGTTTGAAAGCCATGGGGACAGGCTCGGAGGCTTGTGGGTGAAGCAAGAAGGAGACGGGAATGGGAAACTGAAATAGCCAGGAGTCCTTTGAAATCTCTCATCATTTCTGTGTCTTTAGTTAATACAAGGAGGTGTCACCGTATAGACAGTCTGCACCAGTACAGAAGAACCAATAAGGGGAAAGGAGGGGTGTGCACCCAGAGGAAAAAGGTTTTTTTTAATTTTTCACCATAGGTCCGTCAGCGCCTGGCAGTCTGCAGTGATGGAAAAGATGCATAATATGATAAAGCTTGGTAACCAGCATGTGTGATTGAACAAACCAATGAAGAGATAATATTTGAAAGCTTTACAGCTTGGAAAGCTGTTAGCAAGCTGGTGTCCCCTTCATCATTTTTAATTTTACTTTTACTGCCCTTCATTTGCTTTGACGGGTTGATGTTGCCATGGTGCAGTTGAAATTCTCATAAAAGTGCTGTTACCCTTTCAAGATGCCTATTTTTTCCTAGGGTTTATACCACATTTTATAGTTATGTCAGAAGGTTTACTTGGTTTATGAATTCTCCAAGCCCTGAGACTGCTCTAAAACCTCTAGGTTGCAGTTCAGGCTTGCTTTTTAATTTCTGAGGTTCAAAAACCACTACATCAGTGTATTATTTCCCCACATAATTAGAAAACTCATTTTTAATTTATCCTTTTGTTAATATGGGTAAGAAAATTCCTACATCTCCCTCACCTTTTTGATCAGTTGTTTCTTTAACAACAACTACAATAATTTTTATTTTTTTTTTCTGTCTAAGGCTATGTGGCTCCTTTTTATACTATCTTTCAGTTTTTAAATGATTTATCTGATGTAGGAAAAGAATTCTAAAAGCTGTTTCTGCTCATGGTGAAATACCATACACAGTGTTCATAGAGATATTCTCACACTTGCAGTGAAAGTTAATTCATGTCAGATGTGAATTGGTCCCATGACACTTCTGCAATCCCAATTAATTTCCCCTTCACTTGCTCTGTAGCAATTCAAGTAAAAGATCTATAGAGAGAAATTCTTGTCAATGGTGTTGTGAGCTAAACTTTTTGCAAGATGGTTTTTAGAATGAACATACACATATTGATAAACCTGAAAAATGTGTTAGTGATTAAGACTGTCCTACACCACCACTGCTCAGTGTGAACAACAGACCAGCTTCACAGCTGGAGTGGAACTTTGGGGTGGGAGACGATGGAAAGGGCCAGAAGAAACTTGACTTTACATTAAAGTCCAGAAAAATTGTTCAAGGAAGATATGCTTGCTAAGGGCAGCTCATGAGATTTATTCATTAATTACCATTTCTCTTGGTTTAGTGAAGAAAAAGAGACATTAAGAGGTGTTCCATAGCTGCCTTTCACAGCAATACTGCTGTAACAGAAGGAAGGAAGGAAGGAAGGAAGGAAGGAAGGAAGGAAGGAAGGAAGGAAGGAAGGAAGGAAGGAAGGAAGGAAGGAAGGAAGGAAGGAAGGAAGGAAGGAAGGAAGGAAGGAAGGAAGGAAGGAAGGAAGGAAGGAAGGAAGGAAGGAAGGAAGGAAGGGAAGTTTCACCATTCTGCTCTGTTGAATTGGTATTTATTGCCTTCAGTTGAATTAGAAGCAAAAATCACAAGCTCTGATTTTGCTATGTCTTCCAACAAGCCCTCCTACAGGGCTCTGGGAAAAAGATGAAGTCATGCCATTAAAGGCAGCACAAACTAATACAGACAAGTTGCACCCAGACACAACTTTAAAAAAAAAAACAGAATTTTTGACCTACTGCAACCTATTTTTGTCCAATTTCTGGCACTAACAGAAAATTAAGTGAGCGAACAGTGTTTAAATGTCAAATAAGGGTCAACAGGCAAACAGAATAAAGCACACAAAAAAATCATCTTACTACTACAAGTAGCATCAGGTACACCAGCTCTTAGAAGTACTTTGTTGAAACAATGTGTTGAGGACCATATGATTTGATGACTCTTAAGGCAAAACCTAAATAAAATCTCAGATATATATACACCTCAGGAGACCTACACTGAGATAGTCTACTACTCCTACTCCTACTCCTACTCCTACTCTTACTCCTACTCCTACTCCTACTCCTACTCCTACTACAAAGTACTACTACTTTGTGTAGTCCAGCTTTAACAGGAAGAGCCATTGTAAAAGCATTTCACAGCTGTGGGGTTTTTTTCCTTCTGCTTACTTATTTTACAACAGTGTGCTCTCCAGCACTATCATATTTGTATATTGCATTTTTGCAGCTCTCCAGCACTGTCATATTTGTATATTGCATTTTTGCACAGCACAAGGACTGTTTCCTCACACAGGACTGACTTATATCCTTTAAGCAATAGAAGAACTTGGAGGGTTTTTCTGGATTTGTTATGCACTGAAGTAGTTTCCCCCAAATTTGAATGACACATTTAAAATTTGGAATTTAAAAGGAAGCTTGTCTTTCAAAAATAGAATATCAGAATATTGCATGTAGGTATGTCAACCATCCAGGTATAGATTTGATAAGGTCATTTGAATAAGAAACTTATATTTGCTCCTGCATACATTTGTAATTTAGTGGGGAGTGAAAAGGAAGTGGAAAACAAATGTTCTTGATTTAAAGGTATTATTACAGCATGAAATGGCTTTTTTTTCTCCTAAGTTAATAGGTTTGTTCCTGTCACCTTTGCCAGGGTCCTGTGCAGTTCGATATAGTTATTTTATTTTAGCTGAATGACAGTTTAAATGTCATCGTAATCATGATGTGTCCTTAAAACTGTATCATTTTGTTTTGGTCTCTTGTTAAATACTCTCCCCCTTAATTGCCTTTTCATTCAACCGGAAGACTTATAATGGCAACCACAGCACAGCTGAAAAACAATTCATTGTATCAGTCACAGACTCTCATAATGGAGCACCTTAATAAGAGCAAGTTCTGTACTTCTTGAAGGCACAAGATAAATTAGGTTCATAGTCCATTATTTGAACAAGGGTATCTGACTTATGGCAAATCTATCTGAAAGAGTATTGTAGAATTGTATTTTATCTTTAAGAAATGTGTTTTCTGAAAGTAAGATATTTGCTTCTGTTGCAGTAAAGGATTTAAACGGAAGAATTTCTCTCTAATGTTTGTTGAATCATACTAGAATGATGAGGTAGAACAGAGCCATACATCAAACAACCAGTGTGAAAAACTTAGCATTGTATTTTATTTCAGGAGGGAAGGCTGAGCACAGAATGCCAAATGGTTTTGCCAAGAGCACACTCTCTTTCCCTTATTTACCAAGCTCTATATACAATGGAGAAGGTGACAGCACTCTTAAAACTTTTTCTACTGCTGAAATTTACGGATGTGCGCATTTCCTTTTTCTTTTGTGAAGTACATCACACTGGCAGAGCTGGAGTATGTGTTTCTCTAACTCTGTGGAGCTCCTATAATGTAAAGAAAAGCAAGGCACTTTTTCAGTAGGTTTTTCTCTAGATGCCCTATCAGTTTGGCCTCTTTGTCAAGAGGGCAAAGAGGAGAATGGGTGAAAAGAGAACTCTGCCTTTCTTCCAAAGCCTGGGGTTTTTTGGCTTTAGCTTTCTTTGCTGTGTGGTAATAACTAACCAGGACCACTGGTAGTACTTTCTGTGGTGACCATTTTCTAATGAGGAGTCTTCTAATTTAGGCATTGAAATGACACTAAGAATTTATTTTTTGTGTGCCTGTCAGGCATCATCAGACAGCCACTGATGTTCGTGTGACCTGGAAGGGATTCAGACTTGTGGTTTAATATCTGAGAAATGCTATAATGAACTGAAACTTCCTTTATAAGATCCTCTGGTTTTGGCTTAAATAATGCAATCAGATTCAATCTCCTCATGCAAACACTCACTTCTAATTTTACCACAAACAAGAGGTCAGCCAATTCTTTCTTAGTATTTCTTGATCCATGGCTAAATACACAGAAGACTGGAGGAAATCAGTTACTCTTAATAAAAAAAACTTCTAAGGCAGAAGTGGAAAGGAGACTTACTGTGATTTCTGATCCCATCTTACCAACACCTTCATTCAATGCCCTCAGTGTCCTCGGGTGGCATGTTGAACTCCTAGTCCTGGAGAAGGGTTATTTCACTTTGAACAAATAGATGAGGTTTCTGCTTAAAAAAGAACGTTTAGGTATGTAACTGACCATTCTTGCTGTGTGATATACTACTGTAATTCTCTTTACAGTGTTACTTTCTGAATAATGTGTCAATGACCAAAGCACTCAGTCTCCCCGGTGCTAGAGTGGAAGAAGGCATTCTGCAGACTGAGTGCAAAGCCATTGAGCTGAAGTGGAGACAGGAACAGAACCAAGTTGGTTTGCCATGGCTGCAATAGGTCTGCAGCAAATAGGGTTTCATGACTGCTACCAAGAGTTGGGTCCAGTCGTGCAGTTTCTCCCTGTCATGGATACAGGTGGAGATAATGGACTGCTCAAGTCCTTCTGGTAAAGTCGCTTTGATTTAGAGTAGTGGATGTGCGGTGTTGCAGGCATTTACAGCGATTATTGGAAATTCTACAATAGAAATTAAGTCTGTCAAAACAGGAAGACCAAGAAAAGCCTCACAGCTGCTTCCTCCAGCTGTTAAAGGTTCAGAGCTGGTGGGCACAATTTTCCTCTTTTTCTCTTTCCTAAATGCTGGGCCAGATGCTGGGCTGCTGTCACACCTGCTGCATTGTGCTGTCTTTCCTCTGATTTGCAGACACAGACTTCCGATCTAAGAATCACGGAGTGAAATTAGGAGGACTGTGCATCCATGTGTAGTTATTGTCACAAAACTTCTGACATTTAAAACTTTAACTTATTAAGCCATTTCAGGAACAGACTTCCTGAGTTGTGAATCCTCTTAAATATGCCAATATAGACAGTTTCCAAAATGCAAGAAATATCTCCATAGATTACAGCTTAATGTCTAGAACTTTGAGATATTCCAGTAGGAGGATGACTTTTGTTAGACTTTCATTAAAGTTTACTCATGATGATAGTCTTTCCATGATGTTCAAATATTAACACACCTGCTTACAAATTTGAGTATTTACTGTTACCTTTCAAGTAACCCGTTTCTCAGAAGGGATTAAGAGGCTGAATTTTTTAACACAATCTCATATTGACAATTTAATGGATATGTGATGTGATGGACATGACATAACTTCTGCAACTGAATATTTTACAATACTAAACACAAAAAAGAGACAGTGTTGGGATTGGAATAGGTAATATTATTGCTGGGAAAAATTAGTTTTGTTTTTCCTTCAAAAACTTAAAAAACAAAGCACTCTATTTGACATATTAATGATATAGACCTTACCTTATGCTTTAATAGCATCCTGTTGATCTCACTTTTTAATCAAAATTTTTTTTACTTTTCTGAATTCTGGGACAGTTGTTTTAGTCTCAGCTGTTCCTCTTCAGTTGCTACTGCATTTTGCAGTGTCCGTACCTGGTTTTATATCCAAGGCTTCTGAAGATTGGAGGTTGGGGATCCTGGGAGTGTTTCTCGTGGAGATTTTTTCCTGGAAGAAATTTATCATGAATAGCTGGGTGGACTTCCGTGCAGCTGAAGTGTCGGATACCAAGGCAAATGACATTCCTTAAAAATGATGGCCATGAAATGCAAGTACATTGCAAATCACTCAGCTGCAGAGTCTTGGAATAAAAGCACTACAGAGCTGATGTATGGACTGATGTTGCCATTTAATGTGGTTTCCCAGCAAACCTTTCATAAAATTCATGACTGTAGCTGACCTCTGTTACTGTGTTCCTCTTAGGGAGAAAAAAAAAAAGGGCTATAACCCAGCTCTCTACAGCAGTGCACTGAAAAGTGATGTGTGATGTGAAGCAAGGTGAGGGGAATCATGTTCACTTCACCACAGACACTAAAGGTGAGCCTGTAGTCAAGCAGTTGATTAAATGTCACAGCATATTCGACAGTCTTCCAGGCTGACAAGGTTTTATTCTGACCAGCTTCAAACTAAGAGCCTCATTCCAATCACATTTTCTACCAGCTTTACTCCATTGCCTGTGTTGCCTCTGTAAAAGCAGAATCTGCCATCAGCTGCCAGCAGGTAACACAGAGCTTCTTTATGCTACAGTTACCACAAAATACGAGACAAGACGCTGTTAACAATCTTTTTCTCCTGTATTAGGTATTTGGTTTCTGCTTTATGCAGGGCTGTGAGTGCTGATTTCCCCTGAAATCAGCAATTCTGGCCTGTCCTAGAAAGTCTTGGCTTGTGTGAAAATTGGAGTACCGTTTTTCACTTCCACTGTAGCTTACAGTCCAGGGACAGCTGCTGATGCATGTTAAGTTGCCACAGCAGCTGAAAGTATATGAATGCCCCAGCAAGTTGAATTTGAGGCAAAAGGTCTGGCTGATATGGTTATGTCTGATATGGTTACCTGTTGGACAGTGAGCCCAAAGCTTGTTTAAAATTAGCAAAACTGTCCTCCCAGCAGGGTTTTGATAGCGTGTGGTGACAACTGCAAGTCAGAGCTTCCACCATTCCACCCAATTTCTAGCCCAAACAAGCTGTATGTATAGTAATACAGTGCAGAAGTGTAAAAAAATTTACAATATAACTAATTTTTTTTTATTCTGGTTCTCTCTGGACTATATAGTCCCTGCCTGTTATTTTATTTACTCCATAGCTATTCTTGTTTTGCAGTTATTTCCTTTAGATTGTAGCTCTAAGGTCAGTCTAAGGACAAGATGTTCCTTCCAGAGATGAGTTGTGAACAGTAACAAGTAGGCTGTGTAAATGCTTATTTCTTCTGTGTCATTCTGAAAACCTAGCTTGGGAAAAAAATTAGCCTCCTTCAACTCAGGATTTAGATCCTAAATTCAGAATATTGAGGTTGACATCACTCCTTTTCTTTTTTGTTTGTTTGTTTTTGTTTGCTTGTTTGTTTTGGTTTGTTTTGTTTGTTTTTGTTTGTTTTCTTGTTTTGTTTTTTCCTATTTCACTAGATTATTTTTTCAATAATTCCATGCTATTATTTTTTCTCTATTTTTAAAATACTGTTTTGATTCAAAAACAATGTTACAGATATTGCATCATACCAGAATCATCTGCACATTGCTAGGACTTAATTACAAGTGTGAGAGGAAAGGCTACCTTGCTAAATATTTGCTCCGTGAGGCCAGAGTATTTTAACATCCAGCTAGAACAATTGACTAATAGAAATGGAAAGTGTAGTTGTAGTATCACACTGCTCTCCGCTCTCTCTTTCTTCTTCTGGACAATATAAATGTGCTGGTGGTACTAAACGCCTTCATTCATAAGTGAGTACAATAAAGATTAGTCTTTAATTATTTCTGGCATATGTCCTTTAAATTCAAAGCCTGTAAATCGCAATGGGCAAAGGGTAATATGTCTTAACAGGTTACACCTCCCGAAGGATTTGTTGATTGACATCAAAATTGTTTCCCCTCCCTCTCTTCTGACTGACAGAATGACAGGTGTGAAGTGATGGCAGTGTGCTGTAATAATGTGTCAAAAGACCTTAAATCAAGACTAATGTGGCTTCAACGATAAGCTCCCAAACGTTTGTATGGCAGAAAATGGAACTGTAGGGCAGATTCATCTTGGGACTATTATATCTTTGCACTTTCTAAAAGTGCTTTTTAGTTAGGGTTCTTGGCTGATTACAGGGCAGAGGTTTTAAGAGTATTTCTTTTTACAAAGCCACCATGGGGAGAAAAACATTTCTAAGCATACTTCTATGACAAACTTACATCTACTGGGGTTTTTTCACAGTGATTTTAGTATATATGTAGTCCAAAACCTGTAATAGGAAAAAAAAAAGGACTTGTTGCAGCAGCTACTAGTGGTCTCTCTTTTGGACAAAATGCAGCCTTTATTACTTGAGGAAACAGTAAAAAGGCAGTGAGCATAAATAAGGGTGAATACACAGGGAGATTCCCTCATTTAAGCCATTGCTGATGTGCACTTTGTACAGAATTTTCTGACCAAGAGGGAAACTGAGCTTACAGTTGAAAGGATGATAGGTAACTAAATCTTGATTTTATTACATGAGAATGAGTCTTGCCATGCATAAATATAAGAAACTGAACAAAATAGAACAGAAATTGAAGTCCAGTGAAGTGGTCATACAAAAACCTCCGCCTGAGGAGTCCAGCAATAGTCAGCAGTCTGCCCACAGGGGCAGATGGGTCTTTCCTGACCTTAGTCAGAAGATCAGATTCAGATCAGGGCCTAATTACCCACTTCCTGTATTTGAGGGTGCTTAAGGGGACTGCTTGAGAATATCAAACATTAAGTTTCGTGTACAAATCTCAAAATGCTTTTAAATGTTTTTATAATGTCTCTTAAGAGATTTTGCATGTGTTATACAGCTTTAGACAGAATGTTGCAAATTTTAATGATGGCAAAATGGAATTCCTGTTGATTAATTCTTTTCTTGAGAAATAAATTTTTGTTTTCCATTAAAACTCCCTCCATTAAAACTGGAGGGAGCTTTAAGATAATCATTATCCAGAGAACTTCATGCTGAAAATTTAGAGCAAACACCTATCTGGATTTGAGTAATTTTCTATAAAAATAAGATATTTTCTGTATTTAAAAAATGGAAATATGTATTATTTATATGCATAAAAAACCAGGAAAATAGTTATATGATAGGTTCAAGGCATGTATGTATAAAGACAGATTTTTTTTCCCTTTAAGCTGACTATTCAGAATTTGCACAGATTGCTTATGATGGATGGAAAACCACCACTATTCCACAAATGGTGAGGGAACCCATACTGAAAACTGCTGGCCAGCACAATTCAACTGGAACTGAATCAGCATTACAGTAATACTTCGTTGGTGTCAGGAGTGTATGAAGGTTAAATTAGAAGTTCTAGAGTATGAACACCAGGCACAGGTTGTCACTTTGGCCTTGGACCACATTGACTGTAGATAAGAGATCAACAACGTTGGCAGGACAAATTGGAGAAACTTCCAGTAATTCCTCATGCACTTTCCTGACCGACGAGAAAGCAGAGAGCTTAGGTTATCAGGGTTCTCTACATAACATAAATGTAGAGACTAGAGGCACAGGAGGCCAGGACTTTGTGGAGAATTCAAGGGAATTTTGTCCTTCCTTGGAGTCGGAATTTTCAGGGGTGTTTTCCAGAAGGTCTATATGGAAATATTTTGGGTATTTTTCAGCAATATGATGACAGATACCCGAAAGGAAGGATTTGTATGACAACAGCTGGATTCCGTGTGAGAACAGCCCTTACCATCCTATGATTTCTGGAAATGCTCTGCTGCACCTCCAACTTCCTGCTTTTGCATTTCTCCCTGATGAAAGTTACGAAAAAATTAGGATAGAAGGAAAGCCAACTCAATCAAAAATGAAGTAAATTACGTTAAATAAAGGAATAAATCAAATTGAAATCCTAGACAGCCTCATCACCTTAAAATTTTAGGGTTTTTAAGGAAAAAATCAATACCAAAAATTGCTGACTGGCTGCAAAATAATGGTCATGACAGCTTTGGAGGAACATGCTCTACCCCTCTGTCAGAGCACAACTGGGAACTATTTCTGACAGAGGTGAGTCTATGCACAGAAAGAGAAGAGAACTGATTTCAAATTTTACAAAGTAACATGAGTGAAATTTTTAAATGTTTGGGAGGGGAAGGAAAGAGTCTGTGGTCAAGGACATAAATTAACACAAAAATTATGCATGAAACACTAGAAGAATGCAAAAGTAAATCTTCATTAAAAATATTGCTTAAATAAACTGGCTTGAAAGTTAGAGTATTAAGAAGCATTCTGATTTCTTCAGCAACAACCGAACCATGATTTCCTCCTTCTTAAACAAGGCCTAAAGACTGAGCTGACATTAAATATTTACAAAACGAGAAATAAATGTTGCTTTAAATTTGTTCCCCTGATGAAGAGGGCAGCAGCAGCTTAGCAGTGTCAATCTCTCTGCAGTCTCCTACCTACAGCTTTGAGATAAACAATTAAAAGAGACCAAAACAAAGCAAAGAAACACTGAATAAACTGCAGTTTTCAGTGCATTGTATCTAGATGCACACCATCTCCTCATGCCTTTGTAAACTTCCCCAGCCCATGGGGATTTTCAGTTTCATGGAAGAAGTCTCCTGGCCCATAAGCATGGTCTAGGAGCAAAATCTGATTTGCAGCACTGATTTTCAAGTTAGGCTGCTCCAAAATGCCTACAATCAATAAATAACAAGGCCACCAGCACACAAAACAAAGCACACAAACACGCAGTCAGTAATTTACACTATAGACACTACTCAAATGGCAGTACACTGCTAATGGCTGCAGTAGAATGTCTCCTTTTCACCATCCAAACACTTTAAAATGTGGGGCTTGAGAACATTTTCCTTTTCCATTTCTTTTCCTTTCTTTACTTGTCTTTTTAACAAAGTCCTCCTTACCATGTTTGTGGAATAGCAATAACTGAGAAAAATAAACCTGTTAAAAAAATTGGCCTTGCTGTCTACCCAAAGAAGATTCCCTCCCCCCCCCCCCCACCTTTTTTTCTCCCTTAGAGGTGAAGCTGAGAGCTGGTTATTTTGTTTGATTGTCTATTTTAATACATAAGGCACTGTGAAAACATACAATATAGTGAAGTCTAAACCCTCCATCCAAGCAGCCATTACAGGAAATATTTCTGTTGGAAAAGATGGTAACATATGAAAATATTCCTAAATCTCATTTTTCCTCTGAAGCATTACTTAACCCTCAGGCAATAAATTCCACTGAACTCACTGAAGTGAGAAATGGACCCTTTTAATAAGGCTTTTAACTACACATTTTAATGAAACCTAAATAAATGGTATCCCTGCCACTATGTTGGCTGCATGTGTGTTTATGTATACTATGTAAGAAGAATACATATTTTTCATATTTAGAGATTTACTGTTCTATGGTAATTTTCAAACAGCACTGGAAAATAAACAGACAATTCTTTCTTTTTAATAACTGCAGTTTGCCAGATTTCTTCTTTACCTGAGTAATGACCACCAGGAGGGGCTTCACAGCAGCTTGTTTTGTTCCTGGATCCAGAAAAATACATGCATTTGCATATAAGGACAGTGGGGACTTAAAGGCACATTTTTATTCATTTGACTCATTTTTTTTCTTTCTTTTTTTAAAGACAACTCACATCTCTGACCTGTGACACTGGCTAACATGTGCTGTGGGCTGTGCAAAGGGAAATTTCCTACATCCAGGCATTCACTTTGCATAAGTTAAGGCTCTGCATGCTACTCTTGTCACCACTCCTTTCTAATTTTAGTGAATTTTGTGCTTTATAAAACAGGCTGTTTCAAATATGAACCAATCTGTACGTCAAACCGACCCTCTTCCCCACAAATACAAATCTGAATATGAATGTCAGGACCCGTGCACACGCCTAGTTTCTGTATGAGAGCATTCTGCCTATCTGGAGAAGTGATTTGACTTCTCTGTATTGCATTAGACCACTGTCATTAACGACAGAGGTGTCATTTTGATGTGATCTGTGAGGCAGTAGAAGCTTTGAAGTTGAAAGATAGAACAGACACGGATAAATTGTGCTCTGAGTATGCTGCTATTGCACCATTATTGCTGGCAATTATTTCACCAAGTGACACATCTGATAAAAAGTCATCCGCCTTGCTATGGAAAGAAACCCCAGTTCGCTGGAGCACGTGGTAGATCTGTTGAATTCAGAGTGTGACAAAAACCTCATCAGCTTTGGCCTGATCATCCTGCACCAATCATGAATTCTTTTGCATTGTTTCCCCCCCCTTCCTCATGTCTTCACTTGGTTTCCTCTCCTGATCTAGCACTTGTGCTTTTCTGTTTTAATGTTTGGCCCTTTGCTGTCTCTTCTCCTCTCCACTTTGTCCAGCACACCCTTTCCTAATGACATGCCAACTATGCCTCCTGCTTATCTTAGCCCTCTTCTTTAACAATTTTGAATAAAGCTTATTTCTTTGTTGATCTCGTAGAACAGGAGGTTCAGAACTTTTTTTTCTTAATCTGCAGAGCATGTGAAATCTAACTTCTCCAAATAAATAATAGCATATTCCACATAATTAAATTTCAGGCTAACTTTAAACATGGAATACAGATTTTCTCCTTCAGTTATGCATCATGGGCTGGTTTCTTCAGTGGATTTGTATTGCAGGGCCAGCAGCAACTCTTCAAATAAACTTTGTGAACAAAGAAAAGGTAAATGAAACCACCTTTTTGAGTATGTGCAGTAACAGAGTAAAAGGCCATATTTTATCATCAGATTTTTTAACCTAACTAGCAAAAACCCCCCAAAATGACAGTGTAGGTATATCAAGAAAACAATTACAGTGCTAGAGGACTTCCTTTTCACATTAAAGGATTCTGGGCAAATCACTCTAAAGCACAAGTCTGAGAAACAGAGGTGTGGAAAATAACATATGTCACAGGTTTTGGAGAATTTTCTTATCTCTAAACTGAAGAATATGTTAAAACACAAGCTCATGTTCTATACTTCAATTATCATACTTCCCTGGATAGGTGAGCTGTAAAAGAAGGTGGCCTTAAGCCATCCACCCAACCAAGATGTCTTTCCTCACAGTATATCAGAACTGCTCTTCCACAGAGGGGTCACAGAATACACGGCATAGGTTCACTCCACTTAAACTGACGTGTCTCGTTTACCCAGTTACATTAGTCTCCCTTCACAGACAATCAAGACTCATAATCATTTTCAAAAGGTGTTTTATGTTAAATAGCTGCTGTTTGCCGAAAGGAACATGGTCCATGTGCTTACTAAGCATGCTAAATGAAATAAATGAAATAAATATTCTCTGTCAGACCTGGACACATCAATAGGTCACTATTCAACAACATGAGCTTTACCAGGGTTCTGCTGCTGAGTCTGGGGCAGTTAAATCTTCAGTCTTACAGACAGTATTATTTTTACTCTAAATTAATGGTCTCAGTCTAATCCTTATAATTATGTTCTCACAGCATAGCCAAGAGACAGGTGATTTAACTGACTAAAGAGTCTCTGTCCCACTCAGAATAGGCCTCCAGGTCAGAGGTGTATTAATGAGAGAACAACGGGAGGATGATGAGCTGATCCTGCAGCCTCCAACAGCACTGAATTGACTACAAGACACTCTGTAGGAAATAACTTCCGGCTAATAACTGTACAAATGACCCTGCAGACACAGCTGTTATCACGACTGCAAGCATTCCTGTTGTTTGTTCTTGGAGGAGGCCGGTGTGGTTGTATCAAAGCCCCGACCACGTACAAATTCCCCAGTAGCACACCACGATATTTGAAAGGTACAGGAATCAAATTTACATCAGTTTCTTCCAGGATTTATATCCTGTGCCAGCAGAAGTAGAAAATATTCTGTTTTGTAGAGAGCGTCTCTGATCAGTAGTCTTGATGTGTATCCTAGGGGTAGGAAGTAGCAATAATAATAATAATATTAAAACTACCACATACTACGAAGCTACATGCTAAAAGGGATAAAGCTAAGCACATTCTGTGGCTAGTACCAGATACTACTTGCAGCAGTAAAGCATGTTATGCATGTTGGGCACATCATTCACTGACTCTTCATTCTGGAAGGGATTTCCAGGCATATCGTGGGTACTTTTAATAAAAGTGGATGAAAAACGTAATTTCTAACAAGTGCAGACTTTCCTATTGTTTATAGAGACCATTTTGATTTCCTAGTTGCAAGCAAAGGGCATGGGGGCAATAACTGACTTGAAGAAGAATGTGAATTAGAAAGGGAAATAATCCTTTACTTGGAACTTCTCCTGCTGCTGGGAAGCAGTCGGTTTCACTCTTGCCAGAGCAAAGTTTCCAGTGAGATTGCACACATCAAAGCAATGCTACAAAGACCAGACTGCTGATTTCCCTAAAAAACACCCTGCAGATGTTTAAGCACACACTAACAAAACTATTTCTTAAAAGTCCAGCAACAACACATGAAATCAAATGGCTGCAGGGAGTTTCATCACCCTGATCTTTCCTGCAAGTTCTCTGGACAGAGTCCAAGTATGAGAATGACCTGCAAAAGCCTAGTAAAGTATCCTTGCAGAAACTGATCCAACACTGCAAGGAAAGAGGAATTTTAAAACAACTGGTAAATGTAAAAGGGATTTCTCTGTCATACTTGCCATCCATACAAACAAATGGGTTGCCCAGCTACCCAAACTTCTATCTGTGCCCACATCCCCCCAGTAGACCTGTCCAGCTCAGTTGTCACATGTAATAGTCTACACACCTAATCATCTCTTATTCTTCTCCTTCCAGGTTTCCATGTCAGTGCATGAGCTCTTAAATAATTTGATAATTTTCATAACCTGCTTGGACTTGATTCTCTAGCGTGCTGTTTCTCAAGAAGCAATTCATCAGAGTGGGCGACCACATGGTGGCCCAATCTGAAAACTTTCCAGGTTTCCTGAATTCCACTGTCTTGCACATGTTTATTATGACTCCATAGCAGCTATGTCCAAATACAGAATGATTAAAGGGTGCTTTTTTTCGTTATCTGACTAGAATATTGCTGAAGAAGCAATGAAGCTTGTGCATTATGAAAAGACAGAACAGGGATGTGCAGTGGGGGGATAGGAAATTAATTTTACAGCATCCTTCAGAAAGTCTGAAGGAAAAGTTATCTTTGAAACATTCTCTCCCTCAGTGGGAAAATAATATATATTATTATGGTTTTTCTTGGCTTCTGGTATCATCAGAGTTCTCTTTGAAGTAAAGGAACCAGTCCTGTTTCCATTAATTCCAAACATTAAACAACTATGATATTGACGTTTAAAAAAGCTTTGCATTCAGGCTGTACACCTGGGGTGGAAGGCTACCTACTTCAGCCTGCATGCATGAATTATGCATCCTACATGTAAAGTCTTTGATCCATGATAAAACCAACATTTGTTGATCTGTTTTGCACTGTATCTTGCAATAAATGCTTTTCAATATATGTGTTCTATTGTATCTGATATCTAACTAAAGAATTTACTGGATAACACTTGAATGAGAGAACTGAAAAAAAGAACAGATATGTTCAAATCTTCTCGAGATTCAGAGGTTTCAAATTCAATAAAATATTTTACGAGTTGTTACGGTGGTTTGATTTCCAAGACTCTGGGGAGAGCCTCAGAAGACAAGGATGTTGGAAAGAGGAGTTTCTTTTCCAAGCAGGAAAAGAAAGTGGAAATTGAATAAAGTTGTAAAAAAATTAAGAAGTGCTCTGGAATGTTCATCTCTCCCCAGCATCTCCATTGGGATACTTTGAACTCACTCTCCCACTAACTGTAAGATTTTTTGACAGAGAATGAAAGTATCTGGTTACTGGACACTTGTGTCTCATTGGTGAAAAATAATGTGAAAGCAAAACCTGGCAAACTAGACCCAGAGGTAGATGAAAATTTTAGCATAATGAATGTTTTGAAAAAAGTATAATAATAAATCTGTGTTTTAAGACCTGGGGGAGGGGGAGTGCTTTTTGAAGAGGTCAGTCAAGTACATACAGACAGAAATCATCAAGCCTAGGGTCATTGATTGCCCTTACTTAGAAAGAGGTCTGAATGTCCCCTGTCTTTGAAGTTGAGGAAATTTACAGTCTTTTTTAAAATAGCATTTTTTCCCTAGAGGCTGCAGGTGGCAAAGGGTGGACTTGTGGTAAGTAAGGGAGGACTGAAAGGAGACAAATTTTTTTTGGTGGGTGTTTTTTGGGGCTTTCTTTCTTGTTGTTGTTTGTTTGGTTTTTTGTTTGTTTGTTTGTTTGTTTTAGGTTTTTTGGGGGTATTGTTGCTTTTAGGGGGGAGGTTTTGGTTCTTTTTTTTTGAGGGGGGAGGATTTTTGTTGTGTGCTTGGGCTTTTTTTTGTTTGTTTGTTTGTTTTGTTGTAGTTTTTTGTTTGGTTGGTTTTTTCTGGTTGGTTTTGGGGTGTTTTTGCAGAGTGAATAAGATTATGGCAAATACTTGATCTTGCCTTTGAGATGTGAGGCAAACGTTTTTCTCACAGTTCCCTTGTCCCTCAGTCTCAGTCCTCCAATACACAGAGCTACATTTGTGAAATCACCTCCCTAGCTTGAACTTCATATTTGCAATGGAAATAAAATTTTTAAAAATTCAACATTAAATTGCTATAATACAATTGAAGTACTTTGAAACAGTAGCAGGACTGCCTCATGGTCCAGAAAAGGTGTGAGCAGCCTGATCTTTCACTGCAGGTACTTGCTAACTAAGATTACTACATAATTTTGGGGGGAACTGCATAGGGTTCTGCTCCATTTAGTCTTTGTGCTGATGAGTATCAGGGCTGCAGATACCAAAAAAACCAGTTATTCTTAGTTATCTATGGCCAGGTTGATTTAAGTGTTTTTTCACAACAAGTGGTGCCAATTAGGAGCCAAGACCCTAAAAACATGAATAGGTGGTGACATATATGAATAGATACAAATATTCATGTTCAAATGCACACACATATATCCACACATGTCTATGTATGGATAAATGCCTCCTTTGGGACGTGTAACCTTGCGCAGGGGGCAGACACACGATTAAACCTGTGATGAAGAATTACCGATTTCATCGTAAAATGGGTACCTGTTCATGGTGCGTTGTATGACTGTCCATCTCTTCCTCTTACCTTCTTACCTTACCTTCTTCTCCTTCACCAATTAAAAGTCAAACTTACTAATTAATGCCTGGCACCCAGAAGGGCTAAGGTCAAGGAGTAAGAGCTAAAGTAGGCATTTGCATACCAATACACTGACACAGAGTAGTCCTTTCGATGAACAGTTGAAGACAGACTTCACAGTTGTTATGGCACATAAACTCCCCTCCCCCGAAATAGAGACTAAGGATGGTCTGGACAAGTGCACTCAATGAGGGCTGGACCAGCTCTACTAACCTGGGTGCAGAGCCAGTTTCTTACACAGTTCTCCATAGTTCTGCAGAGATACTGTCATGCACTGGTTCTTCTCCTCCCCCATAACCATTCTTGTTTGCTTACAGAGCAATCTGTGTAGCCATTTTATATCAGATTCTTTGTGTTAGGACCATTTGTACTTTAGGGGGTTTCTCAGATGCTTAACTGAGTCTTTCCCAGAGCTCTGCTCTTTCCTCTCCATTATTCAGAACAAAGCAAGGTTTATCAAACTGTGATTGATTACAAATCACGGTGGTGATACTGCTGCACAGAAGATTAATGATGTCAGCCTTAATGACAAGGTTATTTTTGTAGCAGAATGCCAGCCACATGCACACAATGTTACAGGCTCCAAAAGGAGACTGTCTTTTCTTAAGCCTAAAACCATACAGTGGCATGTAGGATGATACCTAATCGTCTGCAATGGAAAAATAGTTCAAAACTTGCAGATAATTTTTAAATGTACTCATCATGAGAAAGTAGAAAATCTCGCATTGTTTAGCAAAATTATCACTCCATCTTAACCCAACCTATCAGAACTAAAGGTGACACAAAATGTTCTGTTCAATCATGTAAAGTAGCTAAATTAAACCAGACTTTATCTGTACTTGATACACACCTGGTGTTAGGGTCCCATTTGTTGCTGGTGCAGAATTACTCATTTATAGTACCCACAGCATCCTCCATGGCAGCTGATATTAATTATTATTAGCAAGGAGCTGATTCTGGAGTGTAAGCAAGAAAAAAAGGCTGTTGGGTTAGTCTTTGGCCAAAGCATTAATAGTATTGGTTTCATGAAAGCAGTAATATTCATGACTTGGTGATACAAGTAACAAACATTTCTAGAAGAGAAAAAACAAAACACAGCAATATCTCCTTCTTTTAGAACACAAATACATAAATTTTAATCTGAGAAAAATACAAAATGAAACCATGTACAAGTTATGTACAAACCCTTTTTACAGGACGATATATTTTTCACTGGATATTACATATGACAAAGTCAGGTAGATCATTTCTGAGCACCAGCATTTGTTCTCTCTCACCAACCCATGATGTTAAAAGTAAAGTGATGAAGTCGTACTCCTTTTTGTTGATGAACTTCTAAATTAAGATGCTAGCTGGTTCTCAGTGTACGCCCTTGCCATCTCCACTTCCAAATTATAACTAATGTAGACATGTGAAACAATCAATATATATATATATAGGTATTTGCATGTGTTTGTTTTTTATGAAGGAAAAAAATGGCTTCATCGGTCTTGAACTCTACGGAAATGTGAAATTTAAAGTTATATTTTATTTTATTTTATTTTATTTTATTTTTTTTTGCCAGACATTAGAGTACTTGCATTGGCTAAGCATATGCATCCCATGCTATGGGACTATGGCAGAAGCAGAACTCTTTTAACTGCTAGAGATAACTTCTGCTGACATTTTTATTTGGTTCCTACTAGTAATTGTCCAGTCAACAAAATGCTCATATGCCACATTTTTTGTTTCTGAAAAATCTATGGGTTTTATTACATGTATTCATCTGCCTATATGCTGTGTTCTGTGTTGTTTGTTTTTTTATTTTATAGAGATCTCTAAAATGCATTGACTGAAGCAGTAAGAAACCTTGTCTCAACATCTTAAAGGTTCTAATTAGATGCAGCGTTACTGTTTAGCTTCCTAAGTAAGATATTGCTCTAAATTAGACCCAAAGTAATAAAATAATACCTTATATTTTATGTTTTCTTCATTTTACCTACCCCTCCTCCTTTTGGCAGCTGCCAACAACACCACTGTGCAGAGCAGACACCTCAGAGCAGCAATTTAGTGCAATTTACCTGGTCATACAGACTGCTGCTCAGAGGCTGCATGTTCTAGAGCAGAGAGAACCTGTGCAGAATAGATACATTACTGACATAAATAGAGCTCTGATAAATGCTGGCACAGACTTATCAATACTAAAGGCCCACATGCCGTCCTGGGCAGTGACTACAGCAGAAGAGCTACTACATTCCTTTCATTATTTCAGATGGGGCTGTAACCCACACCCACTACTATTGCTCAGCATGAAAATGCCATAAATGAATACTAGGAGACCTGGTGTGCATATATAATGACTTTTTAAAAACCTATTTCCTTTAAGCCTGTGATTATTCAAGAACATTTAGGAAAAAAAAAAAAAAAAAAAAAAAAAAGGTAATTGTCTGTATGTTGAGGACTTCAGTGTTTCATATAACACAGAAAGGAAAAAAACCAGAAGAATTATAAAGAGTTCTCCTTTCCTCTGAATTTTTTGTGCATTTGCAGACTTTGACACATATTCCCAGGCTAATCCACTGTAACACTGGGAACAGATTTCTGTTTTCACATTGTCCTGCTCATCACCTTTCACACACTGGGTTATTTTGTTTAAGCACATTTAAAACTCGAAATGAAAGGTGAGACACACACTACTTTTGGCGCTAAAGAAATTCACAATGATAACAGCTGTAAAAACAAAACACACGTACACACACACATATTGACTTCGATATGTGTTCATTTCAAATACATTGGGATCCAGAGCCCTTAGGAATCCACTCATTAAAACCATTTAAGCACCTGCGCCGTGTTTCAGTTTGAGCCCATGTGAGTCAGCTAGTCCAGGGCTAACTTTTTCATGGATTGGCCAGTGAACGGCCAAGCAGTGAAAACACAAATTATTAGCCATTTGTAAATTATTGCTTTTTTTTTTTTTTTTTTTTGTCATGTATGTTTATGCATCAGTTTATGCAACCAATTATTGCAGTAGTTGTTGGCTGTAGTTTAGACACACACACTCCCAGCAAAACCCGAATGAGAACACACTATGGTACTTTCTACTACATGAAGAGTTCAAGAAATGTAAAATCTTCCTTTCGCTGGCCAAAAATAGCCAACCTCATCCATCACCACCCAACAATGTATAATAAAAGGCAAATGCTTTTGCAGTGTCTCCTGTACCTTGCTTACAAGCCACATCTGCCCTTTCCCGCCTTCGGCTGAAGCCATTTAGGTCTTTTCACATCCAGCTGACCACACCTGGCCCCGATCAAGGGGTTTGTACTTTCTGTCCAATGCATGCCCTGCTGTTGGGCCATCAATGCTGATTTGAAAGGTGTTAAAATGTCAGTGACAGTTTTAGAATGCTTTTAAAAAGTACAAGGAAGTGTTTTCATCTTGTTTTTTCTTATTAACAAATACATTATATACTTACTATTTTAGAAAGAACTACACAATCACATAGGTGCTAAAATTTGCATTTAGACTATGAACATCTTTTCTTTGTACCTTAACTTTTGCTGTGCTCGGCACTTGCCACCAAATCTATCAGAGGACAGTTTTATCCTTTCGTCTTAGTGCTCATGGGCTTCAGGGGACAAATTAAAACAATAGCCATGAAACGGAGAAAGCCAGCAGACTTTCTGGCAGTGTGGGAGCACACAAGTGCAGGGGTGTGAGGAGGGCCAGGAGCACAGCCCAGCTGCAGCAGTGAGAAGGCTCTGCAGCATAATTTCAGTGCATCTCTAATAAAACTAACCAGGATGGCTGAGTTTTGGTGAAACCAGGTGGAAACAGCAGAAACAATTCTTCCATGTGCTACCCTGCAAGTCACTTTTTTTTTTTTTTTTTTTTTGTGCCTTTCTTCAACCCAGTTCCCAGAAAATAAAAATTATGACACCTTCTTGTGATGACTCTATCAAATACATGCACACTCCCATACATACATACATACATGTGTGTATGTACCCACATATATATGAGTGTGCATGTGTGGACATGCATACACCAAACACCCACACAGACACACTATTTATCCAACACATGAGTTACCAAAAAACATTCCATAGCCTGTATCAGTAGTGCATGCAATTAATGCAAAAAACAAAAAAAAAAAACCCAGAAAAAACAAGCTGAAAATCCTCCCCACCCCACCCCACCTTTTTTTTTTTTTTTTTTTTTTTTTTTTTGGCATTCTGAGAAAGGGGTAAAAGTTATTGATAAAGATCAAGAACTTATTTTTATATTGGTCATCATGTGGTCTGTCAGTTGTCACTTTGGTCCCTTTCCCAGCCTTTTCCCAGCTATGTAACCTCATATATCCACTTATTCGTGCTTGCCTTATTGTAATTTTCAGTCGCTGAATATCAAAGAGCCGCAGCAGGTTTTCTATCTGTTCCTCTGCCTAATTTCCAAAGGTGAGTCCCGCATCTCTGATTATCAAAAACAGGAGTAAAAAAATATTGTTGATTTCAGCTTTTCTATAAATGGGAAATGCAGACCCATAACTCTGTTTCTCTCTCTCTTGTTTGCTGTCTGTTGGTGTTGTTCTATCAACCATTGCACATGGAGCAATCTGTGCCAGAAGAGCTCATGAGTGTGTTCAGGTCTTGTCCTTTACTTATAAACAGATTAGTAGCATAGGATTTTGGGGTGTGACAGTGAAACTGGACAGACACACACAAACTTATGTGTGGGTTGCTGTATTGGATTCATTAGTATGCTTTATCCAGTGAGTGCTCACTTCTGAAGGAAGGACACTCAGAAGTGGCACTGTATATGGTAAGGTATAAGATATAATGTTCTATACTTCTATAGTAAACACCATTCTTCTCAGGAAAAAAAAAAAAACAACCAACTAAAATTCGTATGTATTTGGTGAGGTTAAACATAAATTTCTACAATTCTCCTGCATTCAGGACCAGCTTTTTTCATTCTGGTTGTAATATAAATGCCGTTCATAAACGAAAAAGGAGCACCGACTTCAAAGAAAAGGCTTAACATGACCCAATGCAGAAACTGGATGTAAATTATAACGTGTCACTAGCTGAAGCAGCATATGTTGGAAGAACTCACTGGAATTATCTTCTTTTGGGACTGTGAAATGCATTAAACATGGATCTAAATAACAATGAAAAATTGCTTGTATTGTTTTGTTACTCCGTAGGAGAGCAAAATATTTTAAACAATCCAATTTTACAGATATTGTATTAACAATTCTTGTTATTGTCTTTAAATAGCTATTCTACAAAATGTAACAATGAAATAGTCACAGTCCAAGAAGTCACTCCAGAATAAAGCCTATTAGGTGTTTGTATGGTTATACTTGTACTGCAGCCAGTGGACAAACACTAAAGCTGAGATAGTTTGGCTTAAATGTTGGATTATATAGTGGACATCATTGTTTTCACAATAAATTCATTATCTGCTTTGTATTTCTTTGATTCACTGATATTTCTCTAATGATAAAAATACCATGGTATGTTCAATTCCGGTGTTTAACAATTCTGCAAAATTACAAAGCCTAAAGTTAACTTGAAAAAGTGCACAATGAAAATCTGCTTTTCCTGATGACTCTGGCTTTATGGTTTTGATTTTTGTTTCCATATTAGCACAGCCTTTCCTTTTTATTTTTCCACACAACTGTGTCAGATGTTGCTTATTTGAGATAGAGAGAGTTACTAAATCATTTAGAGCATAAATGCTTGGGTAGGTAGATACTGCAGCACAGATATGAAACATCACATTTTTGTCTCATGGCTATAAAGCTTGTTGGCAACTTTGTGAAACTGCTGACACAAAAGGCACCCATCAAAGGCCTTTTGCATGTTATCATAATAAATACATTCATCACTTTTATTATTTTGATTTGGTTATTACTGTACTTTTGTGTGTGGTGTCCCAGCAAAGAAAAAATAAATAAAAGGAAAAAAAACCCAATCAACCAGAAAAACAACTGCTAAAATAAGATGCTGCTTATTTTAAGAATTAACTGAGGAAAGCACATTGTGAGAACATAGATCTGAGGCTTAACCAGATTTTATCTTGACCTGAATTCACCAAAAGGAGATTCAGTGTGCCCTTTAACAGGCTATGAGCTATCGCCAAAGTGCAAGGATCTGGAGCTAAATCTCTATCCATATCAGGAAGAATTTGAACCATCTCAGACCAACGAAAGGCCATCAGCACTTCTGAAGTAAGGAAGCAATGAAATGTGGTAGATGAGATGGTTTATAACTTATGCTTCCATGCACTATTTTATGCACTCTGGATTAAAGCACTGTAATACATGGCAAAAGAAGAATTGCCCAGCTTGCCTCCCTGAAATTAGCAACTGCTGATGGCTAACAGGAAGTGAAGTGCAATTGCCAGATTTGCCATTTGTAGCAAGTGCCCCTTGTGTCCATGGCCTTTGGCTGGGGTGGCGACATTCCCTGTGCCTGTGTCACAGCGTGTTCCCAAAGGTGCTGGGTTTGTCTGGGACCGTGAGAAAGGGCAGGTTTCTGCGTGGGGGGTTACTGGACCTTCACATAACTGCCAATCAAGGTGACCTATATATGTTAATAAAACAAAGAATAATTCAGAAGCATGTTATGTGTACAAAAATATGACTTTCAACTCTGAAAATAAATAAGTTCAATTTATTAAGAGCTGGTGTCAATGCTGAACAAAATACACATCTTCCGATAAAGAAACATTTTAACATTTTGGTGAAATGTTGTAGGTTTTTTTTTTTTTGGTGGTGGTTTGTGTTTTTTTTTGTTTTGTTTTTTTTGTTTTTGTTTTTGTTTTTTTTTGGTTTGGTTTTTTTTTGTTTTTTTTTTTTTTGATTTACTAAAATACAAGTTGGACCTTTTTTTTCCTTTCTGTAAATATATCATTTGTCTCCCTTAATTATACACCCTTATAACTGTGACCATCATTCTCCTTTAAGCCAGAGACTGAGGGTCTGTTGGGTTTTTTTAATTCTTAGGAGTCTGGCCACATATGCCATTGTTTTAAGGGAAAATACTTAACAATGAAAAAAAAAAAAAGAAAAAATATATTTTCTAATAAATAAAAATAATTTAAAATGCTAGAGGCTATACATGACTAGTTTTGATTATGTTCATTTATAAATGAAATAGTTTCCAAAATACGTGGAAGCAATATTAAAGGCAGACAAACAAAGATCTGTCTACTTTATTTTCCCATTAAGCGTGCCCTTCTTAACTTCTCCATCAGTGGTTCAGCAAGTAAGAGGAATAAATGTCACATCACCATTCATGAAGTTTGTCAGGCTTTAAAAAAATAGTTCTGGCTTCGAAGGAGTCAACATTCATCTTCAACTTCTCGTATTGGTGGTATCAAGCTGCTTGTTGATTTGTATTGATTGATCTGATTGGCCATGTGAGTGCTCATGGGCTTGATTTGAATGTTTCTGGGGTAGGCATTATCCGGCTCATCTGTAAACCATTTCTTTTCTGCTAAGGAGCAAAACAGGTAGAGACAGAATAAGGAGGGAAAAATGAAAGTTTTAATTAGTGAAGCACACATACACAGAAGCATTAAAAAAAAAAAAAAAAGAAAAGAAAAAAAAGAAAAAGGGAGCAGTCAGTAAAGTTTACAGAAAAAATGAGATCAATAGAAGGTGACTTTGACTAATTACTAGCAGTACAGCGCATTAGATTAATACCTCTGAAAATACTGTTATGAAAGGAGGATGACGCTTGCAGGTTTGGTAACAGAAGCTAAAGAAAACTGCCAATGTGCTAGTTTGCTCGGTGGATGTAAGAGAGCTCTTTTCTTGTGCCCATGCTCAGGTGATTCACTTATTGAAAAAAATATGAAACAAATCAAAGTCTAAACTAAGAAGCCAAGGAGAGCAGCTGGGATAAGGGTAATGCAGAAAAGAGCATGTGAGGAGCACCTGAAGAGTCAGAGACTTCTCTGAACCATTTCAGCCTTGGGGTGGTGGCTACTGCTGGCCCAGAAATCATGCAGGAGAACATAAAGAACTTTCTGCAGTTGGTGTTAGAATAAAAAAGGACTTGTATTCCTGCTGCCAGACAGCAGCCTTGCTGCACAGGGTGGGCATTTTATCCCTACTCAGAAACACAGCTGCTAGGGCATTGCTGCAGTTCAGGGTTTAAAATGGGGTGGGGAACACACCAGATACGGCAGGTGACTGTGGTAGGGCTCCAACTAATCCTGAATGGATCAGTCCTGACAGGCGACAGCAAGGCAAAGGAAGTAAGGATTTAAAGGAAAATTAGAGAGGAAGCTCATTCTTTTCTATCCTTGAGCAATGTCTGTTTCCACGATCACAGGAGGAATTTTATGGTGTGGCTTTAAGGTGGGCTGGGAGCAATGTGGGAGGATGCTGAGGCTGCAGCATTGCAGCCCTTTCCCGGCTGTTCATCATTGTAACCATTATGTTGCACTGCTTCATTGCAGGTATGGACAAAAGCTTCTTAAAATTCACAAAAGAAAAAAAAAAAATCTTAAACCCTTTAGAGAGCAATTTCCACTGAAATTTCTCAATGACAGGTATGCAAATTTACAAGATAACGTTATTCCAAGACTTGGGACCTCCTGATTTAGAGAGTGGCTAATGACCATTAGCTGCATTTGTGCCTTGACAAGGATTTGTGAACAGGGTTCTGTCTCCATTCTTGTCCTCCTTCCCCAAATTCCAGAGGTGGGTGGGCAGAGCAGTGAACACCTATGGTTCTGGGCATTTCATTATTACATGCAAGGTTCAAAGTGTGTAGCACCAGAGCTGCCACTCTTACATGGATGCACTACTTCTCATTCCAATGGGGAATCCAAAATGCTGCAAAAGCTTCAGTGCCCCACTTACATAAAATAAACTGCTACTTTTTCTAACTACTGAAAGGCTGCAGTATCTGGAAACAGGACTGGAATGAATGCTCATTTTTAATAAATAAATGACTTAAAATTAGCAAAGCGTAATTCTCATTAGAAACCCAAGGATCAAGCACAAAGGCTCAAGAGGGAAAGGAGAGAAAAGAAATTGGAAGACTGAGAAGAACAGAAGACAAATACCTGGACATAAGTGCACAAAATAAACAAAGAGCTTTGGAGTCATAGTCTCTCAACAAGTAGCTTAATCTCCAGAATTACTGGACTTTTCAGTAATTTTCACGAATAACAAACTAAAACACTTCCACTGCATAAGGATTTTTAGAATTTACATGCCAGACCTCCACTCCCCATTAAAATCTTTGTTACCTGTTCTTACAATTTTTTATGAATTTAATCAAACCCTGGAATTATATTACCTATTAGTGGCTTATTACTAAAGGGCAACAGAACTACTGTATTGTTTTTCTTGTCATTTTCTAAAATGCTTTTAACTTCTGTTAAAAAATACCCTACTCATTTCTGACCAGACTAAATAATTCCCTGCCCCCTTAAAGCTGCCTGAGCCTGAACGATGTTCAATCTCCCATCTCCCTCTCTCTCACCTATTATAATTAAGTTCCCTTTGATTTGAACAGATTGGACGATAGGAATTCATAATGTTACATCCTGCACACTGAAGCTAACTGATTAAGTGCTTTAAATTATTCTTCCTGACAGAATGATAAAGTTACAATCTGTTCAGAGATGATCTACAGCTTGCCAGACTCCTACCGTTTCTTTCTACATTCATTTATCTTTTTGTCAAGCAGTTAAAAAAAAAAAAAAAAGCCTCAATTCCATAGATCTTTTAAAGCAATCAGAACATCTGAATTATTAATGAGACTTTAAGGGAATGATTCCTGATGGGGGCTGGTTTAAGAAAGGTTGTAGGAAAAAGAAGTCTGGGAATGTGTACACATCAAAATAATTTCAGCTCCATTTAAAAAACCATTTAGTTCAAGTGTGACACATGAACCATTATGCATTTGTGGAAACCAATTTTATGTGATCTACGATTAAACTAACCTTTCAGAGAGGTGTAAAGTGTGATGGTTATCATGTTTTAAAAGCCTTGTGAGATCACATAAACAATTTCAAACTAACAGTTTTCTAATGGTTTGTGTTTAAAATGATTTTGAGGCAAGTTAAGCACCGTGAACTTTCATTGCTACCTTCTTTTTTTTAACACATGGTGCAAAAACTTTCTTAACAAACAGAACTTGGTGCAAAGTTAATTCAATGTTGTAGCAAGTAAGAGGAGACTTGCGTGAGTGCTGAGAATCAGAACTCACGTTTCCCAGCAGCCAGTGTAAAACACTTCAAAATACCCTGCTTTTCCTAAAATTGTACAGGCTATTTATTTATGTGTTAAATTTACAATAAAACTTCTATATAGGGAGCTATTCTTTAAAAAGAAACCACCCAGTCTCTTTTTGCCTTTACCTGGCAAGTAATAAATAGAGAACATTAATAATAAATACAGAAGCTGGTAAGAGTCTAATTTCTTTTGCTGTTTAGATTTCTTTTTGCCAGTGCTGAAACCTTGATCCAAGAATTATCATCTCCAGCATGCAATGCTTAGATCCAGCTTTATTCCCTTCCTGTTCCTTTCTGCTGTTAAAATTATCTTTGACTACATAACAATGAATCTCCTGTGCAAATTCATTGACCTCTCTACTTACCTTTGAAATGTTAGCTTAACACATCCTGATCTTTACTCTTGGCCACTATAATACTCTGCTCCCAGTTACTAAATGTCCGAAGCCCTACACCCTTTTCAGTCCTTTATTCTAGGCTTACAGCCAGATTTTGGCATGTCTTCCTGAGTCTTATCACAGTTTTTTATCTTTAATATTTACTCTTTCCTTTAGATCAGTTCAGAAAACCCCTTTTTACTAGAAAACCCTCTTTATATATTGTTATACTCACCAAGCATTTTTAAGTTCTCTGTCACATTCAGTCTGTTTCTCTTCCTTTTGGAATAAGCATATCAATCCTTACCAGAAGTGCTTCTACATTATAGTAACAATAGGTGTATTTTTTTTATCTTATTTTTTTAGGAGCTGCTGAAAAAAGTCCCTGATCTTCCTACGCTATTTGACAGGCTTCTTTTTGACAGCACCATCTGAGAGATGTTGGAACAACTAAGTAACTGAATGTACGAAAACATTTACTTTCCTCTCAAACATCTATGTTTGTAATGGGCTATCAGCATCAGTGCATCCATGAGGGTTCAAAAGGCTTAATGCTCATATTACAAATAAATAAAAATTAACGTTTTTTGTTAATTCCTATTCCCTGCAGCATTAAAAAAAAAAAAAAAAAAAAGGATATAAATAATCAAAGTAAAAAGATCAAAATACAGTTTTCTTCAACTTGTATAAGACTCCAGCAATTCCCTCCACAGATTTACTGTACTGGTGCTTTAAAATTTCTATCATTGATTCTGGACTGAGTAGCAACTTAGAACAAATGTCACCATCAAACACCCTCTCTTCTAAGCAGAAGCAAGAAAAATACTACCCAAACATAACACAAAGGTTTTAATAAATTTGTATTCTCACCATAATCCCAGGTTACCTTTCAACCTTTAAAACATTAATTTTTCATCTTCTGTGACACTTACAGTTTCAAATTAGTTTGCATGTATGTGTTTGTGTCATGCATGTGTTTGAGTGTCTCCTCCCTGCATGTAAACCATCTCGTTTATAACTAAGCTGAAAATTCTCCCATGTAATTTGTTCCTGCATGAGAAAAAAAAAAAAAGTAATAAAAGTTTCTTCACACCCCTGCTCAGCAATTCTTTGTTTGGCAGATGAATATTTTACGTGTAGCAGGCAGTAAGAAATTTGCAGGGAAAGCGAGAATAAATTTTTTTTCTATGAAGAACTTTACTCTGCCCCAGGGCAACTGAAGTTTTGTGATGAAGACAATGTTCTGGACTTGTTTTTGATTTTTTTAAACTACCAAAATTCTTAGTTTTGACAATAGGAATCTCACTGGAAAATGCCAGACTCTCTCTGATTAGCTCAATAGGAACCCATGCCAAGAATCTGCAGGTTTGCTAGATATAGTTTTGTGTCAACACTTAAGCTCACAAAGAACTTGGTTTCCAATGCTGAAACCATGCTGGGACTGATACAAACGGCAGGACCTTCAGCAAAAATCTAAAATGTCACCTCCTGACACTGGCGATACTTCTTCACTTTCAAAATCTAACCATTCTACTATGGTTGTTTGACTTGAGATAGAACAGGAGATTTCCTCTTATTTTTTCAATATAAAAGCCAACATAAAGTTGATTTAAGTATTTCTCTACTTATAATGACCAACCTCCATTAGTATATCCATATCAGAAAACCTTTGTCACTACAATAAACTATTTGATCAATCTGACTATAGTCAGCAGTGGGAATTTTACACAATTTTACTAAAAGTCAAAAGTTTTAGAATTCTAACTTCAGGATAGAGGACAGAGGTGGAGTAGACTTCAATGTGATTTGAAGAATTCAGATTTGCACCCATATTAGATACTCCTCTTCTGCTGCTCATAAGGTAGGCAAGTTAATTCTCTAAAGTATGCTGTTTATATTTTTTTTGTTTGAGCTGCACTGTTATACAAATACTAATTTTTTTTTTTTTTTTTGGATAAAAATCATTATGTAGGATGTGACAAGTGGCTTCATATTAACACCCTTCCTTTCTCGGCTAAATGGAAAACAGATAAAACATTAATGGAAAAGCATTTTGGTGTCAAAGCCATTAACATTCTTCCAAAATGTAACTGCTCTCAACTATCTTCAATCAATACTGCTGACATAAAAAGATGCTCATGTACATACATGGGGAGTAGGAGAGTAGGGAGGGAGGAAAGAAACTGGAATGAGGAATGGAAAATTAAAGTAATGTCTGCACCATGATAGGCGTCTTCATTGAGCAGGAACCTGGATGTTTACAAAAGGACACGTGCAATTAGAAAGGCAAGCAGATGAGAGGATAAAAGAACAAAACAGGGTTGAGAAACAGCAGCAGCAGCAGCCAGTCTTACTTCTGGTTTGGTGGGGAAAAAAAAGGCAAAAGAAAACCAACAAAACAATCAACCAAACAAACAAACCAATAACTGAATAAAGTTTGTAACTATTTTTTTTTAATTTCACAAGTTTTCACAAGGACAAAGTTATAGAGGGAAACCCACAGCAGTTGCTAGGTCATGCAGAACCATTAATTTTCATACCTTGGCCCATTCTATTCATCCTTGTTGCACTTTAGAAAAAGAAGTAAGCTATGTAAGTTTTACAATGCTTTTAAACTGTCATATTTCTGGTTGAGCACTTTAACTGGCACATCCTTGTAGTAATAAATATGCTCAGGGCAAAACATGATAACTTTCTTTGCAAAAAGGAACACATGAATTTTTTCTTTATGATGAAGAGCAACTGTAATAGTCTCATTTGTAGGGGAGCAACCATAATTTGCACCGTATTTCACTGATCGGACTTACAGCTGCGTTTGAATGCACACTCACACGTATATACTGAATTCCAATCATTATGCTTAGCACTGCACAGTGGTATTCTCTGTAGCCCACTTACATGGTTCCAGGTTTTGTCAGTAAAAGTGCTTGGCTTTATTGTCAATTCACACAGCAAGCAAATCTTCAAAATTATCATGCTTGGGGAAGGGGAAGGTAGAAGACAAAACTAACCATAAAAGCACCTTGATTGGGTTGGCAGTTACAATGCTAATCATTCCAAATCTAAATTTTTTTTCTGTCTGCATGCTTTCTTGCTGGGTAGCCAGGGAAGAGCGTACATGTTTCTGCCCTCCCTACCCTCGGAATCCCTCCATAAACCTAGAGCTAGCTGTGTATTTCAAAATATACATTGGCTTCTGAAGTTTAAACCAAGGGGAAAAAAAAAGTAAAAGCAAGCCTGAAGTATCATTTCTATGGCTGTCTAGGGCAGGTTCCTTTCCACTACTTTATTTAGTTCTCTACCACAACTTTTTCTGGCTACATGTGTCATTGGTGACAATTTGCAAGAACTAAATTCTGGCAAGCGCTTGGAACGTGACGCCTCAGCACCGTATTTCCAACCTGGCCCTTTTGCTCTCCTCATTAACAGTCTGAGGCACAGCACTTTTTCTCTCCAAATGGGAGACATTTAAAGGCACTCAGTTGTCCTCCCTGTATTCCTGCATACTGGCATGCACCTGTTGAAAAAAAACAGGTAGAACATGCAGCAAGATTTCTGGAGGTTCTTCACATATTAGGACTCTTGTTGGAAGATTTATACCAACACTAACTTGGAAAAGTTAAACTACCATCTGGGGAAAGGAACAAAGTCCCTTGAGATCTGATATGTAAGCATAGAAAAATGCTTGCTCTTTTCTGAACATTATTTATTCTGTACATAAGGTGACTAATTCACCTTTTAAAGACGTAAAGCCCCAAGAAGGCAGTTTTTAATGACTTACATCCAATATTTATGATACATATGGCTTTTTATCCCAAATGTCAAAAGTGAAAGAAAATATAGCTATTCATGTGGCAATATAAATAGAATATTAATTTAATATGCAATTAGACTCTTTCTGAACTTAAATTAAACCACTGGAGTTTTACAACTTCATGCCCAGACAATTTCACTGTTAAAGGGAAAATACACCATCTCCAAAAGACTAGAATTTTAAAGAAAGTTCTTAAACAAGCAGAAAAGTCCCTGATATTGCTTTGGTATAAAGCAGATGTGTAGCATTAATCTATACAAGGAGTGTAAGCCCTATATAATATAAGCTTTGAGAGTGAAAAATCAGCAGGGATTTTTTTTTTTTTTTCCCAATAGGAGAGTTTATAAGCTTCAAATAAATGTATCAGCTCCTGTAAATATGAGTATTAAAAAACCTACTGCAACATACATCAACACTTCTGCACTAAATGACTTTCTTTGTGTAACTCTGACATCAAGAGCAAGTGTTCACGTTAAATATACTCTATTTTCAGATATGTAGAGTAACTGCAGTGAGTTATTTATGTTTTCAGTGTGCCTATGGGTTTGGAATTCTTTTTTCATTCTCCCCTAGCATCATAAATAACTTTTGGTCCGTCTGCTTTGTTGCTGTTGTGCTTAAGGGTTTTATGGTGGTGAAATAAAAATGACAATCACATGCACACTGTCATACATATGCAAAATATGTGTACAGAAAGGGAGAACTCCATGGGAAAACAGGGAACATTACTGCTGGAAACATTAACTGGGGAGAATGGGTAGTGAATGCAAGTTGCACACACAGTGGGAGTAGATACACATATCAAAGTCTATCCTCCTGCACATACTTCTGTTTGTCCCGGGAATCCCTGGTCTTGGTGCGGTTCGGTCGGTTTGCTGTTGATGGGATAGAGTGAACTGATGAGCTCTTCTTGCTGGAAGAATAGGAGGAATGGGAGGAATGAGAAAGACTGGCTCGGGACTGGCCAGCGTTGTGGTCAAATTGCATCAAACAGAAGATCAAGTCCGTCGGCACAAGCTCAAATTCATATGGTGGGTTTGTGATAACGTAGCTGGAAAGAAAGGAAGGAAGAAAAAAAGAAAGAAGAAGAAAGTAGGTTTAGAATTATACTAGAGATTTCTTCCAGAGTTGTTAGCTCAGAAACATGTAGCCCAATTTTTGCATTTTTGTTTGTAATTAATTTTAGCTCATATAATTCCTGTTATGGTTTAGGATCTTTTTAAGTCAGCTGCCACTTTTTTTGTTTTCTGTCAAACAGACATAAAGTCTGAGAATGATGTTCTTCAAGTGAATTATGTAATGATTTTTCAAAGAAGCCACCATACAAATCATGCTCCTTTCTCTGGCTGCACCATAATGCAATGACTCCAGCAAATATATTCATATATTGACAAAAACCAGTAACTGACACACCACAAATACCCACCAGTATTTAAAATAATGGCTGAAAAGCAGAGAGAGGAGGATTTTATATGCAGCTTATTTAAATACATATTTAATACATATTTAAATACATACCACATTTAAATATGTATTTACATAGTTATTAAATATTTAAATACTATCAATAGAACAAGGGACATAATTATTGGTTTGGATTGTGACTGTAGTTAAAACAAGTTAAGGAAAATACTTTGTAGTGAGGTTAATTTTGCTCATTCACTCCACATGTACATTCATGCCGTCCATGAGCATTTATAAAGAGAAATCTGCACATCTGAGAATCCAACAACACTTAGTATAAATCCCAGGCCCAAAATAAAAACTTGCGCAATTTCAAGAATCCTCACCTTCACCTAATGACCTTTCAGGGTATGAAGGGCTTATAGAGCAGCTGCTAAATTTTTTTTCATGCCTGTGAAAAACAGACTTGAGCAAGGCAATTGGCATTTTCTGTCCAAGCAAGAAATGAGTAAAAATTGAACACGAAGCTCATGACTTCTTTTCAAGTTAATTCAATGCTCATAAGAAATCTGCTTAGCTGCTTCAGGGACAGAAGTCCCTTATTAATCCAACAAATAATCTCAAGTGTAGCAACTACAGTGTAAATCTAAACTGCAAATCATTTTTTCTACCCAATTTGTTCAAGTTCTTACAGAAGAAGCCGCTTTGGTGGGCTGCAGCATTGTTTATTGCCATGTTCACCCAATAATGATGCTTTTTTGTAGAGCACGAAACAGTAACAGATGGTAGATTTGCGATACTTCTGGTATGGGTCTGTGTGTGTATTTCTAGGAAGCAGTTAATTAAGACACATTTCAAGCAAACTGCTAAATGGCCTTCAGTTTGCAAAGATGGAAATGTGTCTGCTCTGTTTAAAGCGCTAAGGTCAAGCTTGGTGCTACTGAAGAAAAAATGTAGTCTACCAAGAGAAGGGTTTCCATTTACTGGAAGAAATTATGATTAGACACAGATGGTACTGACGGGAAGCCCAGAGGAGTATTTTTTGAGCATTCAGAAAAAAGACTAGCTACTGTAATTTAATTATTGTCCCACAACTTAGAGTTGATTGATATAAGGAAACTGAAGTCCTTTCCTTGGATCCAAACAGTGGACCATCATAAAGGAAACAAGATAAAGATACATTCTTAAAATTTAATTAGAAAATTTTGAATAAGATTCGCTGACAACTTATGCTATGAAGTGTTATGTTATGATATCCAGCTTATGATCTGAAGTCAGATAAAGAGCCATCGTGAAATCCTCAAAGAGGACTGCGGAAAAGTTATGCAAAAATGGAGCAAGCTCTTTTTTATATTTATTACAGTCTCCTCGCTGAGAAGACTGAAGACCAGTGAAACAGAGATGTTCTAAAAGACCAGACTCACCGTTTAGTGCATTGGCTGGGAGTACTTAGATGTGCATCCCTTAATCGATAAATTCCAAAGCAAAGCATATTGTATGTTTTCAGTGCTTTACAAAACAGATCTCCGTAACAACCTCCATCCTAGAGGAAAGAGAGGAGATAAACAAACAAACAAAAAAAAAAGTGAGGTTTTTTTCCCTTTCTTTGCTCTGTTAATACAATGTCAGGAAACAGGTTGTTCAGAATGAACTTTTTAAAAAAGGGGACAATGTGTAGACAGTCTGTTGTTTGTCTCAAATGAGAGCCTTTTACCCAAAGAAATGAATAATCTAAATGTTTTATTTCAAATAAGTAACTATGTAAAGTGATAATTGCTATTTTGGAGAGCTTTGGTCCATGAAATAATGGCAAATTGGAAAGAGCGAGTGATTTGCTTTAAGCTGGAAATATAAATTTTGGTACCAGACAATGCATATTATACAAATTAATTAACTGTGGAGTTAAAACTGTTAATATCTTTGACCCTTTCTTGGCAGCACCCATACTGTCATCCAGGCAAAAAAAAAGTTCACCAGGAGCACAACAGAAATTAAAGTTCTAAGGGTTTAAAAGGATAATGAAAATATCTACTGCTGTAAAATAATGACTAAATGTTAATTAGCAAAAGAATAAGTTTATATTTGCTCATTTGTATATCTAAAATAGTGATTCTTATGTAATTAAGAGAGTTAATGAATTCTGCCTTCACAGATGTAGTGCCATTGAGGCTCTGGTGAAACAGCATTTGAGAGATTGGTGCTGTTTATTTTACTTGTGGAAATGTTAAGCTGCATGCCGAAGTGTTTTGATGAGCTGCTAGTCTCAGTTACAACTGGACTGCTACATCATTTGAAAGGCTCTAGGCTCCTATCTGTGTACTCTTGCTGCCCTAATCCTTAAACTGGGATTCCCTGTCATTTCTGTGAAGAAGGTAATTCCATTCTTTTTGGTCAGAGCTGGTGAACTCGAGGTTAATTTAAGAAACATCAAAGCCTACATCATTGTCAAAGCAGCGTGGCTGCTTTCAGATTCACCTCAAGATTTCAAACTGTGGTCCAGAAAACATTTCTAGACACTTCTGTATCTATTTTTATATAATGCACTCTTTTTTAAAGATCATTTATCTATTTGGTTTGGTGTTTTTAAATTTTTTTGTTTGCTTGGTTTTTTTCACTTCATCCTTAGAACAATGCAGTCAAATTATCAGAAAATTAGGATTTCACAAGAATTTTAATCCATCAAAAACCAGCAGAAAAACAAACCTTACAACTTCATTTTCAAGCTAATTGAAACGTAAGATTTTAAAAACTGGAAGCTCTGTGAAAACACTAAATAATCTTATCAAAACCCAAAAATGGTATATCTACACATATTGAATACATTTAGAATTCATTACTGCTATAATGGTTATATCATCCAAATCAGCTCATCCATCTCTTTAGCTGACAAAAAAGAAGACCCACAGGATTTTATGTATGAAATATTTAGGCAAGGATCCTGGGCCATCATACAGCTTCTTAAAAAGGTAAAGAGCAAACCTGCAACTCTGTGCTATAAATTTTTAAAAAATCCAACAGCTCTATTAAATTCAATAATAGAAATTATATGCTTATTAAGATAGATTTTTTTCACTCAGTCTGAGAGAAATCTAATAGAGCACAGACTAGCCCTGGTCCTACATTTCCCTCATGATCTTACCCCTAGGTCTGCAAATGGCCCATCATACAAAGCCAACTGAGCAACTCGACACCTGTCCCTGTTTGCAAGTGTCTGGGGCGTGCTGTAACCTCCTCTCAATGCATTTTCCTCAGCAATCAGTGCTTCCAGCTCTGGTGTGGCTCCTCCTGTTACCAATGTCCGTATCAGTGTGAGGATATTGTCATTGAAGTATGTCTGCAGAGATAAAAGAAAGCTCTTTAAGCAAACACCATTAAAGTCACAACTGAAGACATCCAAATTACAACTTTTCCGGGTTTCTGCTGTTTAAAGTTCTTGGCTGTCTCTTCAAATAATTTTATATAGAAAGTGAAAAGACAGCAGCCTCCAATTACTCTATTTTCTTCTATCCCATTAGGCTCCTATACTAGATCCTTCCTTTTAAACACCAATTCAGGCTGATTTTTATTAAAGTACAAAAATTTGAATGATTTATGTTTCCTATAATTGGGGTTAGTAGTGATGCAATGACTGCTTTCCTTCTCATCGCCCTCATGTCTAATAATGGGCTTTAGGACATGTAATTGTAAAATTCAGACCACATTTAAAGCTTACACAGGCTAGATTGCCTTTTTACTCTTGTCACCAATTCGTTGGGGAGCTGCCTTTGTGCTGCAAATGTCATTACTTATTACTGTGGCTGGACTCTAGCAGTCTAACCAATGTATTGTACTAAACATCTTATTACGAGACTTGACAGTGTTCAGACATAAGCATGTATCAATTAAACATCTTGAGTTCATTCCAGATAAATGTATGATGAGTTTGGGATCCTGGTGGTCCTTTTAAAAAACTCTAGGGTATAGGGTAAGTGTGGTTTATTAGGGAAGATTTACTGCACACTGACATTTTGCCAGCATCTGTAGTATTGCTGGTCTGTCAGGCAAACAATGGCTATTTAAAATATTAATTTAAATCCACATGAATGACTTTCAAGTTCACTTAGAAGTATACTGGTATAGTTCAGACATACTCAGTTTAACATCTGCAATGTATTGTACTGGGAAAAAAAACATCGAACAAAAAAAAGGAAAGACTGTCACTTATAAAGCCACCAATGTCTGAGTTTTCAGAAGCTTTGCAAGTGCAGGGAAAACAAAAGGAAAAAAATGAGCTCACTGTCGAGTACATAGGATTGACGTTACTGGATTATTGGATTTTGTTGAATTTAGGACTTAGAACAAATGTCTGTAATCCAACAAAATAAAAATGAATAGTGAATTCTCAAACAGTGCTTGTTGTCTAAAGATAAGACTTTTAAAATAATACTTTTCAATGAAATTCACTGCTCTAGTCATATAATGTAACTGTATTTAATACATGGGTAAACTGAGGTTGAGGTTGAAATATTTTATCGTGAGATCAAAAAGCAGAACTGGCTTCCTATCCATGTTACTTTGATATTCTTTCTTTGTATAATGAAACTTCAGTTTCATTGTTCACCAGAGATGACAGATAAAACAGAAGAAAATGAGCTCTACGCAGCAATGTCTCTCACTTTACATTGAAGTTTCCCAACTTCACAATTCTCTGCTTATTTACGTAGGCATATATGCCATTCACCTGTTGACTAAATTAAAATGAGAGGAACATATTCTTAATGTTATATATGCCCTAAAGCAAATATTTGCATCTCATCAACTCCAGTTACTTTAGTTAACCTGGGTAAGGCACAACATCTTTTAACTACAAAGAGTACTGTAAAGAGGAGTCATCATAAGCAGAGGTTCAGGAAGATTCAGCTAGTCTAAAACAGCAGCTAATCTCAAATCAGCTCTTACACATGTGGATGCACTGGGTAACAATTCAAGTGTAATACTCAAACCTCTCTTAACATACAGAAAAATCAATTGTGACCCTTTGCAGGAATGTAAGTCTGGAGCGATTACATGATGTTTAATAAGAATTGCCATTGTGATACAGAGAGGACATTCAGGCATGATTGTTTGTTTTTCAATTACTTCTTCCTTGATGTCCCTGAGATGAAATCAGAGTCGCCCTCTTTGGCAACTCCTCCCACTGTGCTATACCTCTAAGGCAAAGCCAAGACCCTTACTAGCAAAGGAGGCAGCATTTACTGTGGAACAATGGCTTAATTTGGGTTTCACACCATGACTCATGTGGATGGCACCATTTAATCAGATGGATGAGTGCAGCCAAAAGATGCTCATGGGGTTCTGTTTGATTTTTGTTTGTTTGTTTTTGGGGTTCTTTTTTTTTTTTTCCAGTCAATGGGAAAAAAGATTCCAAGTTTCAGGACAAACTGCTGCAGCATGGCACCTGATCAGAAAATGCCCAACCATAGGCAAGAAAAGATGAGTGAATAGGAAGCTCTAACTTGTCACCTTCTGCTAAATACGGTTTCTTCCTTCTGTACGAACGTATTTAACACTCCTCAAGAAAAAGCTGTCTGCCCATGCTTTTGATTGTCACAAAAATCAGACTCCTCATTACATCTTGCCGGTTTGGAACTAGGGGAACACTTTGAAAAGCTGAACTAGCTGATATCCATTTCCTTTGGAATAATAATACACTGAAATTAATTTGAGAGTGATCTTCTACTTGCTCTGTGGGAGGGTACATGGCCTGGATATGCCAGTACTTATAAGAAACTGATCTACAGAATGTCTTCGGAAAGGTGCTGTTGTACTTAAAGCAACAAGGCACCTTACAGTGATGAAGAGAGTATAAAATCAAAACTGAGGAAATTCTTGTTTGCCGTTGCCATTAACCAAACCCCACACTGGACACGTGTGTGATATCACTTTAATTGGTATCTGGAATGAGAATATGAAATAGATATATTCTAAAAACAGAAAAAAAAGAAATGCATCATAGACACTGAAACTGGGTAAATAGTAAGGAAGTCATGACAAAGATATCTGAGCTAGCAGTGCCACCTAGCCCTTGCTTCGGAATCGTAGTGCAGCTCTTTCAAATGTTTCAAGGATGCTTTCCCATTTGTTCAATCATTTTTTAAAGTATAATTACCAGAGTGCTTATGTTTTGCAGTTAATGCTGTCATGTCTTCTAAATGAATTGGTCTTCTACAGAAAATTTTAACTGAAAATTAGCACATCTTTTAATAATATTGCTTTAACTTTAATAGCACTTTGCTTTTCATTTATAATTACACTAAAATTGTCATTTTTCAAGTTATATCTGCCTTTTTTGTGTTTGCTAGTGCATTTTTTAATGAATTTCTTTTAAAACTACTCCTTCTCCACGACACGAAATTTTAAACTGCACTTTCTAACAAATATTTTAATTTGCTTCTCTTTTTCATTTGGCGGAATAATATATATAATAATACATAATATATAATAATATATAATATATATCCAAACCCAAGGAGTGACTGAGCATCAGTAATTACATCAGTAATTCATACCAATAACAAAAGAGCCTTTGAGACAGAATTAACAGCAAGAAATAACATTTCATACTTTGAAAATCTACTAATTCCTAAACCATTGTCCAAACTTTAAAGAAGTTTGGGACACTTTAAGTTACAAGATGCTGCTTAAATTCTCTGAAGAGACTAGCGTGAGAAACAGTCCTATGTTCATATCAAAAAAAAGAAGCTTCTTTTCTGTATAAATAATACTGTGAGGATCCCTTGGGGAGAACTCTTGGGTATGGGATATAACGAAAAGTTATTTTTAACTGTTTTATTTAATGGTTTTCTTCCATTCTGTACTTTTGCTTATATGAAGAAAAGGTAGAACTAGGTAATACAGAAAGCAATCAAGTTCAAGTAAATGAATCCCAGGGTAACAAATATTAAATGGTATCATCTGGTGCTGGAGATCCTTGCCTCCAACAGCACCTCAGGCCTGTTGCAGTGGTAGGTGTGGGAGGGGTGCCAGCCTGCCAGAACTTCTGTAGCTCTCGTACCTCCAGTGCCAAAAGGAGTAACAGGGAAGCTTTGGCTCTCAGGCCAATTGCTCAAACCTTTGAAGGTACTGTGTGTTGAAATCTGGTTTCCTTGCACGCATAGAATTTTATGGAATAACTATCTCAACAAGACCCAGAAATAAGAAATTCTGCTCAAAAATTTGCTCCTTTGACTATCCTATGTCATATAACTTTTCTATAGCTGAAGATAACTTTTTAAAAAAACCAGTTACATCATCTAAAAGATGCTTCCAACCCCACACTTCTTAGTTACATTTTACTTGGTGATGAAAGCATGCTTTGCTTTTCAAAAGTGGTGCTGCCTTGAGACTGACAGACAACGTGTATTATTTCCCTGGGTTTGCATGTGCTATGACAAAATGAATATTAACGTATCATTTCAGTACCTGATAGCGGTAGATGTTTCTTCAAAGACATAATAATGATGAGCTGGAGCATTTAACAATAGCCACTGCCACAGTTAAAACATGAACCAAGCCCAAAGCCTTCCCAGAGAGCACAGTAACACTCTTGAACCAAACCTGGAGAGATCACTGCTACCAACTCATCAAAAACACAGTGCAGGTTTTGAGCTTGTTATTGTCCTCTGAGCAATGGTGTTTGAGCTACTGCACTCTGAATCCAGCGGAATATACTGCCTTTGCTGCCAAGCCAGACTCTGTGTAGATGACTAGTACATAGCACTTTGAAAACTAAACTGTGTTAAGGCTTTTACCTTTGAAATAAGGAAATAACAGACAAATTCAAATTTAAACTGTCCAGTATTGTCACCTTATAGGAAATAATGCTGAAGCAGCGGAACTTGAAGATCTCCAGTACTCAAACTTGAATTTTAACTTGAATTAGAAAGTTACTAGATTTTCTAATCTGTGATTCATGAGTGGGGTTGAATGCACTACTTCAATATTAATAAAACTATAAAAATAAAAGAACAATTTAACACTGATTAATACTGTATTATTATTATGCAATTATTGAACACTTAACCAAATTCTTTTAAATCTATTTTGTAGCTCTTTTTTATATACATACATCTATACTGTTTCAAACAACCCACAGGTCAGAAGTAATATTGTATGCATGGCTATTATTTGACTTTCTAATCTTTCTTACACTTGTTTTACTAAAAAACCCCACTGCTGTAGGAAGAGATTCTTTCTAAAAGGAGCAGTTCCTGTACATTTGCACTGTACCCTATATAAGGAATTTTCATTACAGAGATAGCAGCAGAGATCATAAATTGGAATTTTCCTATCAAAAATAAGCAGTAAAACCCACTGAATCACTAAGTAGATAGAATAATGAACTATATACTTGTCTCCAACTGAGCTGGCAAAGGACAGCAGTGCACATAACATATTTCCTACAGAATTCCTGTGCAATTAATAGGATGAAAGCATGACTGCAGAACTCACAATTTAGCTAGGATTTGGGCTTCAGTTTGCCTGTAATGGGAAGTATTAAGTTAGACACATTATACAGAAGCCGTTTGCTAGAAGCAAGTGTACTCCAGGAAAAGAAAAGATAATAAAGGTAATAGATAATATAGTGCAAATAGATTAGTTTGTGTGAGAAACACTCTTTTCCTGGGAGAAGAAGTAAAAGGATAACATGCCTTCCCCATGAGAATATGGATATCTCACACATTTTACACTTTCTGAAAGGTCAGGAAGAATTGTACTTTTCCAACTCCTTGCTGGGTCTTTGAGGAATAAAGAGAAAATAACACTGCCACTGATCAGAAACAGTGAAAGAAAAGACAGGATAGTGAACAATTCTAACTGACTGAATCTTTGGCTTGTCTTATTGATTAGTATTTTTTTAAGTAGAGAATTTTCTACTCTTGTTCTCACATTTCTCTGGCTTCAGGCTGCACTGTCCCTGACACGTATGACCACTCAGATGTGAAAATGCTTAGGAAAAAGGATTGTTATAGAAAAGAACTGCAGAAACAGAGGGACAAGTTGTCCAAAACTGAGTTAATAAAAGCTACCAAAACTAGAATTATTAAAATATCTGAACAGGCATGCTAAACATCACTCTTATTTACTAGAGACACCTTTGCACAAGGAAGTAATGATGTCCACAGCATCTCACTCTCTTTCTATGGCGATGCCAGTGGCAACCAGAAGGATGAATCCTACATCTTTCCTGATTCTGAATGCCCTACTGAACAACACAGTCAGAGACACTGACTTGGATAACGATGGGAGTAGATAAGCAGCTCTAAGTAACATTTTGTAACCTTCATGTTAAATTCCTATTAATGTAAAATTCCCATTTATTATGTGAATATGCCAAATATTTTATGGATAGAGATTTTGATTAGAGAAGGTACAGAGTTTAAGAGTCCTTGCTTAGGTTTCCTGAATTTGTCACACCTAAAAAAATATTAATTAAGTAGCTTTCAAGAAAAGCATTTTCTGAGGCTATTGAAAACTCCTAGGCTTCATTAGAATAAAGTTTAATCTGTACAGACTCCTATTATTCATCTGTGGATTGAACATATGAAAAATATGGGGAAAATTAGAAAATACAGATACATAAATACAAAATACAAATACAATAATAAATAATAAAGATCACCATGAATTCTTTCATTTTGAATTCAGGTGAAGGTCAGACCTAGATCCTTTAGAGAAACCCATCTGCTCATATATGGTGTTACTTGGGGTTTACAACAGATCTTTCTCAGCACTATGGAACTTTATTCCATGGCCAGCTCAGAAAGCCTATGCTCAGATTTTAAAAATACTACGTCCTTGCTATATCTAGCAGAGTTTAAGGTGCCTCTGAAAGAAGTGCAGCTCACACAAAGCAAGACTGGTCTGAAAACTCAGCCAATATGAGGAGGATGAAAAAGAGCATGACTGAGGGGTTTGTATCAGAACTGAGCTATGGCTACAGAACAAAAGCCCCAATGTAGATATAACCAAAGGCCACCATCTCCAGTTTCTGGCAGGCACTGAAGTTTTGATTCACCAAGAAAATTAATACAAAAAAGAAAGGATAACATCTCTTCACACAAATAGAGTTCATGAGATGTGTACAGTGGCTTTCATGGAGTTCTATCAGTGTCCCCCAGCACTCATACTCAGAGCATTGCTCATAGTTACAGGAAATTAAAAGCTCAAAGCACAGTTGATGCTGTCTGACAAGAATGGTGAGCACAGGGACTAACACACTGCATTTGGGTCTGGATTTTAGGTGGAAGGCACAACTTTTTTTTTTGAAAGCATAATCCTTAAAACCTGACATGAGAATGCTTCCTTATAAAATTGTGAACTCATGGAAGCCCTAGGTACCTCAGTTACGGTATCCGTGTCCAACTAAGAAAATAACCTAGCTTAGGTTCCAAAATTCTCTTGACATCTAAGAAAAAAGCATCTTTCCTGGCTACCTCTGGAAAAGATTCTAAACTTCCACACTCTTTAACAACAAGTCTGATAGAAGGGAATGACAAAGGTTTTGTTTGCTTACTGCACTCATGAGAGAGTCCAGCACGCTGACAGCGAATGCGGTTCCACATGCGAAGGGCTGCGTGAGGTACAGTTCTGTGTCGGGATCGTCATCGTCATCTTGGTCCAAGAACTGAACATTTGAATCATTTACTGAAAACAACAAGAGCAATATTGAGAGTGGAATCGAAAGGTGTTTCTGGGTCACCAGCATGTGACCTTACACATCACACAGTCAAAGAAAAAGAAACAGCATATGTCTGGAAACACAGACTCGTGTCTTTGACGTCACTGAAAATGAAATCAAGATGGATGTGAAAATGCGCATTTAAAAATCTGTTGCTCGTTATCGTGCTCGTAAGAGGTGATACTTGTTCTTGACAGGTTCCTATCCTTTCCTGTAAAGTAGCTTGGTGACCAGTTGCCTGTGCTCAAAATTAGGTACATTATGCTCTTGTATGTCAAGACAATCTTGGTATATTGGTGAGGTACAGTGGCTGAGGCTGTATATGCATGTACAGCGAAATGTTATCACAAGATACAAAGTTAGAACCCCCTTGTAAAATAAAGGCTGTCAATAAAACTCTGATATAGCCCACAGGCATCTGTTAGATGTGCTGCTGTGATTCTTACTGGAGTGGTGTTAACGCACTCACGGCTCAGAAGAGGATAAACTGTCCCTTTAACATGCATCTATCTGAATGAATGAGCAGCTATTCTCTTGCAGCACTGCCTTTTGTTCAAATATTTGTCTCTATAACTTCACTTTCTCAGCCACGAATTCTACATTAGCCAGTGTGGAAAAGAATCTACATCAGGCGGTTTTAGAGAAAAGCCCAAATAAAGTAGTATTTGTCATTTTGACTTTCTGTGGCATTTCATTGTCACAGTTAAGCTCTCTGCTTCCAACTCATTCCAACTAAAAGTAGTTGTTTCCTTGAGATCAGTGTATCAAGTGGATCATATTTCATGAAATATTTCATTTCCATATTAGTCTCCCTCAGGCATGAAAGCACAGACTGCTTAGCTATGCCATTGAAATACCCTTCAACTTACTAAATGACAAATTAATTTCAGTTCCCATGCAAGAAAGGGAAATTAAAAACTTTTTGAGCATTTGAGACTGCACACACTGACTATATTCCTATTCCCCATGTGAACACATCTCCTGAGCCAACCCAGCGAACTTTGAAAATAACATGAGAGCTGCTGTTAACTTGATCAGACTTCAGCTCTGGACTTCTTAAGTCAGAAATTCTTCTGCCTGCTGCTATTCCTTCTCACACAATTTCGCTCCTTTCCATATAGTTTTCTTGCACATCCACTCTGTCTCCCAACTCTCTATATACTGTGCTTGCTATGTTTAGCTTACAAAACACAAATTACTGCAGATAAAGCCTCATGACAGCTGTCTTAATGAGATGAGGACAGAATTTAAAATTCTTGCCTTTGCACTCCCTGATGTAATTGTTAAAACATAACACCTTAGAAATGCAATAAGATAAATGTTCTGCCCTGGGAATCAGAAGACTTTCATCCCAGAAAACATCACTATCCAAAATACTTCTTTCTTTAGCACAACACGTATCAATTCAATCTCCAGATTCTTAAGCAATATAGTATTTGAAAGCCTGCTATATAATTTCAAAATTTACTTTTTGAACAGCTGGTACCTCAGCTAAATTTGCTAGTTCAGAGTAGGCACTATTGACAGTAGCATTCTTTTTCCACTTCCATCTGACAGACTAACACCTGACTTAGACACCGTGCTGGCCATGCGTGGGGTCAGTTCCTACAAATCTTTTGTGAATTCTGCAGGTGTGTGTTTATCCTCAGCATCTTTGTCTCTCCTGGTGCAAGTCAGCGCACTGGGATTTGTGGGCCAGGAGAGCTGGGTTTGAACGGGTGCTGCTGTGCCACAGGGAAAAGCTCATCAAATGCTGCTCCAAAGGCTGGTGAGAGCACTCTGTGCTGAGAGGGAACCACGCAGAGGCTTGGCTGCTTCTCTACAGCTTCAAAACCTGAGCTTCTGAGAAAAGGCCTACTCTATAAAATAAACAAAAAAATAGCTTGAGGGAAAGTATGAGGCTTGGGGTTTTTTCTGGTATCTTTCACTTCTTCTTGGACTTCCTCTGAAAAGCTGCTAAGGCATGTCCACCAAATTGACAACAGGCTGAAGTAACAAAAAAAGAAAGAGAAAGAAGAGAGAAAAGGAGAGAAAAATTGGTGTAGGAGAGCGAGGGCCAGGGAGGTGGGGACTCAGGCCAAAAAAAATGAATTGGTGAGGAGGTGCTATGAAAACAGCCGGCAGGTCAGACGAGTGTGATCAAAGGTTTACTGATGCTGCGTGAAAAAAAAAATCATTAAGAAAGACCAGAACAAGACAGTCAATTTCAACCAGAACCACAAATAAAAACACATTCAAAGCAGTGCCATGAGGGTAGCCCCTCTGATACAGCCAGATAAATAAAGGAAAAGCTGATGACAGTAAGAACAACAACAACAGAAAATAAGACAGTGATGTGAAGGAAAAAGGCACTTCTTACCCAGTTCAGTTATCATTAGAATGTGGGTCCCACTGTTTTTTTCCTGACTGATTGAAACCAAAGGCAGAAGTTTGCCAGGCTTAGCTAGTAAGTAAAGTATTTAGGGGGAAAAGAAAGTACAGAAAGAGAATAAAGTAAGGGAAAAAGACAGGTAAGGCTCTAAAAAATAAAACTGAAAAAGAAAACAGAAGGACAAAGGACCACAAATCAAGTTTGTATTTGCCATGAAAGAAACAGAACAGCTTCTGCACTTCACATCACACCACTTGACAACATAAATACCCACAGCTAGAGTGGAAATCAGAGTCTAGTTACCTACCATCATCGTATTCTCAGGAGTGAAATATCTCATACTATTATACAGAGTTTGGTTACACATGATTAAACAGTTTTGGACCATGAAGAAATAAACAAATGGCCTCTTACAATTGATTATATGCACAGGAAATATCTGCTTATACTTACTCTGGCCTTTTTCCTTTTCTAACCTTAGCCCAAAGACCCCTGCTTGTTTGTTTGTATGCAAAAAGCATCTTGTCTGATAGAATATTTATTCAAGAAAATTGAGAAAACCCAAAGGAGGGAAATATAGTTCAGTTATTCAAATAAAATGAACCAACTGTTACTAAACTTTCTTTAGAGAGATTAATTTAAAACAGTTATCAGAAGAGAAAACACAACAGTGTAAGATACAGTATGGGCAATTTTTCTGTATCTCCATAAAAAGGAAAGAGGGAAAAAGACATGGGAATGTACATGGAAGGATAAATGTTAGCTTGTCTTACCTAGCTCAGTTATAATAGGGATGTTGGCTCCTGTTGTAATGGAGGGCTGACGTAAAAGGCCATGGACTGGACTGTTGTCTGGAGATGTCCTATCCATCCCAGGGGGTGTAAAGCCTAAAAGGGGAGGGAAAAAAAAAAAAAAAGAAAAAAAAAAAAAAAAAAAAATAAAAAAAAAAAAAAAAAAGTGAAAAATAGAGAAAGTTTACAGAGGACAAATTACATCAAAAAAACCCCCAAAACATCCCAATGCAAACACCTTTCAATAAACAGCAATTAAATTTTTAAAGAGTACTGCTTGTAAATGGCAGTAGAACCATGAGGAACAAACTGCTTCCATTAGCCAGTTTTAGGTTTGATCAGATATCAAGATTTAAAATTATCTGTTTTCCAAGAGCACTACCACTCACATGTGGAAGGGTTTTTTTAATTTTCATGTGTACCATTTATAATATGCATTGCTACGAGGAACACAATTGTAGGAATACTGGGATGGAAGGGTCCATTCTAAAAGAGACAAAAAGAGAGGATGAGAGGAAAAAGACACAGGTTTTCAAATGGTATGTGAGAGGATTGCTTGAAAAGGACCAGAAAGAGTGACAAATTGAAGGAAACAAAGGTGGGAGAAGGCACTCAAAGAAAAAACAAAATCTGGAGACCAGCAACGTTCACCTTTAAAAAAGACTGTTCTGAGCCAGATTCTCTACAGTTTGAAATGGAGATCTTGACATTGAGCATTTTTTATCTATTTTTTTTTTCTTTAAACAAAAAATACCCAGGAAAACCTTCTGGAGTTTGATTGCAAGTACTGAAAAGTAGTAATACAAAAGCCCATGCAAGAGCAGGACTGGAAATTTACCATTGAGACTAATGCATTCCATCTTCCTTATTAAGTAAAGCTATAGAAAACATGGGAATGCTCATTTAATATCACTGCAGAAGTGATGGTGAAGATAGAAAATTACTTTATGGTTTCATATAGACCAGTATCAAGGCAGCATTTTTAGACAAATATTTTCCTGCTAGGAATAAAATTGGGCCAAGCTTATTTTAAACTATATTTTTTAAAAAAGACATTACTTTTTTTTTTTTTTCCCCTTCCCCCCCCCCCCCCCCCCCCCCCCCGTATTATTCCCAAGTTCTTTGACTTCAGACTTCACACCTGATATCCAGGGACAGACTTTTGTTCCTCTGTCACTAGTTCTGGTTTGTCTATACACTTATTTGCAACTAATCACAGCCAAATTAGTTCTTGACTTAAATTCACTATCTTCCTGCAGTGTAGAAACTATTTTGCTCCATTAAATTCATTGATACATTCACCTGTTACTGAATTCAGAGGAAGATGATATGATATTATCTACCCTACCTTTCTTCAATTTGGGGACCAATTTACAAACCAGGAAATCTCTAAACTAAATTGTAGTTGTTAGCATATCATACTGGTTTTATATTATCTTAAGGACTTACTTATCTCTTCCACTGATAATTACGTGTCTCTTAAACTGCCCCGAAACTACAAGGACCACTAGATCTGGGCTTCTTGATTTATTCAGATTTAATTTTCTCTTGCCATTCATCTATCCCTATGTTTTTATCACACAGAGAAATCATATACAGGTAATAAAACTAGAATCACTGGGAAGAGACTTAGCTCTGCAGAAGGTACTGAAATGAATTTCATTCTATCACAAGAAAACTAGATGCACCATGGTGATTGTGCAGACAGGGCAGTTTAAAAAGGGAGTGAAAAGTCTGCAAAGAAATTCCTCGGGAGAAAAGAAATGGATATGGTATCTTCCACAGGCTTGCAAGACAAACACATTGTTATAGAGAAACCTAAGTCAGTAAAGCAGTTCTATATAATATTACCTGTGGATAGAAAATCTTTAGAAAGTGCATTTCTTAGAGGCAATAGGAAATGTTAACAGTCAGTCATGCAATACCACCTGCTGTGCTGAACTCAAGAAGATCAGCTTGGTGACAGTGAGTTGCAGTCCCAACCAGTTTCGGTTTGCAGATGGTTCCTTGTATCTGGCACTATGACTGAGAGATGTTTTGGCTCTTTGAATGTTTACCTCTTCATGGCAGAACCTGAGATTCCTCAGGCTAACCAAGTGAGTCTGACAGAGGTCCTTCAGTCACCACCTCATAAGTTACAGGTAATACTGACACTCTCACAACAGCAGAAAAATTAAAGTGGGACTCCAAGGGGAGGAAATGCTATCTGAAAACAGGTGGGTATAAGTGTTGACACCTCCTTCTGCAGCAGGACCCAATGTTTTAAGTCTTGTATTGTGTTATGGAATGCATTCTTCTAGGAGATGCAAGATACGGCCTTTGTCACAATAGAAAAAGCTCAGGTAGCTGCAGATTCCATGAGCAGTTACAGTGGCAGGCTCAGTTGGGTCCCCTGCTGAATTACAAGTCAAAATGGCAACAGCAACACTTTTCATGCTCGCTTATCTAAAAGTAGATAAAACTAACATTGTTCTCATGCACTCTAGGGTTTGTACTGCTGAGAGTATCCCCAGAGGCTCTGCTTCTCCCTTTTTTCCTGGAGCCTTTCTCCCCCAATCTCAGGACACACTTCCTAAACCACCTTCAAGTGAAACAGGCTGTTCAGATGGTAGGAGCAGAGCAGTATTTCCCCGTTAAAAGAAAATTGAAGTAAGTTAGTGTAACTCATCTAAATGTGCAAGTTCCTCTTGCCTCCTCTTCATTGCAACGCGCACATACACAGAGACACGCACGCTCTCCATCAAAGGCCATTTGCAGCCACCTCTGTAACCCTTAGAATATTTGTCTTCTTGGGATGGTGTCAGAAGATTGAAGTAAATGTGGCATTTTTGTTAGACACAGATTGTCAGAAGCTCTGTAATTGCACACCGCACACACAGTGCATTCAGTCTGAAATGCAGGAAGCATGTTAAAGGGATTGTGTTTTCTCCTTGAATGAAAAGTAGACTCATGCCTTAATATTTTTCATCCTACTGTCTTGAAAGATGTGAGAAGTATCTGATAATTTAATTTCCTTGCTCGTACTTAATTCAGACACTTCTAGAAATTTACTTTTAAGAAATATAAAAATCTTGGAGTCTTTTCAGGAAAAGGAAAACTGGCATATTTGGGGATTTTATGTGCTTATGTTTCAAGTCACATGCCATCGAACACCTTCAAGACACATTCCTGCTCCCAAGTCACAAACTAATTTCCATACAGAGGCTGTCTATTTTTTTCCTCCAGAATAGAAAACAAACAAACAAACAAACAAACAAGAAGTCCAGGAAACTAACCTGCTTTATCAGAACTTTCATTTAAAGGCATGAAAAACTACAAGTGACAGCTGTGCAGATTCAGTGAATGTGACATTTTTGAATTTCTTCAACTTGACAAGTAAACACCTTAAATCGGTAATGCTATATGCATAATACATGACCTGTATTTTGACATCCATCATCAAATGCTGACTTGAGAAAATACAGGTTTGTACGTCAAGGAATAGCACCCATAAAGCAGGGAGAAATTCAGGTCACAGGGTATTAGGAAAACTCTATTTCATTACAGGAGCTGAAACAAGCTAAGGCATCAGATTTAAGATCCATTTTCAGCTGTGAAAAGATTCAATTCCTCTGCACAGAGCATTCATTTAGAAATGACATGCTTTCCTCACAGCCTCTTTTCATTTTCCTTTTCAAATTCCATTTTCTCCTTCAGTCCCCAAACCTTGTTCCATTAATGCTCATAAAAATCGTAAAACAGGGCTGATAGTTGTGATCTTACAAACACAGTATCTCCTTGTTCTACAAACAACTGAGGGAGCTCTGGCTTCAACTGCTCTACAGTAAACTCACATGCCTGTGGAAGGAAATGCAGTGATAGTGGGGGGACTTCTGGAGAAGGGAATTCTCTCTGCCAACAATTAGGAGGTAAGGTACAGCAAAACCACATCAGTTCCAGCAGTCACTGCAACCGGTACTAAATTGCTGTACTGGGTGAGTGGCTGACTTTGTATCATTTGAATTTTGCTATTTTGTGGCTTGTTTTTGTTTTCCTCTCTTATGAAACTGGCTTTACCTCAGGCCATGAGCTTTTTTTTCTCACTGTGGGACTTAGCTGTCAGTCACAGTCAACCCACCACCAGTGGCTATAGTGATAATCACGACAACATAAGAGTTATAGAATCATTTAGGTCTGAAGTGACCTTTAAAATCATCAAGTCCAACCACTAACCCAGCCCCACCAAGTCCACCACTAAACCATGTCACTAACTGTCACGTATAAATGTGTCCTAAATACCTCCAGGGATGGCGACTCCAACACTTCCCTGGGCAGTCTGTTCCAATGCTTGACAACTCTTTTAGTGAAGAAATTTTCCCTAATATCCAATCTAAACCTCCCCTGGCACATCTTGAGGCAAATTTCCTTTTGTCCTTTCACTTGTTACCAGGGAGAAGAGACCAACTCCCAGCTCACTACAATCTCCTTCCAAGAAGTTGAGAGAGCAGTAAGGTCTCCCTTATCAAACTGAGAAAGCTTCAACAGGAGGCAGCCCACACCTGTCTGCCTCTGAAACAAGATGCTGCCAAGCAGTGGATTAGGAATATCACGGCTCTGAGAGTGATATTCCAAACCAGTGAGGCCTGGCAGCCAGCAGCCGCTGCTTCTCTCTGGGCAGCACCCTCAGTCCCTGAGAGGCAGGGAATCCCATGCCCTAACTCAGCTAGCTGCTCTGAAGGAGTTTGAGCTTCCCAGCTGTTCTCTGCAGAAAGCTGATGGTTCAATGTCTTGATTCTGAGCAAAGAGCGTCTCCCAGCTCCAAGATACCATTGCTCACAGGAGCAGGTGAAAAACAATCAATTGCATCAGAGGCAAAAATCTAAGTCTTAAAGATATTCTCATCTCTCTGGAAAGAGAACACAGAGGAAATTTCTTTCCTAACAGGAGGCAAGCTCTTTTTACCAGGGGATGCAGGTGCTCCCCTGCTCTGAGCTCAAGTGTGGCCAGGTGGCTGAAAAAATCTCACTGTCCTTTACAAAATCCCACCTACAAAGGGATGAGCAGCACAGGGCTCGTGAGCTCTGTGCCTCTCGAGCCAGGCTGACCCGTGGTCTTCCCAGGGAGGCACTGACTGTGCCTCAGCAGAAACGTGCAAGTATTCTGAGATCCACAGTGGCACTGCTATGAAGTTCAAAATTAAGGAATGCTGGCATAGCTAAACATGCCCTCTTCCCAATGAAAGCACCACCAATTCTGCTGTGTGTGAGCAACTGGCCTGATGGCCAAATGATCTGCCGACTGTGCTGGCCATAAACCACCGATGTTTGTTTCTTTGCAGGTCACTTGACTGAGCAAAGTCCCATAAAAATGCAGGAAATTTGCTCTTCATTGCAGTAAATATATTCTTGAAGTTTGCTGAGGGGACCAATAAAAGTTCACTGGGGTTTTCCTGTAGAGGGAAATCTGTCTCGTGGATGTGCACTGCTTCTGTTCCACTGACTCCAACAAGACCCAGATGGGCCAATTCTGAAAAATGGACATTTATAAGATATCTTCTATTCTTAAGGATCATAATGGATCCTTTATGATCCTCTTCCCCTTTTTCCCTGCCACTTTTTTTTTGCCTCCCTTCCTTTTCAAAGATACACATTTAACTAAACTGGAACTCTGTGCAGGCAGAAGGCACTATCCCAAACTGGAAATCCACTTGACAGACCTAAAGGTCGTGGCCTTGTTATTAAATCACCTTGTAAATTGATAGTGCCCTTTAAATAATGCTATTTTAGGGAAAGATGCCATGGAATTCACTGGGTAATATATGCACTAAAGTCCTCAAATATAATTTAAAAAGCATATATACATTCAGCCACCTCCGGTTCACCTAAGGAATATGAGATAACAATAACATTTTGAGCATATATGAGTGACACACAAGTGGTGAGCCGCCAAACACGCCCCTGACACGTATTTTAATTAAGCAGAGCCAGCCAAAAAGAAATAATTCTCAAAAAGGACCTCACAGTTGTATCCCTTTGCTACTGTTTGCTGACAATGTCATTAATATTCCTTTGAATTCAATTGAATGATAGACTATACCTGTTATTCTCCCAAATACAGCCCTTGGGTATACCTGGAAAGTTCAGCAGCAGTCATGCAGCTAAAGAGCTGCTGACATTCATTGGAATCTGCTACAGCCATTCAATTTAGAAACAATTCTAGCTTTGGTGTCCCAAGGGGCCTGAGACAGAGAACTGTAGTTTGGCCTGAGAACCTGGAAATCCTAAATTCTGGCTTCAGTTCTGACTTTTACTGCAATTTGTGCTGAAGATCTAATAATCTCTTGGAGATTATTGCTAAAGGTCTGGAAAAGGAGAGGAATGTGAGAGAGCAGATGTGACTACGTAAGTTCCCAGCTCTCTCAGAGCATCTTCAGAGATGGTCCAGGCCCAAACATAGGCCAAGGTAAATCTACTGAGAGTGGAGGCTGAAGAAGGACATCTTTCTCAACTTTAGCAACCCTCCAATTCTATGGGACTGGAACAACACCTGGAGCTTTGAACTGTGAGAGACAATGTCACAGAGAACCAGCTGCCACTTTCCTGCCAAGAAAGTGCTCTTCTCTAATGTCCCTTCGTCCACTTTCTGCTGAATTACAGAAACCTACAGCAAAAAATGTCCAAAACAAAGCTCTAATGGAAGCACAGGCCAGCGGGATCAATGTTAGTTCTGCTCCCCAAAGTGTGGGATCCATTCCTGGATGAGTTAGTGGCCCCATGTGCTGAAAGTGTAAATGATTTATAGGTCTGCTGGTTCTTGGGCTGCTCTAACAAGGTTGAATTAAGCTGTAAAAACAAAGAGCAAGAGAAGGACTGGAGTTTCATCATCTTGAGGTCTAGCATTGAATCACACCACACTGAATCCGTTTCAATTGTGAACAGCATAATATATTAGAAAAACATAATATTTTAAGCCTAGGGCAGAATCATGTATAGCTTAGAGGGGTTTGTTCACAGGTACTTATATAAATATTTTCCCAGTTTAAGTATCATTTTGAGTTTCACTATCATACAAACCCCAAAAAATGAAGTCCACCTGAAACTGACTAGGTTTTTTGTCATTGGCTTTGATTTCCCTTCACAAAATCTTATGTGGTAATTATCCAAACCCTAACTGTGCCAAGGTTCACTACAAACTTACATAACCCAAAACTACCAAAACAAATGGGCTTTCTTTACTAATGCTTTGCAGACCACAGCCCTAATGTTCACTTCTTGCTATTTTTCTCACTTTAAGTAAGATAATATGTAGCTTCCCTCAAGTCTGCCTGAATGGAAACTCTATTTCTCTATACAGTAAACAAAATTAAATTTCTCCTTTTCATCTTTCTTTACAAACTTTATTTTTTAATTGTTCCTACTCTCCATTTGCCATTTAATAGTTTTCTACACTAGGTGCTTCTATGGCACAAAGTTGGTAGCATCTAACTGTAGCACAGGTTTACAGCTAAAATGATTTAGTATATAACAATGCCAAACTCCTTTCAGTTTAATCATCAATCAACCCTGCATATTTAGACCTCAGGCAAAAATAAATGTGCTGAATAAAAATTATCAAATAAATTAAGCTATATTACCTAGTTTAGAGAGACAGGTATTCAATAACTAGAAACAAAATGGAAAACTCACCACTAAAAATGATATATCGGCATGTTAGATGAGACTCTACATTATATCATTCTATCAAAAAAAGTAAAATTTTCCTTAGTGTAAAAGGAAGCACAAAACCAGGTATCATAGCAAGTAATCAATTAAAATACTTGAAAAATAAAAGTAACAGTGGTGTCCAATATCTGATTGGCAACTACTGAAACATAAATTAAACAAATTTCCAATTGCTGCTTATGGGAAAATTATGCAGATTAGAATTTGATTAGGTTTATATCATGAGACTCAATTTGGACTTTTAATCTATTAAACTCCAATAAATGAGGCATCTGAATAGCTCCCCCGAGCAGCAACAGTAATAACGACAGCAGTCATTTTTTGGAATATATATTCTGACAATTTCTTTAGCAGACGAGTCCACATCTTTAAGTACAATTACTTTGTAACTTCTACAAAAAATTCAGGTGTTTGCAGTGAGGAAATGGATACACAAAAAATGCTTAAACAGTGATTTTATGATAATCAACATCTGTCACTCTGTTCTAGCAATATTGTTTTTCCATCAACTTGGACTTACTTACGGTCGACTTCATGGTCTATGTGGGCTAAACAGTGCCAGCAGACTTGCAAATTACTCAAGCTGGAACTGAGCTGGAAACCTATGGTAAAATGTCATTAATTTCTCTACAGGCTGGGTCAAAACTAAAATCCCACATTCAAGGCTGTCTTGGGGAGCAAAGATTGAACTGTGAAGGCTAAAGTCCCATTTTATCAAAGAAATCTGAACTAAATTCCCAGAGCTGAGCTTTGACACAGGTTGGATTCAGATCAAGACCACCTCCAATTTATCTGGCAGGTATGCTTCATAGCCCTTCTGCATGTTTCCTGCCGTCTAATCTATTTGCAAGTATACAAAAGCTCCTCTCCTATATTACTCTATATTGTAAAACGCAAATCCTCAAAGCCTCCTGACTAGAGAGAATGTTGCGCACATGTCCTGTCCTGCCAGATTTTGCCAAATCCTAGAGAAGCTTTTTGTCGACAGGCTATCTTATGCACATAGTCAAGTGCCAGTAGGTAGGTGATAAAAAAAAAACAAAAAAAAAAGTATTTTCAACATTTCAGGGTTTTATTAAAGGCTCTTAGTGGAGGAACATGGATCCTGTGTTCATGTGTGAATATATTTCCTAAAAGAGGCTTTAACACGGAATTTATTTCTGGCACTCCAGCTTTTAGCATGCCACTACAAAGGTTTTCTGCAAGCCAAAACTTTTTACCAGGACTTCAAATTGAACACCATAAATGGGGGGGGGGGGGGGGGGAACCAAAACCCAACCAGTCATGCTTTTTGTCATTCAAAGGCTACTGCCTTTTGTAGCACACAACTTCAGAGTAGCACGTCTGTTAAAGACATCTTTGTACGCATCATGTGTGAAATTAATATCAGTCTATATAATGCTATATATAATGCTTACTCAACTGACCTTCCCCTGGAAAGCACAATAAATCACACAACCTTTTCTTTCTACTCCTTTTTTTTTTTTTTTTTTTTTTTTTTTTTTTTTTTTTTTTTGTCTGTCACCATTTAAAAGACCCAAATACAATCTGTGCAATTGTGGAATCAGGAGGAATATGAAGTAGGTCTTTAATTAAGTGCTCTTGAATGATGCACCATAAGCTACTTATAATACCTAAGGCTGTGTCAACAAAACTGCCTGAAGATTAGTAGTGATACCACTGGTATCACTGGGTTCACCCAATCTGTAAAGTGTGGGAACCTCTGCTTCAGTCAGAATCAAGAATTCAGTGAGCAAATTATGCCTCTGATGGCCAAATCCAAAGCATACAGACAGCAGCATAAATAAAGAGGAAATGTTCTCAAATATATCAAGAAAAAAGGAAAGGTATTCAGAAAACCAGTGAGGTAGAGTCTGCTCTTAAAACAAAAATTCCATTGTTAAGTCTGCACTGCTCTGGCTCACTGTCTTTCTCCTCTTACAAACATTAATCTTAAAAAGAAAATTAATTCCTTATCATGACAGAATGACTCACTATTTTATCAGAATTTTTTCCAAAATCTGTAAGAGTTTTCCTTACCTCTGACAGCTCAAATGTCTTTTTATATTTAAAGAAGTATCAGCAGAAGTGTCTCTACACCATCTCCTTGTTTATTTTATTTATATGGGATCTGAAACCCATTACACTAGCAAACAAGCTGTTAAAGACAGTGATAACAGTAAAATGTAATGTGGTATTCTTTAAGCAGTGAAAATTAAATGGCAATCATAAAATGTACACTACAGTATCCAGTCACAGTACAGACATCCTGAAAATTTCCAGCAGATTTTTGTGAGGTTTGTTTTGTTTTGTTGTGGTTTTGGTTTTCAGTATTATTATCATCCATGCATCTAAATACTACTTTATTCTCTACAAACAATTATCACATTGACTTTCCTATCCATTATTGGTTAGTAGAGAGTTAAATCGGTTGATAAAATATAAAATGTTCTCTTCCTTGTTTTAATTTCATTAGTACCAATATCAGTGGAAATAGCTCTCCTTTCCATTAGGCATTTTGAATATTTCTTAGATTCTTTAGTCTATTTAGTATTATTTGATAGGATTCTGAGAATAAATATTCAAGTTGCAATGTGGACTTTTGTTGCTAGCGAGGTAGTTTAAGGAGTGGTCATTTTGAGCCAATCTAAAACATAACCTGCATATTTTAAAGGCCGATTTACATGTGACAAGGTAAGTTGCCATAAAAAAAACCCCCAACAACAACAACAAAAAACACACCCAAACCTAGATGGAGTCCAAATTTTTTGAAGCACCCTGTCTGTTTAATTCAGCCTACATCTTCCACTGAAAATGGAAGACATGTCCAGACAGATGAGTTTATATATTGCCACAAAAGGACTGGATATTTAATTACAAGTTAGAATAGAAACAATTTGCAAATTACTGAGGATTTACAACAGATATATACAGTTTCTAAAATACACCGCTGAATATATTAAACAAAATGGCCAAGCACCTGTTCTGAATTTTATTTTCTTTACAGCATGAACTATTTTTGAGCAAGTTCACACTTGTAGGTAATGGCTAATGGCTTAAGAATGTAACTATAGGGTTGTTAGTTCTATTAATCTATCCTCAAAGAAAACAAAGTTTTCTCAGGCCCCACTCTACACTGCTTGATTTCAGTCTCTCGTTCTTTCTTTTCAGAGGAGCTGTTTTAAAAATGTCTGCCTGTTTTTGCCATCATTTGGAGGCGCACTACTAAGTCAAAGAACAAGCAGACTGGCAGGAATTTAGAAAACCCTGCACGGCCATCCAATCATACTGTAAGCCTGTCTACGCGTTTAAGAAAAACTGTCAAACTTACAGAAAATACACATGCTGTTAACACTGTAGGGATACTTTCCCTCTCACTACTAACCAGTAGTCATACTCTAAATTAGTAATTAGAGTATTTCACAATTTAAGTTTAATAGAAAATTTAAGCAAGCAATCAAACTTCAAATCAACATGAAAGGTGGAATCTCCATTATACTTCCACAAGATCTACTTCAAAGTTCTAAGGAAAGTTTGCACATATTGCTATGACATTACAAACATTTTTAAGATCTTAATCTTGTCTCTAAATAAGCCACTACAAAAATTCCCATTAGCAATAAACTTATTTGGGTGTGTTGAATACAAATAAATTACAAGAACTAGTTCAGAACTTTCTTCAACAAAAATTCCTACCCTATCACTTACAAAATTAATAATTTACTTTTTTCAGCTCTGGTTGGTTCAGACATTGAAAAGCTGCAAAAATACATTATTAGGAGCACAGCAGTATTGATTCTCCAACAAAGGCTGTGCCTCAAGTCAGCCTGAATATCCCGTTCTGCGGATGCTGAAAGGACTAGCAGGTTCTTGATAACCAGAAACTAACAAGCTTTTAGAAAATGCCTATTATGAAAAGTCTGGGCTGTCTCATATTTAAGTTTGTCAAACTTAAATCAACAGTTCTGTCTTGAAAAGAGAATGCTAAGAATTTTATAAATTTTATTTAAACCTGTCAAAGTTCTGCAAATCACTAGCAGGTGATAGATTCCGCTTTTCTACTTTGGAGATCACAGACTAGGATTTAACTGGAAAGAACAATAATCTAGGTTTTTCCTTTAATGTTATTAGACTTGTAAAGTCTTCTAGATACTGATGCTTTGTATCTTCCACAGTAAAGCAAAGCCAGTGACACTGATCTCTGAAAAAAAAATCACCTTTATGTATATAAATAACCATTTATTAAGCAAACAATACGTAGTGAAGCAAAGAAAGACACCAGAATTATGCTCATGAGGCTGCCTGCTGTGGTACATTACTTTCAAACTATCTTGTATTCCTGCAATATATTATCTATATGTTCCATTTTCTTGAAGTTATCTTCATAATCAAGATGCTATCACAAGTATCATGGGCACTGGAACTATTTTTAATTTTCATTTAAAGAGCAATTAAAGAAAGACAATGGATACACAAGATAATAAAGTAAGTGATTAGCAGCATGCAAATGACATAGGCTTAATGATAATACCCTGCTCTATTCTCCAAAGGGCCTGTTGAGAGAAACCCTTCCTACATGTGGTTGTGCAGCTAATGTGCCTCAGCCTACAATTACAACATTGCTGACACCATTAACCACTGAAACAACATCACTTCATGAAATCCTTGTTGTCTCATTAAAATGCAAAGGGTCAGGTAATTTACCAGCATTGTGTGTCTACTTTTGTTGTAGGTAATTAGCAAGCATTACCCAGCATGGACTCCTACTGGGAAACAGTTAAACTGTGAAATATTAAAAAGAATTTTTTATATTTGATGGGAATTTGAAAGATTTAGAATTATAACCTCAACATACCTCTGTATTCAAAGCCATGAAACACAGACCTTTTACACATTTAATGTCGTAAGATTTTTACTGGATACTTCTGAAAATTAAGTTAAAATCTAAAAAAATTTCCTTAATATAATTTGGTCTAGATATGCATCTTATGCCATTAAAACTTTTAGAAAATACACAGAGGGAGATGCAAAACACCTTATAATTTCTTAAAGACTTACATGTGGTTTCTTAAAAATCAGTTTCTAAAAGTTAAAACACAGAGGTTGGCAGAGTACATTCTAGTACTCATGTTCCCTTTTGCCTTGCTAATTGCAGCCTCATATCACTCTTTAAGGGAACCTTGATAACATTCACTATCGGCTCATGTCTTGTCATGGAGCAGAATGGTCTCTTATTCTTTAAACGTAAGTTTTGGAACATAAAACACATTCCAATAAAAGTGAACAGAAAATTATGAATTCATTAAACTACTTTGGTATCTTGTGCTATATATAATATTTATATTCCAACTACTGTAAAATATGCTTTAATATCTTTAGGCAACTCTAAGGACTTAAATATTTATAAAATGGCTAAAGATAAAGTATAGCTCTCTTATTCCTACATACAGATGATGTAAGGCATGCAATCAAAGACAATAACACTTTCAACCCATTTGTCATCTTAAAGGAGCCTTTCAACTTCAGATCCCTTGTGTGCAATCTACATAAGAGTTGTTGCCTACATAGGCAACTCCAGAGGAGTTTGCTCCTTAAAAACTACCAAGAGTGCTATACTTCACATAAAACAGGGTTTTCTGAAAATGGAGACAAAACTATAAATTTGCAGGGAAAACAGCTCCAAGTGGGGCTTCAAAATACTGCTGTATTTATCTCTGGGACATCTGGGAACAGGAAGCATTTTGATTTAATATTTCATAACATAGAGGCAATTGCTTCCTAGCCTGGTGTATAATTAATGCTCATAAAAAGAGTGTGGTTTTTTTATTCCTCAGCATCAGAAATACACAAAATAGTACACCTTCATAATAGGGGGTTTGCTTTTGAGATGTTTAACAGCAAATAATAATAAAATTGAGTTACCATAAATTTGTAACAGTTTTGGGATGCTTAAATATAGTTTAACTGTGAGATCACATACTTGAAGTACTGTATTATCTACCTCCTTCGTCCTGTTTTATTTTTCTCTGGCTGAAGCAGAACGTATCTTAAAGTAGAAGAGGAAGAAGCAATTGTGAAAACTTAAAGGTATTTGGGTTAGGACCTTACAGAATTTCTCAAATACAGCAAAATTGTGTCAAAGGAATGCGCCTCTCCAGCCATTCACCCAACTCATTTTTAGTGTTTTATAAGCAAAAGAATTTAAAACCCTCTTCTCTTTAATAGTTTTTCTCTCTTTCCAGGAAAACTTAGAGAGGGGTAGGAAACTGCTTTGTATAATTCTAGTAGGCAACACTGGAGTCCAGCTGCAAGGAAAGGTACCAAAAGATATGAAGGATACTGCATGGGATCCTTCCTGTCAAGGGCTTCACATGAAGACTGGAAGCCTACCAAGGTCCTAACAAAGTCAGTTTCTACAGCACAGGAAAAAAGTGGAAAAACCTCTCTCCCACCCAGTCTCTTTAGTTTACTTAAGTCCAAATCTTGCAAAGACCTGCACATAATCTAACTTTACACAGGTGGACAGTTTCATTGAAGTCAGAGAGATTTATTAACCTGTATAACATTGAGCACATAAGTTTTGGAACAAGCAAGGCATTAGATTGTAAACTTGCCAGGGCAAAGGCCATATTTTATTCTTGTATATATCAGGACTATGACAACAAGCTCTTAATTCCACCTAGAGCTCCAGTGTGCTACCATAAAATAAATAACTCCTATCAACTGATCCATCTAGTTCAGCAGGATAAGAAATTATGTGCATGTTGCAAATAGGTAATACTGAGTTATTTATTACAGTGACCTGATCTTCAAAAATTGGACTATTTTTTTGTGAGTAAATAGTGATATTGGACATGTCTGGCCCTTATCTCATTTTTCAGTTATTAACTTCATTACTTAGGATGGTCAGCCTTTGTTTTGAAAAGTTCTAATGAAACCAAATGACAACAAACACTTCAAAATTTGGTTAGTTAAAAAAACAATCACTCAACCAAGTAGAAAATTTTGTTAATTGGATCATTATTATTTTTGCAACCACTGATGCTAACAAAAATACAAGGAACTTTCAGAACCCAGTATAAAAACATCCTTAATCAGATGTTAACTCCTACTCTAAACTATCAATCCTGCAAGCCAATAACCCTGATGTCAATGCAAAAAACCATTTTTGAAAATGTGACTGGTAGAATTGATATTGTCTTGGAAAACATTTCAAAACATCTGTGTGAATTAGGTAATTGTGAATGAGCTTTAAGTATACCAAGCATTCTGCAATCTAAAAGACAAGGATATACAAAGACACTCAGGAATCGAAGTGTTGAAAAGAGTAAAACTAATGTCATAGCTCACTTTGACACTTTAGAACTACCCCAAACCCTTTACTTTCTGACAGCACTATTCATTTATTTATTTTTAATATTACATCTCAATTTAACATTCTACACTTATAAGCTTTCCTAAGGATGTTAAGTAGCTCCTTAAATTCTGCAATTATTTAGTGCAGATAAACAGAGTTTGATTTTCTGTATTTGAAAGTAAGGTTTTTTATTCTTGTGTTTCATGAAATGTAACAAATTAAACATAGCACTGCAGTTGCCACAGAATACTGAATTACATAAAAGCCTATAAATTAGCCCCATCTATGATTATCCAAACCTATATTCTGAAATACTAACTTTAAACCAACATCCACTAAACTCCCCTCCTTCAGGAACAAAACTATTTCTTTGAATTTATAAAAAGTTTTCTGTAACGTCATTGAAATACAGTTATCTCCGAAAATAGCACAAAACCTTTGCTAACAAAGCACTTCAGACAGTATTTATCCTTTCCCCTTATTTAAGAATTTTCTCTCATTTTCAATCCTTTTGCTAACATTTCAGAGATAAAGCCATCAAGATTTATTTATTGGTAGAGGTGGAAAAGAATACATTACCTGCAAGCACAATGGAAAGCATATCTCAATTTCATTTTAGTAAGAAATTTCTTGCAGCGAATTGTGAGACTAAGTTCATAAAACTTTGCAACGATATGAGAATTAATGATCAGATTGTGAAAAAGATCTTATGAAACTCTGTGGCTGTTTCTGTCCTTTCAATCAAAGTTTAGGACAGCTCCAACAAAAGGTGACAATGAAGTCATAAGTGATTTTTAAAGGAACTAAATCAAATGAAATTAAACTTGTAGCAGGCAATTTTACCTTGTGCAATCTGTTACACTTGAAAATTGGTGTGTAAAATTCAGAGTATGTTTACTTGATTTTACAGGATTTTCCCCAGATGAATCCTGCCATGATGTATGAAATGTATTACCCAGGAGTTCATTCAATCTTCATGTTTTGCTCTTTATTCTTTCTTGTTGGAGGATCTATTATGAGAACTGTAAATGAGGGCCCTAAAAAGATCTTTCATGTGTTGAAATAGTGTTCCTAGGGAAAATTCTCCTAAGTTGAAGTCATTCAGAAAACAGCTGCAATTGTTGCTTTGCTGAAATACGTCTCCACTGCTGTACTGTGATCTGTCTTAGAATGTCTATGGAAAAAATGTTACTATATAGCCTCCCCTTTCTGTACTTTAGACCTGCTTGGAGCTATAAGATCACTTTTCTTTATTGTTTAGTAAGTGTTTTTTAATGAAATGTAGTGCTCTTATTATATAGGACTCAAAATAAGCTCTAAATCACTATCCAATAAAAGAAAATTATTGAGTTGGATATCTAAAGTTACTACCCAGAGGCTACTCTGGTACAGTATTTATAAATCTCTGAACAGTTAGGTATAATTGTCTTTCTGGGTTTTGGGAAGAAAGCCAAATAGCAGCTTTAGTTACAACTGAAGATAAATATTTTGTGTTGGGCCATGTTCATCTGGTGGATAAAATAACAAGTAAATTCCACCCAAGTAGGAGTCTAAGAAAAAAAAGGAAACATGAAAAACTAAATGGGAATAGTCAATAGATGATACTTGAAGAAGAAAGGATGGATTTATCAACAAAATGAAGGAAAGGAAAATTACCGGAGGTCTCCCAACTTAACAGCCAAGGCAGAACCCATCCCATACTTGGTCCTCTTGGGTGCTTTGGAAAAATGTTATGATTGAGGAGCATATGTTATGACTATGGATCTAATATTCTCTGGTCTGCTCTCCAAAATACTCCTTGATGAAATAATCTCAATTTCTGTTTGCAGGAACAGAATGGGAAACAGAAAAGAAAATAAAAACCGATCTCCAGTACCTGGGGGTGACCTTTTCTTGCAACACAAACTCATACCTCTACAGATCTTTCTAGGAAGACAATCAGTCAATCAGTCAAGGTCTGTAAGAGGGAATCAAGATAAACACAGGGCTTCCTTGTCACAAATAAAGCATCTGGTTGAGTTTATAAATTTGTGAAGAGATGGGCCAAGCTCCCACTTTACAGAATTTTGTACTCCAAAATCTGAGATATCTTAATGAAACAATAGCTTACTGCAGCTCCAGTGGGAAACACTTTGGCCTTTCTGTCCTTGGAATCTAGGTTCTAGGTCTCCCAAAGGCAATGAATTGCCTTGATGATTTCCAAAAGCTCATTTTCAGGACAGAAGAGTCTGCAGCCAGCCTTAACCTCTAGCAAGCCTATGGAGCTGCCCAGTCAGCTTTGAAATGATCAATGCAGACAGCCCTAAGAACACTTTCAACAGAGAAATCTGAACAGCACGGGTTTAATTTGAAAGAACTTCTTATTCTTTTTGAGTAGAAGTATGCATTTATGTAAAGGAGACCAGAAAATCCTTTCAGAACTGTTAGTAAGCTTTTCCTCCTAAGGAAGACAGCTTGTCTCCACACAGTTCTGTGTAGCCATGCATTTGGTTGTATGCTGCCAGACAGCTGATGATGAACACAGATTTGACAACGTAGATAGTTTACTGCCATCCCCTCTGGATATGCCAGGTCATTTGTAGCTCTGGTCCAGATTATTAGTTTTTTCCCATGTCTTGGAACTTTGAGTTGGATTTTTCTTCTGTGGAAGATTGAGGCACAGCACTGTGCTTGGGTAAGATGTAATTCTGGCCGGATCAGTTACGACCCAAGATGGCCAAGTCAGTGGACAAAAATGTTGCTGCACTACCTATAGAAGGTTCAGATAATTACTGTTAACCAGTTCAAAAATCTGGGGATGTTTTAATACCCTAAGAAGATACTATCAAGTCTTCATTCCTATATGAGAATGGCTGTGTTTTAAGTTCACCTTGAACTAGTAATGAGAAAATCCTTTATTGATGCAAACCAGATTAATTCAAAGCTGATTTTTTCAGCAGTTAATCCATTGGGAATTCCTAGCCCTATTGTTATAGAACTTTCCATTTCAGCAAAGTTTGTTGTCATGTGTCCACTCACCTGTTCTTTCTACAAGATCTTTCCTATCAGATTGCCCCTGGGTTCCATTTCAAAGGCATGGCCCTGCCTGGAAAGGCCACGTTTGGATAGATGCAAAGAGTTGGCTAGTGATGGATCTCTATATACTAGGACTGAGGGTGACTTTAGTGTTAAAGCAAGTGATAAGGATGAAACTCTAAGAAAAAAGGAATGAAATCCCCAAATTTGTGGATTCTTTTCCGGCTACCAACCTGAAGCAAAGGAGTTATGGATATAGCCCTGTACTTCAACATTTGCCAATGACTATGGCTTATCTGATGGTTAAATAAATTTGCATCCTGGTTTTATGGCACCCTTCTTTTACTGGTATCATCTTTTGCCTAAAGCTGAAATTAAATAACCACAGATACAAACTAGAAAGATCCTTTATATTCAATAACCATCAATTAAATTACAGTATTTTTTTTTTTCTCAGAAATGTAAACATAAACTATATATCAGGTTTTCATATGAGATTCCACTGCTTGGTGACTACACAACTATACCTAATACTATTTATTTACTCAGAATAGCAAGGGTAAGGTCACACTACTAAATCCCTCACCAAAAATCTTGCAGCTCAGCCCATGTATTTCTTACACTACTCACATATTTTATTTCTTTTCTTTTCAACACTCTGTAACAAGTCAACTGACCTTCAGATTTTATTATGTCAGTGTTTCTGATGATCAGTAACAGAAGTAAGATAAAAGAAGAACACAGAAGATCTGAAGCACAATGTTGATGAGGATGTCGTAATTCAAAATCACGCATTAAGATTTAAAAAAACTCAGACTGGCAATACTGGAAGTTTGTATCAGCCAATGTGTTACGGATAAGTATGATGAGCAATACACAAATGTAAAATGACAACTTGCTCTGTAAATAAAGGTACTTAATTGCCAGTAAGAATCTGTGAGTTTTTTCTAATATGTTGCTTGTTGACCAGCAAAAGTTGAATCACCTAGTTTACGTAATTGTCATGATAGTTGTGTCCACCGTATGTTAAAGCTGCATTTCACAGACCAAAATGTCACATTGCATATAATTTTCAGTGAAGTTTGTGCTATCTACTGATCTAACTGCTTCTGACAGTCTAATCATTTTGTTCAAGGCCTTTCATGAAAATTTACTGTATTGAAAGGAACACAACCAATTCAGGAGTTGTGGATTTCATAAACAGAGAATTTAATGTGAAGGTAATTATTTTCTGAAGCAACTAGGTTTGCAAGAACCCCCCTCCTTATTCAGTGCTCCCAATTAAAATAGGCTGCTGATTACCTGTCTTATGTTATGCTCTGTTTCCTCAGAACAGCTATGGAAAGAGCTACCCTTTTTTTTTTAACCTTCAGTCTGGTATTTACCTGAAGAAACGTCAAAAATTTCTAGGAGTGTGCTCACCTATTGTTCCTCTGCTTCTCTGCAACAGCAACATTTAAAAGGGCTAAATGGATTTGGATTATGGCTAGTGTACACTTCCAGACCTACAGTGGCTATTGTTGTAGCAGCAACCTGGTATTAAAGAGTCACGGGACATTTCAGTCTGGAAGGGACATCTGAGGGTCTCTGGTCTTATTTCCTGCTCTAACCAGGGTCAACTATGAGGTCAGACCAGCTTCTTCAAGCTTTATGCAGTCAGGTCTTGAATATCTCCAAGGATGGAGGTGTTCATGTGATGCCTGAGACTGGATATTGACAGGTTTCTCTGTCCTCACTGAGGGATGGTCTGACCCTGTGTACTCCCAGAGGTAAAATACAACCATTGAGTACTGGAAATATCTCCAACTTCTGAGCAAAGATAGAAAATTCTCTCAGACTGTTTGTCTGAGAAGAGATTTTTGCTTAAGAAGAGATTCTTTATTATTTTAATTATGTGTGCGATAGGAGAGAGATTAATCAAAGAATAGCCATCAGCCTGGTAGTGGAAGTACAGATTTACTTTTGAGATACAGAATTTCAAATCCCAGGTCTAAATCAGCAAAACAAGGTACCTCTATGCCTGTCTTCCACTTCTGCAACAAGTTTCCTAATCATTACTATAAGCTATCACAGTGTGAGCAAGTCGGATGCAGAAATTTATGAGGCAAGAACTCTAAAATATTTGGGGTTGGGTTCTTTCCAGACCACAGATTTGAAACTTTCAACACTCATGGGATTGAAAACAGTTTCTTCCTTTTCTTCTCTAAATCTGCTTTTTATCCAGAAAATTGTCCAGTTTGACTTTGAAAACTTCAAACTTTTAGCTTCCTGGTACAATTCAATTCCAGTATTGAATTCCACTATTTTACTGCTGATTCTAAGAAAGAATTTTCTATGTTCACATTTCTATATTCAAGAAGTTACACTGCAGCCTCTGAGTTTTGGCACATAATTCCTATATCCTGATTATAGAGTAGAGAGGAAAACCTGAACTTAATCTTAGTTCTCATAGTCCTTGAGGGAAAACTATCTCTAGATCAGGCTCACAGGGAAACTGCAGACCAAAGCACAATCCTTTCCACCCACATTTATAGCAGAGCTAGATCCAGAGGGAATATTTACTGCTGCAGTTAATAGGTTTATCAAAGGTAGGACTTCAGCTGCATAAGCTGCAAGACCCTTCAGGGATGGGAAGATGATTGTTTTTACACTGATGGCCTTTGCCAGGGTGCTTATGACTGCTTTGCAGCTGCTTTGCACAGGCACATATGGTGTAAAATAGCCTTTGGCTACCTATGAATCAGTCCCCTACTCTCAGGAAAGATTGAAAGATTTTGTTCAATGTCCTTAAATGGGATGAGTACATGTCAAACTATGGGAAGAAATCAGCTTTGAGTTAATTCTCAGTGGCTCCTTAAGCAAGAAGGCACCAAAGATGTAAAGAAAATTTAAAGTTCTTATTCTTTTTTATTTTACTTTTTGGCTTGTGTTACTCAAGCCTGTATTTTCTCTGTACTTTAAAAGTGTTTTACATAAAAAAAAATTTTGTTAGACGGAAGCTTCAGGTATTCCAAAGAATAACTGCAAGTTATCATCAGTTATATAACAGCAACTCATCCTGCAAAGGAGGCCACAGTGAGAAAACGACACTTTTATATATCATCTAGGAAAACTATAAAATGAGAAAAAAATGCCAGTTTCATGTTCATTCATTTTTCCTCTAAAAGATGTGCTTTGTGATGTAGCAGAGAAACAACGTGACTGTCCCTTTAAAAGCCATCATACCAATCAGCAGGTTTAACTGTCAAGCAAGCTGATGTAGGGCTCTTTGAATTACTGAGTGAGGGATATTCTTCCTGCCAGGTCCTGTCCCCTGTAGGCACTGCAGAGAAGTATTATAGGGCAGTCCTTACCTTGGGAATTAGCCTGCAAGACCCCAATGCTGTCATCAAACTGCATAGATTTGATGTTGAGTGACGCCAAGATGCATTCCTTGTCCTGCAGCGAAGCATCATCAATATTATTCTGATTGGCTGACAGGATAACGCACATGTCGCAGAGGTTGATGTTGACAGCCCTTAAATCAGCCCGACTTAATGGTGTACCCTTCGGCACAGGGAAGAAAAAAAGGGGGGTGCGGAAGAAGAAAAAAAGAAAAACAAATTAAAGATTGAGAAGGAGCTTTGGGAAATTATTTAACAAGTATCTTTTTTATGCTCTGACATTAAGCTGGTCTAACTATGTGCCAGGGAATAGGAGATGTGTGCTAATCTAAAGGGTAGTTGGTGCTGATGGCAGCATTTTAGGTTCAGTCTCAATACTCAGTCAAGCTATTACTAACAAACAAGAAACAGGAATAATGCCAGCATTCTACATCTCATCGGTGACTTGAAATTGTCTTGATTTAAGTTGCTATCATGTGGCAACCTCTGGCTCTCTGAACGTAACAAGGGGGGTGTTTTAAATGTCTATTTATCTACTACCAAGCCACAATGGTCTTGGGCAAAAGAACAGCAATTTAAACAGGAAAGCATTACGTGTCCTGCACATTTGAAATGCAATCAGGACAAAGCTATTTTTTCCACCTAAAGCAATACACAGAAAAGGTTAATCCTTTTCAAAGCACGCTTTTGGTGCTTCTAGAAGGAAAACACACTGAGCTTCAAAGCTGTGTGATTAAACCCTCTGAAACAGAAGCAGGATTTATCCTAAAGTGCGCAACTTCTGCAATGTTCCCCGTTGCGCAATCGTCAGAGAACGGAATCATTAAAACAAAATGCTGTGGTAGCCTGTGGAATTTTTTCATAGTTAATGAAGCTATGACACTTAACATGGTATTTTTTGTTTAGAATTACACTTGCCTTTCACATTCAACAGTCAACAGCTGCAGTTACAGAATATTAAGTCTACATCACAGAGGCTATGAAGTCCAGGAAAAACACTACTTTTTTTTTTTTAATGGAAACTAGATTCTACTCTACTGCTTCACATGGTTTGGTACACAAAGACCTCACTGATGAGGAGACATAGCTGTCCCAGGGTCATGCAGTGACTTTCATAAAATCAAGACCATCTCCTGATCATTCAAGGCGAATATCTCCTGAACTCCACTTAGAGTAGCCAATGCAAGAGTGAATTTAAGATGCACTCAGTGAAGGAAGAGCTCAATTCTTATACAGTGACTGGCAGCCTAATTATTCCATGAAACTTTCAATAATTTGAGGCATGGAACCTAGTGAAAAACAGTATGTATCACACAGAAACGATTTCATTACAAACTGCTCAAAAGTTAAAATATTATTATTCCAGACACCTTAATCCTGCCCTTTGCGCCTGTACTGTGCACCAAGTGAAGCAGGATTCCTGCGGGGAAAAATAATATGCAATCGTGTAATTAATTAAAGGCTCACTCCTAATGATTTTATGCAAAGGGACAGAATTAAGGCTGCCTGAGGATATTTAAAATTGGCATTTGCCTACTTTTTAAGAGTTTACTCAGCAGCTGTAAGGCCTCTTTTAATACAGACTTTAAATTCCTTTTTTTTTTTTTTTTTAAACGAGAACAAATGTTTTTCTATTCAGCTGTAACCACATCTCCATCAGATATCAGCAGCAAGTTTTACCTTGTGAATCAAAGCACAGAAAAGTATCAAAGTGGCCACCCTTGAATAGGTTCCCACAAGTATAATCTCAGAAACATAAGTACATTTTAAAATTAGTATATTTAAATCAGAAAAATGCTATTTTTAACTGTATATCAGTATTTTGAACCAAATGGGCTGGGAAAAAAAAAGGAAAAAACAGTAATGAAGTCTGTGTCATCTTCATCACCCTTGATTACTATGTCAGATACAATTCCTTTATAAAATTCTGTATTTTTAAAGCTGCATCAACTAACTATTTAAGCTGTTCAAGTCAAAATTAATCTAAAGCTATTCTGAATTTTGGAGTAAACTGGGAAAAGTAAAGCTGATGTAGATTTCTCTAATGGCTCTTCAGAATTCAGAATCAAAACTTTGCAAAAACTCATTATAATAATGAATGAACATTATATACTGGAGGCAGTACCAGGATTCTACTTTGCTCAATAGTTCAACAGTATTATCAACTTAATTCTGATTCCCTAGTCTTTAGCCTTCACAGTGACTGGAATTAAAAGGAATTGGCAGAAAGAGGAGGATATTAACTGACCAAATCTGATATTGACACCATTTTTGTGACAGCAGAGAATCTTGTGACACCATCTGCTGGATCAGGTTACAGAAAAATGCCAAGGGCTAACACTAAAACTGCATTTACAGTAACAAAGACCTGCAGTCTGAATTAATCAAAAAGCAAAGACAGTCCTTTCATTCTACAGCTATTTTTGCAATTATTCAGTTAATTATCACATCAATTTATCTATTTTTAGCTGCTGAAATGAAATTATTAAGGACTAGTTAACTCAAAATTTGTCATTCTTAAAAAACATCTAAACTAACTTTACTATATAACATGCTGAGCATTTTCTTTCATACTTATTCCATGGGCTCCCATGTGTCATTTATAGCTACGTTCACCTAAGATCACCAGCTTGGAGGGCTTCATTTGTTAGTCCTGGAGCTCTTGGTTCTACATTTGAGTGAATCATAATGATATACAGGAGAAAAAGGACCTTTGCAGTTTCAGTGGCTGTGCCTACTAAGATCAATAGGAGCTTTTCACTGATTTAAAAAGGGTCAGGGTTTTGCTGTACTTTCATACAGGGCTCTGAACTGATAAAGCAGGCTAGCCCACAGTAGGTCTTTCTGAATATATATAAATATTACGTAGACATAGTAACAGTAATTTTTCCAAAGGTTTTGTAGGTATAAAAACATAAATAATATCATAAATAACGACTGTCATTCTGTCAGGGAAATCACATCAGAACTGGCTCCATGCAGGGCACTACAGTGAATGTTCAATACATAACACAGCTAATACATCTCACAGCAGCTGAAATTCATCCGATGAGGATGATGAGGAACCAAACACTGCAGCAAATATCTTCTAATAGGGTCTCACAGGGCTCTGTTTTTATAGACACAGTAAAGGGAAAATCTAAGTCCTCAGGCCTATAAGTAGACAAAAGTAAAAAAGCCTAAGATCAAAGTCAATATGTATCTGTCCAGTTGGTGTCCTAAATAACAAAGTATCAATAATATGGCTTTTGAACTTACAGGCAAGATTGAAACCTTGGGGAAGTTATGCAGTGTCTCCCATTCCCTTCTCAGGTATTCAAGTGAACCCACAAACACAATGTGCTTGAGTTCATGGTAGTGAAAGTTGCTGGCTCGTAATGGCATCACTAAATTTCTTAATCCAATCAAAGCAGATTTAACATCCCCAAATATGCAAACGACTACATGCCCACTTAAAACTGTCATCGCTGCTTCACTTCGAGTCTAAAAAAAGAAAACAAACAAAACAAAAAGACAAGGGAAAAATGAAGCAAAGGGAATCTCAAATCATATATTGAGTTTAAAATCAAGAAAAACACAACTGTCAATATTGTTCATGGACAAAGAAGCAGTTTGATAACAGCTATTCATTTTATCCTTAGTAATATTTCATTAAATATTCCCAGCAGGAAAAAAAAAAAAAAAATTGTTCTTGCTTGCATATCCTTCAGCATTTGGGAAGACTTTGTATTGGACCAAATTCTGGTCCTGTGCAAATTCCTATACATGTGGATTTTTTACTCAGGTAAAAAAATCCACATGTACCATTTCTGTACCATTACACAGAAGTTCTGCCAATGAACAAAACTAAAACAGTAGTGATCTGCAAAATTTACCTCACTTAGACACAGTATATGTCATATTTCTAAATTACAGAAGCTTGGTGGTGCGCAATTAAGACTGGAACATGCAGCAGATATGCTCATTATGTCAGAAGAATGGAAACTTTGATTAGAAGTTTTCTCATCAGTTAAAAAATGCATGAGCTTTCAATTTCTCCAGGGCAATGACATTGACTTTCATATAGCTTGACCAAAAGAGTCATCTTGGCCTTTCAAACAGCAGAAGACACGAGCCAATCCTCAAGTGAGGCGTGTAAGTTGCCCCATGCCTCTGCCCATGCGTCTGGAATACTCAGACTTTACAAGACAGAGACCAAGTCTTGAAAGCAGGTATGTAAAAAATGTCACTCCATAAATCAGCCATAAATCTGTATGTAGCCATGTATGGCAAAAATCTCTTCTTACTACCAGACACTGCTGGAATGTTGCAGAGCTAAAACAGACCTTGTGCAGAAAACTTAATTCTTTTCTGACTGAGACATCATCAAGCATCAATTAGAAGACAACCTGGGAAATCCCACCATCTTCAAATTATGCACTAATTTATACTTGTGTGGTCTCTAAGGACAGCATTAAATTTGCATAGATATGAATGTAGACATAAATTGTGGACTGTGAGTTTGAAAAGGCATAGGGAAGCATTTTGCTGGCAGTGTCTTTCCCGGCAATGATGCATGAAGCAGAAAGAACCTGGACAGACTTGCAGATTCAAGGGCTGGTAGTGGAAAAAATTAACATGGCATAACCAAGAGATGATGACTGAGTCACTCTCCAGCACCATTTGTGGAGGAACACTTTTCAAAGTAGGGCAGCATGTAGTTTGTCAGCTAAAATACGTTTGTACCACAAAGGAGGATTTCTATCTCTATTACAAAGTGTTTTACAGCAGGGCTACCCATTCTTGCTAGCTGATTACAAATAAATGACACTATTTAAAGTTGTTCAGGCAAACCCCATCTCAAAGCTCCATCTCTAAAATTTGGAATTTACTTGCTTGACTATTTAAAGACTGGTATTGTAACTCCAGGCAATGTAAGAGTTATTATGTAAACCCCGGAGGAGAACTGGAGACAAGCTTTTAACCCCTGATTGCTAGAATAACTAGGGCTGTCACCATCGTTGGCTACTCCATGCCACAGTGCAGGAAAATCTAAGAGAGCAGGCTCAGGAAAAGCTTTATGAAGTACGACAAAGTGAAGATCCACAGGGGAGTTCATTTCAAATATAATCAGTTTTGCTTGTGAGATCTGGGGTTAGTTACTTGCTACTCTTAGGTATGAGTACATGAACACAAGTGGCATAAACTTTCAAAATAGACTGTGATAGGCCTCCTAATTATTTTTAATGACTTTAGTCAGTTTGATGTTTTCCCCAGCTAAAGAAATGAAACAAACATAGACAGGGCTCACTACAACGTGCTAGAGTCAGAGCAGGAGCACTACAGGAGCACTACTTGCTCTGGCCTGTTTGGGCATCTTGAAATATTGGAAATTGAGAGAGTTCTAAGAGAGCAAAATTAATAAAAAATCAATAAAAAATAATTAACAAGACATCAATAAATAAGAGGTTAAGTCAAAACACTTGCCGGTGTTGAGTCATTACTGCCTTGTGTATAGAGAAAAGTGGGGTATGTAAGCATTTACGTATTTCTAATCTTAATCCTCTGAAGATTTAAACCAAATACACAAATTTCAATTTATGAAAAAGGAATTCCCTATACTGGATGAATTTTTATCATTGCACTGGGCATAAAGATTTATGTAACCAAAATTCTTTAACCAAAATCTTAGCTTTGGTTTCATCACCCTGTGCTTCTGGTTTCAATACATTGGACTTTGTAACAGTAGAGACTAACTTATTTATCCACTAGACATCAGTTCTATGATTTAAATAACCTTTTTTCAAACACATCTTATCATCAACACCTACCAAAATGACCTTTTCAATGTCTTTGGCTGGACACCAATGAAACATCCCTGTAGAGTCGTATTTTTTCACGTTGGCATCCATATTGTCAATCTGTTCGTTGCCAGGAATTAACAAGGGGTCATGCCTGGGGAAAAACAAGTTGAGGACAACATAAATGGAAAATACTATGAATTATGGATGGAAAGATATCCCAAGGGCTGTGCACAGAGAGGGATAAAAGTAAAAAAATTAAATGTATTTACACTTTTACATGCTTTCAATAAAGACATTTTTAAACAAAAGCTGGATATAAACAAAAAATTTAATTTTTAAATTTTGGATGCAGCTTCAATAACTTTCTATTCTCTTCTATACCAATAAGCATTTAATTTTATACAGGATTTTCTGACACCAGCACAACCATGTAAGTTTTTTTCCTCTCCAGTCCCGCCCCTTTGCAATACATATCGAAGTTCCTATAGACATCTGCAATGAAGCAGAATGGATAGGAACAGAGCCCCATGCTGACTGAATGGCATAAGTATGGAAAGCCAATTACTTGCTTTTACCACATACAACTTCTGACGTGATGCTCTTCACAGTAAAAGCTTTAACAGGCTGCACTTTAAATATTTTAGCAATTTGCCCAATCATATTTTGCTTTCCCAAACTGAAGCCCTTTAAAGATTCAACAGTATGTCATTTTAGAGCAGACTGACTAACAAATGCCCACATCTGGAATACATGATTTTAATACCAAACAACAATGTCCATTTTCTCTGACAACTCTACCTGTGATAACCTTCTAAGTGTTTCTGCGGCAACATTTTAAAGCACAAGGCTTCTCAAAGGAGAAGCAAATGAAAGACATTTTTATGAACTTGCTCTCCAGATACATAGCTACATCTAAGCACACACACATAGAGTTCTTTAATTTATATGCTAAAATCAAACATTAAGATAAGTACTAAGTGATTCCAACACTCTCACATGCTGGTGAAGACCCCTAAGTGACTGCATTATACAATAGCATTAGCAGAATGGTATTCACAAGGTACTGGGTAAACTGACCCTAAAATCATAATACTATGATTTAATAGTGCTTTGTCTGGAAAGCTACAGTCTTTACACCTCAGGTTTTCGTCATGAACACTTGAAATATCTTGATATAGAATTGTAACATTTCAAAGAAGAAAGTATTTGCAATAAAAGAATATACTAAGTACTCTGAGACAAATATCCAAATTCTAAAACAGTTTGCCCTTTGAAGCCTGTTAAAGAAATGGCCATATTACCTGAACTCTTAAAACAGGGAAGCTTCCTGCTTTTAAAGCTTTCAACCAGCACGCTGTGGTGAGACCCTCTCTACTGCGTGGACTGCTAAAGCACACTTTGAGCACAGTGTGTGATATAAGTTAATTTACCTTGAACATAGTGTGCTATGTTACCATGCAACCTACACTTGTATTCCTATGGAAAGTATAATCTCAAATTCGGCCAAGGTGATCAATTAGTGTAATTTCATAGCCACTGATTACAGATCAATCGAAATCACTGGAAAATTCCCATGCATTTCACTCAGACAGGGTCAACTCCACAGAAAGTGGCTCAAAAAAGGTTGAGAAACTATTAATACAATGTTCCATTTAAACCAGAATCTTCTGATGCTTTAAGACAATCAATGCCCTACACGGCAAAGACATAAGTCAGACTCATCTGAAAAAAAAGAAACACTATGTTTTCAAAGTTTTGAAATTCTCTCAATAGAGATACAGTTCAGTGATGTCACTGTAACCCACTGGCAGCAGAGAAGCACTAGTGGACTACCTGGAGGTCCTGATCCTACTCCAAGCTGCATAATGACAGGTCTTGCATAGGTGTGTTCCCCCTTTTGTAGGAAGCAGAGATGATTAAACTTTATCAAAGGAGTTTGTTGTGGGGGCTTGGTTGTTGTTTTGTTTGCTTTTTTTAATTTCTAGAAAAATATCCTGACTGCATTCTCCTCCTCCATCCAGGAGCAAGATGCAGCTACTGTCTGCAAGCTGACTGAGATGCTGCTCGTTGGGCATACCCCACCTGCTCAGAGTTGCAGGTGGTACAGTAAGATCTGCAGCCATTTGAAGCCACTTCCATTTGAAATGTTCAGACAACATCTAGTGATGCTCTGTCCCAGCTATTTCTTTCTAATGGAATGTGTTAGCTATATGTCTGAAAATAAAAAAGTTTGCCAAAAGATTAGGAATCCTCAGGAATTTCCACTGAGAAATGTTTTTCTGTCTATTGTTTTAGGCTTAGGGTTTTTTTGCCCCAATACTTTAACAATACATCTCTTCATGAGTTTTTCTAGAGGAGCACTTCTAAAAAGTTCATTTTCCAAAAGCAAAGTTCACCAGTCAAATTACCTTCTTTTCCTTTCGGAAATCAAGCACATATAGGAAGGAATTTTCCCCCATCCTTCATCAGAGGAACTATAATAAATCAGTTTTTAAAAACGCCCTGTTCTGATTTTGTAATCAGTGTTTCCCTTCTGCTCTGAGATTTAAAATTAAATAGATGACCTCAAGCTTTAACACAAGTGAGTATTTAGCAATCCCAGACACAAAATGATTCACAAAAATAATTCACAAAAATGATACAAATTAAACTGAATGTTAGAACAAAGCAGGTGGTATCAGATATCTGACATCCAATAATGGTCAACTGCTTGAAGTTTGAGGCAATTTTTAGAGTGAGAGTGCTTAAAGCCTAGCATAGTTCTTTTGGGCTTTGCATCCTAACAGGGAACATTCAAAGTAGCTTCTGACAAAGGTTCATTAGAATATTTTAGGCTTAAATGTAAGTGGGCTGGGGGAAGAACAAAGCATATGAATTATCAGATATAACTCCCTGTTGAAGTTTTAGGTTAACATGTTGTGATTTATTTTTTTTTAACCTTTAGATTTTTGTTGAGCTTTTTTGTTTTGTTTGTTTTTAAACAATACATGCATTTACTTGCAGTATCATAAACTGTTTAGACTTTGCTTTACTGCTTGGAGTATAGAAAGTGGGAACCTTAAAGGAAGCAAACAGGATGGGGCACACAACATGAAAGCATGCTAAGAGATATTATTGTACTACTTTTACTCCAGTATAATGGGTTGTTGCCTGAGAAGGACTCTGTGATATACTAGCCACATTCTGTTTCAATATGTGGGGTTATTCATGCAAATGTGTTTATTAAATTCAAATCTTCTTCAAATCCAAGGTATTATTTTAGTCTCTCTTTAATCAATGTTCTTTCATCATCAGTAAAGTGATCCCTGAAGATGTCTCTGGACATTGGAAACTCTTTGCTACTTAGGTCCAACTTTGTCCTCAGATGTTACTGAGTGTATCAGAAGATACATTGACTTAGGTATTTAAAAACCAAATTGACTGCAACAGTGACAAAATAGTATTACTAATTTGCACATATACATCCTCATTATCTGATAATCCAAACCTGTTTTGCAAATCCTAAAAATTAATTAAGAGAGATGCACAGAGAGGCCAAAGCTGTCAAATCTGCTTAAGGCATTTGGACACCCTCTTCCCATTAAAATTTATATTACACAACGCATTACAGTTGTTGCCCTTACAGTCAAATCATGGACTCAATGTTTCTAGAGCCTCTCTGCCTCCTCATCCTTGAAGACGGCCTTGTAAAACTGTGCTTGGGTCTCACTGACAGGTTAGTGCAGAAATGCTTATATTCATGCTGCAGTCATTACATTCTACAGGGCTGCAAAGTCCTCTGACTCAAGAACTCAAGTCATAGGAAGAAATGCACTTTCTGTCAATTGAACCCTCAGTATTTGTTTTAATTGGTTTTTATGACTTGCAATGACCAAAGCATTTGGTCCTTCTGGTTAGGAAAAGACACGTATTGCCTGTACGGAAAGAAAGGAACAGAAGTTAAATTTCTCTCATCCACAACCCCAGTTTAAAAATAGCTTCTCTGGTTCTTATGGCAGATACTACACACGCATGACTTAAGATGAAGAGCAAAATACCATCTTTTCAAGGTTTTGAAGAGCATATAATGCCACTTATGTGCAATTAAACTTGAAAACGATGCTAAATGCCATACTACAGCTGCAAACCCAAAAAGTCTGCCTGGAGACAACAGCCTAAAGCAAAACTGTAAATCCCACTTACAGCAAACCTATTGCAAGGAAGTCAACATTACATTTTAAAGAGCACTGCTTCCCTAGCACACATTTATAACCACTGCAAAATCTGAGTTTTTGAGTCTGAAACTTCTGGGTACTGACTGAGGATGGACAGAACTGCAAAGATCATGCAGGACAAAATGGCTGCCTCATTGAAAGACTATTGTGAAACATACCCTGGTATTATGTCACCCTTGTCTTAGCCCTCTTGCTATTATTCATAGGCAATTGAGAACTAGAGCAACATATCCTCCCTGATCTGCAGAGGAACTACTCTGTGTTCTGAGCACTGGAAACAGGAATACTGTGCGACCAGAAGGGAGGACCCTGGGGTTGTATGAAAATAAACTGTAATCCCGTAGTCTTTACACATTAGTGAGACAACGTCTTGGCTAGTTTTTATTCTGTCCTCCAATAAAATTCTCCCTACATAAAGTCAATGCAAAACACACCTGAGAAAAACACTATTCCTCTTTACCCTGTGTTTGTTATAGAGTCTGCAACTGTGCCTTTCTCAGGTAGACATATCTGAATTTTGTGCACAAAAAGATGTTTAGCAGTCTCCTGCACAAGATTCAGGGTCTTTAGAGACATCCTGCCCGTGGTTCAGGAATTTTGAGTTTTTCTATCTGGCTATGGGTTTGTGGGTATGTCTTAGCAAGTGTATGCACACAGTGGCTTAATTTTAGGAGGAAGAAGTGGGTTTGCTGAAGGTAAGAGAGGAATTGAAGACTTGCTAAAGAATGTCTCGTGCCTCTGAAATTTCTCCTACAAGTACCCTAACAAATTGTGGCAATTAACAGGCTGTTATTGTTAGATGTATGCAGCCAGTGCAGGTGCTAATAATTGAAAAAGCATTTAGAGCTTTTACACCCTGGCTGAATATTTCATGATGTGCTGCATGTTTCACTATTTACTCAGTGGGCCTCTGTCACTTCAATCTTCTCTGACTGCTTTGACTGGTGCTATAAAGCTCAACCAAGACAGAGTGACGGCTTGTCACAGGAAAACTCCACTGACTCTAGCAGCTCGCTGGGACTAGCTGTGAAGGTTGTCACGACATTCTGATGGAATTCAGCAAATGTTTTGTGACTAATACACCCAACATTTGTCGGCTACCATTAGCCATTCCCTGTGACCCTGCAGTCTGTGTGGATGGCATTAAGTTGTAATGAGAATTTGTTGCCTCTGTGTGTTACACTAATGACACTTTTCTCACTGATCTTCCCTTTCACAGGTTAATCAGAGACGAAATTTGTAAGGATTCAGTGCCCAGATGCACCAGGCTTTAGAGAAGCAAACTCAGTGTGACAAGAGAAAGAAAACCTGCATTTTACTGCTAAATGCCTTCATTGTCATATTCAGAAGCTATCCTAATATTACTACAATCTCATACTGTCTTTTTCCCTAAATCTAGGAAGAAGACTATATCTAATATGGTGGTTGGTACCTAGTGCCTTGTCCAATTTATAGACTGAACTACAGTGTTAATTCTCCTTTCTTCCCTCTTGCTCTGTCCAAATGTTGCTGGTTTTATTATTCTCAGAAGCCTTACAGAAGATTTCCCATTAATCTGTCAAGATTATTAAGAACACTAATATAAAGCTGTTTACTGTACAGATCTTGCTTTTTAAAGCATCTTGATCCTAAAGACATGATCAGAATATGCTTCTGAAGTATTAAGCCTCTCACATAAAAAAGTAACAAAATAGTTAACTTTGAGACTTTTGCATAAGCAATTTAATGAGGGGGAGAAAAGGTTCACAATGTGTTTTAATATTTCCCATTTAGATCTTCTGAAGCTGCTGAACTAGCAATCTTTGAGGGGGTAGGAGAATGCACCTGAAAAATTAATTTCTCATTTGTAAAAAATAAACCCACAGTTGAGAGGCATAATAAAATATAGGAGTGTTTTTGCCACTTAAATGAAGCATGTGACCTTATGATAAAAGCTACCACTGTTGCTAGTCAGTGTTTCTAAGAATACATTTTTTTTCTTTAAACCCAGTTTGTAGCCAAAGAGCTTTGCATTTCTATTGCCTTGATCTCAGTGGATCTACTCTTACCCTGAACTTTATAGAAATAATATTTTTCTCCTGCTGGAAAATTCTCATTTCCTTTCCCTGCTCTCTCATCCCAAAAAGACTTGTGCAAGATTTCAACTAACCTCAAAAAAAAAAAAAAAAAAAAAAAACCAAACCAAACCAACCAAACAAAACAACAACAAAAAAACCCCAAAACAAAACAAAAAACCCCCACAAACAAAAAACACCAACCCAAACACACACACACAAAAACAAAACAACCACCCAAAACCAAAAAAAAGAAAAAACAAAAAAAAACAAAACAAAAAACAAAAAAAAAAAAAAAAACAAACAAAAAACCCACAAACAAACAAACAAAAAAAAAAAACCCACCAAAAACCCACAAAAACAAAAACAAAAAAACCCCACAACAAACAAACAAACAAAACCCCCACAAACCAACCAACCAACCAACCCTGATGGTGTTCTTATTCCTATGGCTTATAACACAATTACTGTATTGGATTTGCATAGCCAGGTTTTGGCAGCCAGGGGGCTACAGGGGTGGCTCCTGTGAGAAGGTGCCAGAAGCTTCCTCCTGTCCAGAGGATCCAGCGTCAGTCGGCTCCAGGATGGATCTGCCACTGACCAAGGCTGGGCCAATCAGAAATTATAGTAACACTCTGTTATAACAGATTTAAGAAGAAGGAAAACAAAATTATTGTGCAGACGTAATTGCAGCCAGAGAAGAGCAGGATGAGAACATGTGAGAGGAACAGCTCTGCAGACACCATGGTCAGTGGAGATGAAGCCTTAAGTTTCAGCTTTTATGTTTTCAGATTCTGTGCTGCCTAGGGGTGTAGTTCTGAGCCTCATATTAAGTGCCAGTAAGCTCTTTTCACAGAGGAGGTAGACAAAACAAATCCTTTTCCTGCTGAGGACCAAGGACAACTTTCAGCTCAACAGCATAAACAATGGTGGACTGAAGGGAGGAACAAGAAGGATGAGACCTCACAACCTGAAGCTGTAATTGGACAATTAAACCCCAATATTCAAATGGACCAAAACTTATAAAAATGTAAGGTGTCGTGACCGGTCAGCCCTTTTGTGGCCATTCTTAGTCCACCTTGGGTGTAGCCCTGGTCAGGTCCTGTCCTACCTAAGGTGATCCTAGAGGCCTTTCAACAAACACCTTTACTGAAAGCTACTTTATTCACTAGCTCCATCCAGTCTCTGTTTCAGGTCAGCCTTCCCAAGGCATCAGAGAAGGTGGGGCAGGAGGTGCTCCAGGGACCTGAGCTGAGGTTCCCCTGCAGCCCATGGTGAAGATCATGGTGAAGCAGGATGTGGTCCTGCAGCCCACGGAGGTCCACGGGATGCAGAGATCCCCCAGCAGCCCATGGAAGAGACCCACACTGGAAAAGGTGGATGCCTGAGAGGAGGCTGGGACCCCATAAGAGACCCGTGCTGGAGCAGCCCCCCGGCAGGGACCTGCAGCACCCTGGAGAGAAGAGCCCCTGCTGGAGCACGTCTCCTGGTAGGACTTGTGACCCTGTGAAAGATCCATGTCCTTGAAGGACGGCACTCAGTGGAACAGTGACCCATGTTGCAGCAGTTTGCAGAGAACTGCTGACTGTGGAATGGACTCACATTGGAGAAGTGCAAGGAGAACTCTCCTATGGGATGGACCCCACACTGAAGATAGGGAAGAACTCCTCTCCCTGAGCAGCGGGAGAAACAACATGCGATCAGTGACCACATACCCCACTCCTCATCCTCCTGCACCTCTGGGAGGAGGAAGCAGAGCTGGGAAGGAGGAAGAAACGGAGGGAAGATGGTTTAAGATCTGTTTATACTTGTCATTACCCTGCTCTGATTTTGTTAGCAATAAATTCAGTTAATGTGAGTCTGCTTTGTGAGTGATCTCTGTCATTATGTCAACTCATGAAACCCCTTTGTTCTATTTACTCCCCCCTGTCCAGCTGTGCAGGGAGGTGAAAGAGCTTTTAAGGGTGTCTGGCATCAGCCAGCATCAACCCACTACAGTCTTTTTGAAACCTGAGTACCATTCTTCAGATCAAGAAGCCAGTATTTCAACTCAACAAAGAAATAGAAAGCAGACAAATTAAACAGGAAACCAAAGTCCAGTCCCTGGACTAGTAATGGTAGCAAGTCAGGAGGCTAACAGATACTACCACCTATCATTTCAATAATTCTATAATACTGTAAAAAACTGGTGTAAGGCAACATGGTAATCATTGAATTACTCCTGTTATTCATGTTGGTCATACTAAACTTGTAAAACAGGATCAAGAAGTGAACTGTGCTATTATATACCTGCTGGGTTGCAGCTTGGTTACCATTGCATATTAGCACTGTAAAAAATCTGAATATCAATTTGAGAGTACAAAACGGAAACTTCCAAGGCTGAGGGACATAAATATATACCATTATTATGGTTAATCATAATGGGCTTTCATTCATAATCATAGTGGGCTTTTACCTTATCAAACCTTACCTTCATGCCTGGTTTAAGGGAATCATGGAAAATAATCAGAGCCAACTTATTTTACCAGTTTTAGCTTGAGAAATGCTTCCCTAGATCTGCCATCACTTTTTTTTTTTTTTTTTTTTCCCTATGAGAAAGCTCACAATTTCAGTTCATGGAAGGGCAGCACTACAACGGCAGAGGCAATGCAAATTCACGCTGAGTGGCACTAGCAGAAATGTGTATGTACATTTAAGTGTGTGTGGCTTAGTGGGTGGATGAGGAGATAAATGTGCACAGCCATTGTTCATATACTTAAAATATTATATACAACTTTGGGAAAAAAGACAGGAGGTTTTCTCCTCAGCTTCAGATAAATAATCTCATTAGGCTTCTGGAAACATATGCCAAAGAGCTCACTTTTTTCTGTGTCATTTAGCTGGGTCTTGACAGTTTCTGAGCAAGTTTTATTGTCTGGTTGGGAATTATTTTAGATCCTCGATCAAAAAAAATCCTCAGGCTTATGAAATTCTCCTTGGCAACACACTGAAAACCCAGTGTCCTCTGATGCCTCTGATTCTTATGTGATCAGGGACACTAATGATAATGACCCTTTGCTGAGTATGCTACTTGTCTAGAGGCCTATGTCAACTACACCACTACATCCAGAGTGGACAGGGACAAACTATTTGTTTGCTCTTCAGGCCCCTTGGGTCCTGTCATATGCTATTTGTTCTTGCATTAAGAGGTAGTTTGACTCAGCTGGGCTGACATTTCCTTCAAGTCAGTGTATTCCACTCATGCAGTAGCAGCTACCAAAGCATTAAGTATAGACTTAAGGCTCAGCAACAATCATTTAAGTGCCTTTTTTGATTCATATCCAGGGCTTTTCACATTTTTACTGGTCATTCTGAATCCAAAATGACACATTTTTTTAAAAACTAGCTTTGCTACTTGATATTCAGGCGACATAGCCTCCTCATAGTTAACATGGCTGCTCATCAATAACACACATCAGAACCTGCAACTGAGATGATGAACAGGGACTGATATTGCTACATGATACCAGAGGCATTGATCGGTTCTACTTTTCTTCTCCACCTCATGAAGGACACCTGATACGTGATTACTCTCCCAGTCACAGCATTCCTTCCTTTTCCTTCCTTTTCCTTCCTTTTCCTTCCTTTTCCTTCCTTTTCTTATTTAAATTTTACTTTTTACTGTAATAGGTTGTCCTTGTGCTCACATCTTAACAAGAGGAGTATCTATTTTTTTCCTGTGGGAGTTTCAGTTATTTTAAAAAAGTATCCATGCTCTCGTGGGTGTAATGGGACAGACTTTTGCTGATGTAAAACGGGTAAAAACAGTAACAACAATGCTGAGTATTTCACTGGTTAATTTGTATTTTTAGTTATTGTTGGAATTTGAAAGATTTGTTTCTGATTGATGAGACTCTTCTAGTATTGCATCAGTGTGATTCTGCTCATGCATTTTGATGTGATGCAGCATTCAGTCAGACCAGTGACTTTCCAAATTTGAGTCTAGACCTTCTGTGATGTACACAAAGAGCATTTGTATGTCAGTCGTCTCTTTGTATCTTGTAATGTAGAGTAATCAAAAAGATGTCATTAAAAAGATGTCTCCAATGTATCTATACAGATCATATTTGGTAATGCAGATTTTTACTTATGTGTTAGTAAATCTCAAAACTTCCCACTCTCTGACCAGTTCAGACCACTTGTCATGAGGTCCCAGGGAATCCCTGTGATACCACTTCCATCCTCTGTTCTAATCCAGCAATACAAGAAGTCATAAAGTTTTGTCTCATACCATAATACCCTCTTCCCTGATGCCTCTGCCACTGTGGGAATCTAAAACCTATGCAGCATTTCCAACATTATCTGAACTGTAGGGCTGCTCAGAACGGTTCAAAAGTCACAGTTTGGATTTCAATTTATAAATTAATTTTTCACATATTTGTTGTTTTCATACTCCAGACTTGTCTTCCAGGCTCCTTCTAAATCCTCTGGATCTAAAACCACAGTTGAGAAAAAGTTTGTAAACTAGCCAGCTATTTCTGGGGACGGGGCAAAGCTGACTTGAAAAAGGAGCTTTTAAAGTAAATTTAGGAAAAAACTTCCAAAGATAAATATCAGCTACAGACATGACAGTGCTTTAGCTGATTTACCTCTTGGGTACCTCTAGCTGACACACACTGAAGATTTCTGGGCAAGAAAGCAAGTACCTGTCACTTTCTGTAATTTACGAGGATACGAAATAGCAGATAATACAGTCCACCTTTGTTTCAGAGAGGAGAAAAGAGTTTGACCATTACAAACAAAGCTTAACAGAGCTCTCTTCTGATTCAATCCACTCTGTCTTTTTAGCACCTTAGACCAAAGTTAAGTCAGTATAGATAAAGAGTAAAAGGAAGAGATGGTTGGGTCTGGGGAGAAGCTGAGGGTGCGAACACTGGTCTGGAGAATAAATTTAGCAGCAACAGAGAAGAGGAAGAAAACAATGTCTGGATTTGGAAGCCTGGCAAGTTCTCCACTCACTGCTCAACCTGTGTTTAGCAATTCTGATGTGCTACTGAGCAGACAGCTCAGGCTCAGGACGACTACTCTCCCTCAGTCCCTCTTCAGCAGGCAATGAAAGCAGGCTGCACTTTGAAAATCTTCCCCCATCATGCAAACTGACACAGGCATGCTTTTCAAAAACCCACAGCCAATCTGTTGATCATTACTTATTTACAAAGGCCTTCGGGCAGAAAGTCCTGTAAAAACCATACTTGATACGGTATACACTAGCTTTTTCTGCTTGTGGAAAAAAGTACCCCTAAGGCTACCTCAAACCATCACTTTCTATTGCACATAAAATGTACCATGTAACACTAAAGTATTTAATATATATGGTATAATATATCTACAGGAAAGGCATTTGTGTAGAAGTATGTTACCCTGTATTTGGTAATTTGATGTTTTGCTGAAGGCTATGACTTGAAAAAGCCTGCACCTAGTACAGAGGACCTGTCATCTCAGTACCCAAGAGCCAATAGAATAAAGAAGTACCCTTAAGCAGCAAAACTTTGACACAGCTTTGAAGCATATGAAAACAGTATAACTCCCCAGAATTATTATTACTCAAGATCAAAGAAATGAGGCATACTTTACATAGCAAACAGGGACAGTGTGTTCAGCTCCAAATGTTTCAGCTCTTTCTCTCTCTTTCCTTCTCTTTCTTTTTACTTTTTCTTCCCTAAAATTAGAATCTGGGGGAAGGTGAGTGGAATCTCCATGTTTAAATTTTAAGCAGTTAAAACAATTAGCACCAGATAAGAGGATTGTCCAAAGGTAAGTAAATTGAAAATGATCCTAGCATGACAACTAGCGCTATAAAAATGAGAAGTTTGCCAGTATGCTCATTTTATTTTTCCTCATAAGCTGTAAACAAGCATGTAAATCAGTGTCATATGGGCAAGGCTGAGCTAACAGGAAGGCAGAGAACTTTTAATGATACATTTAACAGAAATAGATGGTCAATAAGAAAAAAAAAAGCCACAGCTGTGTGCATTTTCCCTCTGTGAATCAATCTCACTTTTGGTTCTGTAGTCTAAACAGAGATGAAGACGATTTGTGGAAGTTATGTCCTTGAATATGCCCTATATTGCAGAAACAATAAACAAATATGGATGCTTCTGCAACTGTCCAAAGAAAATTCCAGTCTAGTGACTGAAATACAGTGAGAAATATCACCTGCTTGTATCCAGAATCATTACAGGAACAAAATCATTGTCAATAATAAAAATCATGAGAGATTTTATTTATGGAAAGAACTATGTATTTGTATCCATTGTTTTTCACTTAACCCCTGTGAGCAGGCACAGTTATATACACATAAATCTCAAATGGCACTGTTTATATATGTAAATAAGTTTACATTTTTCTCTGTGTGTACACATATATACACACAGAGTGGAAAATCTGCCATGGTATTTATGGATACAGTTATGGACTGAGGGTCTAGCCTGGCAACACAGGATATGTAAAAACTGAGCAGGGATAATCTCCATGAAAACTCTGTCTACTATGGGATCCTATTTTGACTGCTTGAGCAGGTAAAAGGCAAAGCACAGTGAGAAGGAATGCAAATGACATAATATTTTAAGAGATTACAATTTCTTGTTGCAGTTCTAGTTTTAACAAATCTTTTAGAGGTAATTTGCCGGATGAAAGGAAACTACATAGTTATACAAAGGAGTACTATTGTAAAATAATGTACACATAGCAACAGGGGAAAATATCACCAACAGGATGCTGTTTTCATCACCCACTTTTAGAATATATACTAGCCTCTTAAAAATCTCTGTATTTCATAATTAATGTGCTTTTAGCTTGACTAAAACTGCGTTAGTTTTGAACTTTGCTTTGGCAAGTACATATATTATTAGACTTTTTCATCAGTCTAAATCAATTAACAGAAATTTGATTTCAATCGACAGGATAAAAGGAAGGTAATATTCAGGTTCATTTTTGATTGTGATGATACATCTCACATATGCCCTTAAGTACAGAAAACAGTACTCAGAGGGAATCCAACAAAAAGAGAATTGCCTGAGGCAAACTAACCACATGAGTTCCCCTGATTGGTTAGTGCTATCATTAGTGCCACTGCTGTTTAAGAACTACACATGGACAGGACAGGGTGACAGCTAAGACTTTAAAGCCTATGTATTTTTCAAACAGCTTTTCAAACTGTTTTTCATGACAGAATTTTTTTTCAGCTCTATCATTAACTGCTGACAAGCTGACAGAATAAATACTTCAGCCTTTCAGAAATCATCTAACAATCTCTTTTTTTCACCCCCTCCCCTTATTTTTGATGTGGGGGGAGGAGAGGAGGAAGGAAGAAAGAAAGAAAGGAGATGAAGATATGAGTTTCTTACAGTCTTACCTCATCAGTTTGGGTGAGGAGTTGGGTGAATTTCGCATGCCTCCATTTCGCTGCTTTTTTTTGGGTGATAGTGTCGACGGCTGCTCATCTTCAACTGGAAATATAAGGAGCTCATGAGATTAAGTACTGCTCTGAGTGCAATATGAAATACAAGTGAAGTAGCAAAGAACACACACTCTATGTCCATTCACGCACTGATACTTCATCCCAACAGTAATAAAAATCAAATACATGTTAGTCGAAGAGATTGGTTTGAAGGAGAAGCAGAGAAGAATACCAGGGTTTTGAACATAGGTGTTCAAATTGGTTTCATACTTCAAAAACAAAGGCGGGGAACCGCATTCGGGTTATTCTTAGTTATTATCAGTTAATCTGTGCTACAGAAAAATAGAATTAGTGCTCTGCTGTATTCCCAGACAGATAAAATACTATTTGCAATATCAACATAACAGCTGCCAGCCAGCTTTTGCTAATGAACTAGACACCAGTTGGTTCTTGCTCCTCACATGCCAAACAACAGAGTCTTCATGAAGAGATGTAAAATATTCAATGCCTTGATGTTCAATGATTCAGTTAGTCAGGAATGTGAATGCAGCCTGCCATTGTGCACAGATCTCCAGCACAAGTCAGACCTCATCTCCCTACTCTCCTCACAAAACGGAGTTTTAACAGGAGTGAACATAATGAGGTTGAACGGAAGTGGGGAGACAATACCTGTGTAACAGAGGATGCATGTGTTATGCAATCTTTTAATGAGGATGACGTGCATTTTCAAGGACATATCAATTTCCAGATATAAAATCGCTTACAGTTTTGCCAGTCATAAACTACCCTTGGATAACTTACATCACAATATGTATTGCTTAAACAGCTGCAGCTTCCTAAGAGCTCATCTACAAGAATTAACCACAAACTTTACTGTTCTGAGCTTGTAACTGCACTTGATAATCTGTATGTAACCTTTACACCTGCTATCAAAGGGAATAAACTCATGCCTGCTTTCTCAGGTTCATTCTAATGCTAATTTATTCTGATATAAAGAAGAAAAAAAAAAACTTTTTTCCCATCCTATTATTAACTGAAAAATAAATTTGAAGATAATATAGCTGATGCCTAGGAAGCTTTTACTTCAAAGCTGTAGTAGTAGTAGTAGCTGCTATATTTAAAGACCTTAGTACACATTAGCAGTGCACAAGCAGAGGCTGACAAAAAAAAATACTACTTGCAACAAGATACATAGGAAAAATAACAAAACTGGGATACATGTCACCTACCCCAGACCTATCTGTGAAGAAATAAAGCAATAGCCTATTGCTATAACCCTCTTCTGACACTATTTTATTACAGACTGCATGCCAGCCTGCCATGTCTGTCTATTTGCCCAAACCTGCTATGGAAGTTCATTTTGCCTTGGTCAAGACCAAAGAGCTGGGCCCTGAAAAGACAGACTGTGCTCTTTTTAGATGACCTGGCATCACCTAGCACATGGGAGTCACAACCAAAGAAAGCACTGCAAAGAAAAAAAAAACAACAAAAAAACAAAAAACCCAACAAAACACATAAGCAACCAAACAAAGCTAATCCTAAAACAAAAGTGCCAAAGAGTGGTGTAAAAGGTAATATGTAGATCAGAACAATGAACACCTAATAATGATTTATTCTAAGTTTCTTCTCTTCTTGGGCAGCATCCCTAAGGACAAAGGAATTTTCCTCTCATTTGACTTTTCTTTCTTTTTATTGATGGTTAGTCAAATGCCATTCTTTGGCTGAGAGATAGACAAGCCCACAGAAAATTCTCAAAAAATACACAAATTGAAATTTTCTTTCTGTGACAGTTTGCACATATTAAACTAGATCACTTCAGTATTTAGCTGTGTGTACCATGAAGTGAAAATGCACAGAAATGTTTTGCTGGTAATATCTTTGCAGTTCTGATTGCAAGAAAGTGCAAGTCTTTGCACTTTTGAGAACATCCTCTTCAAATTATTCTCTTGAAAATGATCTAGTCTTGTTTTAAACTTCTCTATCAAAAAGTTACTTGCATGCTATACCACAGAGGCAGTAGGCTTCAACATATCCACTGTGCTCTCTTGCTCTTTATTGGATATAAATATTCAGTTCCAGCACTTAAAAAATCAAATTAACAAGAACCATGCAAAATCTTTCTTCCAAAAGACAACAAATTATCTATTTTGCCCTCTTGGGGGTAAAAATTCTAAATTTCACTCAATCTGTTACCATGGGGTTACAGAATGTTCGTCCAGAGATGCATTATGGCACCACAAGTGTATTGTTATACAACTGTAGCAGTTCAAAGAAGATACACAGCCATCAGGACCATAGGCAAAAATCTTACAGTAACTCAAGTCAACTGTAGGTAATATTATAACCAGAAGTATTTCTCTGAACAAGAGAAAACAATATTAAAAGGCAGTATTTTCCAAGTTTTCAGCTAGCTAATAAGACTCCCGTTTGATCCTTTCAAATTCTCTAAGTTAATACAATAAGGATGTTTTTGTACTATATGGTCCAACACTTGTGTTCTCCAGTGCTGCCAGGTGATGCTAACCTGATGCCAAATTAAAATCAGTCTTACTTTACTAGTAATCATCCAAAATAACAACTCCTACAAGTACATTTCTAGTCTGCACTTATTATTGGTACTGCATCTGCAATAAATAAACTTTCTTTTTGGATATGTGCTTGTCATATTCAAACTATGTTACTGTCACCAGTTGCCTGGAAAGTCCAAGGTGGACATGGCTCACTAGTTAATACCTTTTAGCAAAGCCTTCTGAGGGACCTCAATGTGTTGCTTAACTAAGAAAGCCATTTGTTCTCATCGTAGCAATGAAAGGAGCTCTATATTAATCATATAACAGAAAACCAAGTTTTATTTTTCATTGAACTCTGCACAGAGTTTACAGGCCACCTGCAGTTTAGCAACACAGCTCCTTAAGAATGAGGGAAGGGAACACATGAAGTTGAAACATGTGAATAGTATCTAATGGACACTATTACCTATGGCTTGGTTCCCAAAAATAATTCACAAGTGGTTTCTTAGCAGTAAGTAGGATATAAAACATATTTAATTATTATCCTTCAGGTACTCCTGTCAATTTCCTGCCTATTTGAAGAAGCGGATCTAGCAAATTTTTTATTGAGGTTATTAAATATTTTAGTTTCATGGTTTCTGTGTCTGCATTAATTTAAATGGGAGTCTTAAATTCACTTGTTCTTATGAAAGACAAACATATTTGAATAATGGGGCTGTGATATATGACAACTCAATTCTGATATTGCATATTTGCTTTTGTTAATGAGTCCCCACTTTTTATGTCTTTATACTACAAGATTTGTATTATCTACAGCCATATTATGTTATGCATACTTTTTTTACTGCTTTCATGAAAATTTGAAGTTAAGCTCAAGAATTGAACACAGAGTTTCATAGATTTGGACCCCAATTCAGCCTCTGAGTTCTAGTAACATTCAAGAGCTTCTTTGCACATCCCTAAGTATAACACTGCTGTAACAACCCAGAGCTCACTTGTCTAATAACAGTTTTGCAGTTCAGGAAGACTCAATGCTGAAAAAATGTCAGACGAGTCTAATGAGGCTTCAGACACTCAGTTTTATGCTGGAGTTTAATTTAAAGTTACATTGATGCTTTAACATGTTTGCTTATTCTTGAGTAAAGAGTGTTCATTATTTCAATGACATAACCTCCAGACAATGTTCCATGAATTGGTTTAAGATGTGCTGGTAATTTTAACAGCTTTAATGTGGAGTTGAACATCTGTAACAACATATTACTTGACTTATATCCTAATTTCATTTTTAAAGGAAAACAAAGGGAAAGTCTTTCAAAACAGTGGACATGTTCATAACATTTTTCTTTGTTATTTTCTAACTATTTTTAAAACAACACTGTCTCCTTCACTGCCTCTCCCAGGTCACTAGCTGAACTAGTTTACAGACACTTTTTTCAGACACCAAAAAGAGCTGAAATTTGAAATTACATCTACATTACTGAGCATCATATGAACTGGGATACCTGGCAAGTTCATTCAGCCTAGCATTCTGCCTACAATTTTAAATGCTTCAAAGCAATTAAATCCTTTGCAAGGTAAAGCACAAACCACCCAGAAACATTAGTTGACTAGCTATCTCGATTAACTTATTAATCACCGCATCTGGAGAAACCCACATCTGTAAGCACTTCACAGAGCATTAGTAATGTCATAGTCACATTGAAAACAGACTGCAAAACCATGCACAAACCATTCTGTATTGCCTTATGCATCCAACTACTGGGCTACCTACGGAGATCTTGGTTCAACCCAGGCTTTTGGGAGTGGTAGCGGTATTTTACAGGCAAGCTGAGTGCCCTTTGCAATCTACAGTAGGTAGATTTTCCTTGTTCAACAGAACTCAGTAAGTTAAGGTGCAGCAGCGAGGGGTTGTTGGGTAGGAAGAGGCTCCCTTTACGGTTATTAACAAGTGGAACAGGTTCCGGGATTCCTTCAGTGGACTTGGCATCAATCAATGCATTAGTAGTTGCATTCTTGAATTGATATGAACATTTTGGGTAACTTGATCTAGCTGCATTCTTTACTTCTAAATAATAAGAAAAAATTTAAATTAATTTCTTTGTATTAAAAACTATTTCAAACCACAGGCATGAATCAATTTTGATATTATGTGGAAATACAGACATTAAAGCTTAAGGTACCACTTCCAACTTCCACTTCCAGCAGAAATAAAGGTTTATACCTGCAGCTTTCTTATATTGTTTCTTTTTTTTTTTTTTTCCTCTAAAATGACTCTTTATAAAAGAATACTTATAAAAGGATTATTCAACAGTATTATCAGCTTCAAGCAATAATCCCATCCTCGGGTAAGAACGTCTGAGGTAATACTTATTCCCCTATGTTGATAAGGGCTTTGAGATTTACTATCTGTGGAGGATGTTTATTTCTTTGAAACTACTGAAAATGGCAGGGGAAGTAAAGCACTCTGCTGCTATTAAAATAAATAAGGAATCATAGAAAACATAAGATCACCACTTCAGAATTGTGCAAGCATCCTTATGGAATTAAACAGATTTTAAGGAACCCACATAAAAGTTGTTGAGTATTCAACAGTGCTGCATACGGTAAATTTCAGGAGGTCATACACAGTACCTCTGAAAAGAAAGTTAAGAAATTCAATTTTCTAAATATGGATTTAGCTTAAAACTGTGACTCTTTGTCTTCCATTGATAATATATCGAGGCCACTTAAACACTACCCCCCCTCATAACACCTCTAATAAACGAAACCCTTAGTAAAAACCAACAACAAAATGTTTTTCTGGTAAAAATACACAATAAAGATCTTGTCCTAATGCTTGTTTCATTCTGAATGAGTATAGTATAGGGAAGAAGGTACATGACTGAGCCACTAAGACCTTATATTTGGTGAGGTATAATGAAGTAAGGGAGTAGTTATTTGTAGTGGACTGACTAGCAGCATTATTTCCATATGTTTCAATTGCCTTAAAGATTCAATGGAGAACACTGAGCAGAGAGGAGAGGCAAAGTATTTGAGGAGGTCAGCATGTTTTTTGGGATCTTGGTTTAGTTTACCAGCAGCTAGAAACACCATCTGGTAACAGGAAAGAGAAGAAAATAGCATTCCCATGCTTGCCATTTTTCTTCGAGCACAAAATCTGTCTCTCTCACAGAAAAACTAAGTGTATAGGAATTACAAGAGTCATTTGAAGGTACTTTTTAACAAGGTCGAACTGGTTGGTGACAAAGCACCTGCTCCAATTCCGTGACCTTTTGATGGCTTGCTACTATTCTGACTGAGGTAGATAGAAAAATTAGTGAGAAAAGAACTAAAGTCTAATTTATGATGTTATTCTGATTTTTACTAACAGAAGTAACATTTGAATAATAACAATAATAATAATGCATATTCACCAGAGTTCACATATATTTTAAATTATCAGAGGAGAACATATATCTTTGATTAGCAATACTGCCACAAAAATAAAATATACTGTATAAAATACTGAATACACTACTTGAAAATTATCAATTTTACCTGAGTTACTCAGAGATTTTTATCAAATTTTGTACTTCTATTTTTGATATCCCTCCAAGTGAAATAATTTTCAGATGATAACACATATCTGCAGATATCTACCTCCCTACAGATGTCACTGGTCAAGCATGTTTTTGAAGGCTTTGATATGCATCAACTCAGTTCTATTTTTAAAGCACAGATAGTAATACTGGAAATAATCTTTAAAAATCCACATCCTGTATCAAAGTAGCTTCACATGCAATGGAAGAAGACCAGAATCTATTAAGTTTATCAACCCTCCAATCAAATTGCTTAAGAAACACCACAATCTTTTTACAGTCTCTTCTGGAGTTCAAAAGTGATGGTTTCAGATACCAGACCTGACTATTAAGCAATAACCTTCCATAGCAGTGTATGTCTTATGGCATATTCCATGCAGAAAAATGCAAGCTTTCCCAAGATTTTGTGTTTGCAGTGGCACAGCATGTGTCAGAACAAAAATACTTGTCTTTTGGTACGGCTTCATATCTGGAGCTTGGCACTATATTTAATAGCACCACATGATCTTGCTCAGCTGGAAGGCAGTCTGAGATGCTTAAAACCCAACTTGATTCCTCTCACTTCCAACCGTGTGGACAAGTACTGTTACTGAGCATGGGTACAACAAGTTGCCCAATGTTTTTGGTAAAATTATTATAGATTTAAATGTTCTAACTACTGGTTTCATCCCATGACTTCTAGCTTCCTGCCTCTGACAAGAGCTCAGATCAAAGTGGAAGAGGTCCCACAGTGGATCAGTAATGAATTCTTTGTACACACGACATTTTTTTTCCCTACTCCAACTGTTTATGGTCCATGTCTTTTTTACTAAATCCTCAAAAGCAAGGATTACAGAATACTATCTGAATAACCTATCTTTGGTAGAGATAATAATCTTTCTCCATTCCTCTTAAAATTACATATATTTTTTTACCACAGAAGAGTAAAGCTGGTTACTCTTAGTGTAAATAGCCTGTCAAGCTGTGGCTCAGGTTGTGCCACATACATGGGGCTGTCAGGATACACCCTGAACTACATGAGCTTTTGGATTAGGCAGTACTGTACAACTGGGGCAGAAACATAGGCCAACTTCAGCAGATACAGACTACAGTGTGCAGAACCTAAACCACTTACAGAGTTACCCTGTTCAGCAAAGACAGCTGATTTTTATTAATAATTTCTTTAAAATCCGATTGGGTTCTTGTACTATTATGTGGGCTGATTTCCATAGAAAACATATTTGGGAAACAAAGATTGCTGTTAATTATATGGAACTAAATACATCCTTACATATTGTCACTGCTTCACTAGGTTTGGCAATCAAACTGCCTGGACTTGGGTAATTTGTCGTACCTCTGTGCAACATCAAATCACAACCCCCAAATCCACCAGGGTTCTCTTCCAAGTATGGGATGAGTTTAGAACCACTGAGTCTACTAAAACAGAACTATTTTTCTAGTCTTAGTTAATTTCTTTTTATGTAGGGTGACATATGACCTTATTTCCAATGCAAATGGTCACAGGCCTGCATTGTTTATTCTGCCAAAGTTTTATCCATAAGGCATTATTATTACCTAGGAATATTTTGCGAGCAAATTATAAACTACTTTTTGAGAGTGGCAAACATTAAGGAACAGGGTAAAAGTAGAGTTCAGGTAAGAGATTGCATTTTCTGAAGTATTTTCTAATTGCACCCTGGGTGAATACTACCTACTTTTAAGAAATGCTGTACAGAATTTGCCCAAGAAGCCTGTCAGCATTAGAGAGATAAAAAATAATATGTATAAAATGTGATATATTAATGCGATTGTAAAGGTATCTCAAAGTTGCATATATTCCTATTCTGTACCCCCGCCCTCAGGACCTCCCTTTCAAGCTCAATGAATACACACTTGCCTACAAACTGCGTAAGGGAATCATGCCTGTTTCCATCTCTATACATTTTATTTATTATAATGAAGATAATTTGAATTGCAATCTGCAACTCCCTGAACATTTTTAAAACAACAAATGTAGTTAAACTAATGCCCGTGGCAATCTCTGTTTATTCCTTGTGAGCATACACTTGCCTTAACTTAAAACTAGGCTGAGGTTTAATTTAAATGTAACAAGGCAGAATACCAGTACAGTGCTTTCAACAAAATGGCTGAAACTGGCTTCAGTATGATTTGCCTGGAAGGGAAGATGAAAATGTGTTTTAAAGGAGAAAAAATATCCTGACCAAAACCAGACATTCTAAACAACCACCACGGATACCCAGTGCTCCTTTCCTCCCCCATCTCTATCAGCTGCTAGGCTTTCAGCACTGTTTTGCGCCAGACACTAGCACAGTGTTTCCCTTCATAGTCAGCCATCAGCCAGAGCTGTCACTTGCAGATACTTCATTTCTGTTTCAGTCTAATTCATACTGCACCCCCTTAATCTCTGTAGTGAGTAATGCCATGTCACTGTGAAGATATGTCAGATCCAGCACTAGAAATACAGAGAGTGTTTCTAACAGTTAAACTATCTTGGTTTGAAGAAATATTTTATTTCTTCCCCCAACTTAACCGATGTCTTTCTCCTGAACATCTTCTGAGCTGACCTCCAAAGGAGCAGTCACCATTCTGCAATCTGGCTCAGCTTTCATGGGGTGGGGGGATGAAGACAAGCTGCAGCCCTCTATTACTAAATGCAAATAATCAATATGTTTATTGAGCTTTTGGCTACCAGAGATCTTTTGATGGGAGTGACAGTGAGCATGACTTGCCTCATTCAATGACAAGCTTGTTTAGACTTTTTGCTACCTACCACTTTGTGAATCAGGCAACTGAAAATACCCATAGCAATTCCTCCAAACTGTCAGCTATTGCTGTGATTCCACCCAGCACCCCCTGTACAAGACAACAGATTAACCATTAGGCTAGATATGTTGAAAATATACAGCTTCAACCTTTCCCCAGCTAGCTCAGAGCGATGTATAGATGATTATTTCAACCGTCAGCTGCCGCATAGACTTAAACCCCTGCACAATAACTCCTGGATTCATCTGCCCCTTGTCAAACTTGCACAGCTTTAGTTTGAGCATACATAGTGTGGCAGTTTCACTGCGGATCTAGAATAATCCAGACGGCTGCTGTCTCTTTGTTAACAGGAAGCTAAACTGATGAGTTTGTAATGTATTTCTTATCAAAGGTAGCTTCAAAAAAGAAAATGTGCCAAATCAGTTGGGGTTGGAATTTAGCATAGTACAGAAATATGATTTAATCAAAACATTTGTTATTTGTTGGGGGAAAAAAACCCCCACATTATTCATCCTCTAAAAACCATTTTATGCCAATGAACTATTTATTTTACAAATTTACTTGTTTTTTTTTTTGGTGGCAACAGATGTAATAAGATCATTGACTAGAAACTACAATATAATGGTGCTTGATGAGATACAAGAATGTTAATTTTAGAATCTGTGGAGCAGCGTTCGCTTGGTGTCTGACGTAGTAATTCAAATTAAATAGGATTTCTGCTTTGGTTTCTATGTGCATTATAAACTCAGGGAAATGCATTTCATCCTGCTTTCTTAATACAAAAAGATACGCTGCATATCTGTACACACTAGCACCATTAGAAAAGCAGGTGAGGCTGGCTTTTAGTTACAGTGTGTGCCACTTGAAGCAGATAAAGCATCAAGATCCAAGAATGTCAAGAATGCCTCATCAGAACATTTTGAAAATACTGAATGGTGCTTGCAAGAGACATTCTCTTTGAAACTGCAGATCAAGAAATATTTCTTTTCTTTTTTCCCCTCTTTTTGTCCCAGGCTTTCACCTTTTGGCTAAAGGCACATAAAATTTCAAAACAAATGCATTTGTCTACTATTTTTTTCTTTTTTTTCCCCTTTTCCTTTCTATTAGCATCCAATACAAAATTTTGTATTAATAATACATAGTCTTTCAGTCTTAATTCTTCTCCCACATAAAGAACTGAAACTCAGACACAGCTATATTCCCCACTTTGCTTTTCCTTGAATGCTGTATAAGACAGTTAATGGCAAATGTGGATTCCTGCCATGCTGGATCCTGTTATTAATTTAAGATGGCTGCTCTGACATTCAGTGAAATCAATATAAACTTTAATATAAACCCTAATCTTTTAGAGTAACTTGTATATAATAGAATGAAAAATAGACTACAGAGGAGTTCGGAAACCCAGAAAACTTATAATTTGAATCTTGTGGTGAAAAAGGTCTGGTGTATGGGTTTACACCATTTGTACTTATTTTTAAGGGTAGAGAAACTTCCTAAGGTTACCACAGAAATATTGGGTTTTTTTTCTCTTCCAGTTTAATTCAAGAACATAACTTCTACGAATGCTGTATCAATTATTACCACTTCTCTGTTACTATGACCTCAGCAATAAAAGAAGGGGTGTAAGGGTGTCCAAACTGTGGTTGATCCAAAGTCCCCTAAAGTCAGAGAAAACATTTACACTGACTTCACTGGACTTTAGATCAGGACCTGTTCATACCTCATGTATATGCTGTTATAAATGAGAAGCAATCCTTTCCCATATATACAGCACTTTTCGCACATCGGTGTGTGTGATTTTGAGAAGAAATGTTTCTGATTTCATGGATCTGGTTTCTTGTTCCAATGCAGAGGTATACATAACAAACATCTCTTTCCCCTGCCATGTTTGCACAGTAGAAAAAAAGCCACTTCAACTCCTAATCAAATCCTAATTTATATTTAGGCTAAGTCATAGGTCTATTGAACCTTGAACATCTTTTCTAAATCAGATTTTAGTATTCCTTCATACATTTTTCTTGATTTTTAGTCTTCATTCTCCATCGCCTTTTCAAATTATGATTCACTCTGTAATTGTTTATTCAAGTCATTATACTGTTATTGGAAAGCTGTCAAATGAAAAGTTTAAAAAAAAAAGCAAAGCATCAGTGGACGTTTTTTCCGCCATTTGTTTAATTGTCCAACTGAGTTTTCCACATGCCATATCCATACAGAATACCATTTGAATAAAGTAAAGTTTGTTTTGGGAAAAGGCAAAGAAATGGAGAAGTGCCTAAACTGTAGAACTTAAAACAGAACATGGTCTGTTTTCAAGGGTTTTTTTTTCCCCAAACATCAGACTGAAGGGAACTATCTTTGTCTTTTGAGAGGGTGCTTCTAAGAACAGGGAAAGTCAAAGTGTCTCATCAGCACGGCAAGTGTAAATATGCCGACCATTTGAATAAAGTAAAGTTTGTTTTGGGAAAAGGCAAAGAAATGGAGAAGTGCCTAAACTGTAGAACTTAAAACAGAACATGGTCTGTTTTCAAGGGTTTTTTTTTCCCCAAACATCAGACTGAAGGGAACTATCTTTGTCTTTTGAGAGGGTGCTTCTAAGAACAGGGAAAGTCAAAGTGTCTCATCAGCACGGCAAGTGTAAATATGCCGAGTTAAATTTTAAATTATGTTACTTCATTATAACAAGCTGTTCTGCTCTGAACATGGAGGAGGACCTACAGAAAACATTACCCCACGTGTCAGAAAAGAGCTGTTCAGACTCTGTTTCTACCCAGTCACAGGCAGGTATGAACTACGATTGTGGAGCCCCAGCTGCTCTCTCTAGCAGAGCAAAGTACAAAAGGTTTGCTCAAAGCCACATGTTAACATTTTAACAGACTGATGATCCTGTGGCTACAAGCAGAGGACTGGGAATCTCCTGTCTGGGATTTAGTTTTACCACTGATCTTGGGTTACACAGCCTTGGGTAGCTCCCTTGCAGTCAATTCTATTTTAAAGGATTTTCTTACTCATGGATCTTGCTAGAATTCAAGTGATCAAATGATCTGAAATTGTGGCTGTTAATCTCTAATTTTCCCAGATCTAGGAGATGTAAGACTGCAATGTTGCTATTGCTGTTTGAAAAGTACATTTGGAATACATTCCACAAAAATATACTATAATCATATGTGATGAGTGTATTGTTATTACGGTGGTTTGTTGTTCTTGTTCTTTTTTTTTTTAATTGGACACAAAAATGTGCCTGTAACACTGAATAACTAACATACTTTTTTTTTTTTTTCCTGTATTTTTATTTTCCTTCCTTAAAAAAATAGTATCAGTTAAAGGACCCTGATTTCCTCATGAGCAGCCTTTGACAGTTCCCCAAGGCATGACATGTAAAGCCAAAAGACAGATCTTTGGGAGATCCTTTAAGAGTAGCAACGCAGAGCAAATTATAATATTACGTGCATTTGTCATAGGCTACCCTTGTCTCAATGCACAGCAACCCAAAGTATATTGTCCTTTGTCCTATTGCCTCAAAGAGGATTTTGACACCACTATAAGGGACACAGAAGAAGTTGCAAGACTAGCAAGTGCACAGTGCAGTTATGCAGTTCTGATAAATTGCAGCAGAAATCTGTCTTGTTTCTACAAAGTTAAGGAAGTTTCCCCTTTGTGACTAAACACACAATCTGATCAGTCACTGCAGAAAACAGCTAAGTTCCATTTGTGGACAAAAAATAAGCTACTATTAAAAAAAAAAATCTAAATTTGAAAGGCCACTCGTCATTGTGGCTATGATCACTTTACTGTTTATGCTCCCTCAGCTCCATTAAATTCAGAGAAAAATATACAATGCCTTGAAGTAACTAAGAGTAAAAGTAAGCACAGGGGTTCTTGGTGATTGCTCTGCTCCTTGGGAGCAGAAGTCTTGTATTTACAGCATAGACTGTGTTTGTCAGGAGGAGTATTTCAGTGCACAGGAAAGAAGTATTTCCATGCCTTTGGAACAGGACTCCACAAATTTAAGCTCAGTCTTGCTGCAACTGTTTCCTTCCTATGAACATTGGGAAGCGTAGATTTCATCCTGCAGAAATCCAATTAGAATTATTACTTTTGTTTTCCATTTACAAGTGCTAATTTATCTTAACATCTTAAAAATATGTATTTCCAGTGTAACCTGCATTTCCTAAAGTTTTAAATTGAAATAAAATTTCATCTACCTTGTTCATTACAAGAAGACAGACTAGATCCCTGTCAATACCACAGCGAGATAAAGATGTTCCTACACTTCTTATAGATCCAGGTGATTGGATTTTTAAATTCTAAGATTTTATGGATTTGTTTTGTTTTTGTTTTAATTTTTCCTCTACTTCCCCGTGAGCTGCCTTACCTTTGAAAACACACTTGAGAGGATTTGGCTGAGGCTGTTTCTTTTTTTAAACTTGGTTGTTACTATTTGACCGATAAAGTGGGGGGTTATTATGTATTATTTTTAATTTGTAAAATTTGATACCATTGAATTTCTTTTAGCTTGTGTCTATATTTGAAAAAAAAAGGGTGTAGAAATGTCTGTGTCTCTGACCAAGAAGAACTGAAATATTAACATTTATTTCAGTTTGGCTTTCTTATCATTAGTCTTACTCAGTTTTCATCCACAGCAGCAGAAAAACTTCCATTTACTAAATTTTTATAGGATCAGGCTCAGTGATCCCCAATATTCTTTCAGACTTAGCTATAATATTCCTCTGGGATGGAGGTCTTCACACTACTGTTATTTGTGTGGCCATCAAATAATTTCATACGTAAAGTATAAAATGCTGTGCCTATTTACACAGACACTGGTTCGAGACACAAGTGCTTACACTGTATACACCTTCATGGAAAAAACTGTATACGATTTAAAAGAGACATCTGGAATGGTTTTTTTTATAAAATTGTTTCCTTAGCAAAGCAATACATAATGAAAATCTTGCACGTTTCTCAGCCACTACCGATTTCTAAGCCAGCACCACCACCTGCTGGTTACAGGGAGTTTCAATATCCAGGGCTGCTTTCCTCTCTTCAAATCCATGCATAAATATAGAGCAGTATTTCTCAGCTGTTCTTACACATAGAAATGTTGTTACCAGAAGAGATTTTTAGCAGATTGGTTGCAGTTTAACAGTATTCTATTAGCTGAATTATGGCTTTCATAAAGGCAGGGAATGTTAGAAAGAAATTATTTTATGCAAAGTACTGTAAGTCACAGGGTAAACAAAACTAATCAAATAGATTTAACCTGTTTTATTAAAAGGCTATTGTCACATATGCAGGTTTTACTACTTACAGATACACAGTTAAATACTCTTTATAACACTAAGAAATGAGTATTTTTTTCTAAATGATCCCTACATCAGTGTATATTCCACAATGTATTCTATTCTTGTAAAGCTTTTTTCTTGTTCTGAACAAATGCATCTAAAAAAACAATACCACCTGTTAAATCTATTAATATAAAAGCAACCAAGATATAAATAACTAAGATTAAATCTGTAAAACAATAGCAAAAATCGTGATAGCAAAAATGGAGATAGAATATAATCAATTGCTATGGAAATTTAGGGAAGTATAGTACATAATTTCTAGGTAAACACTGGCAAAAAAAGGAGGAAGTAAAACAGCACAATAATAACACCCCGCCTCCTCCCACCCAAACTCATATCTCTGCAAAAAGCTCACAGTAGACTGGCTGAAACTGATTGCTACGGGAAGCAAGGGCTGGCAATCTACCCAATAAGGGTGGAAAATAAAGCATAAGCGAAGAAATCCAGTGGTGATAACTAATAACAATGCTACTTACAGCATCACTTTCATTTCTAATAGAAGGAAGACACAAAAGGATGGATGTAATAGCAAGAATCATATTTTTCAACACAACTTGAATAGGCTCAAAATACCTCCACATAAAATACTGTAATGAATTCTCTCTGATAATTTCCCTATTACTAAAAAACCCCTGCTTTACTGATAAGACTGAAATTGCTACAACAACTAGGGTTCAACTCTTTTGAAATACTGTGAGAGGGTAAAGCAAGCCATCTCACATTCACTTCATGTAAGACCAACTATAACAGCATAAAATGACACAGGCTAGCAACAGAGAAAGAAAGCAAATAATACTGAATCTACCCAACTAATCTGATATCCATGTTAAAAACCAAAAAAAATTACATGTGTTTTGTCCTTTTAGGTTTTACTTTGATACTAAAGCTACAAGGAGATGCCAGCCTGGATTAATTCATGACAAGGATCAGACAGATCACAACCCATGATGAGGAACAGCTTTAGAAAGAAAATTTCATCAAACCCAACTGCATTGTCTTTGGTACTTCTGGGTTCATTAACCAAACCTTGATGATTTGATTAATTCTCATATGGGCATCACCAAAGAAAGAGAAAGGAGCCCAACAGAGCACCCTCACAGTTCACATACAGTGCAATGAATCAAGAGGAGAGGAAAAAAGGCAATGGAGAATTTTGGAGACAGGATTGTCAAGGTATTGAATTAGCAGGTTACTTAGTTGTGTCCTATAGAACACTTGGCGTGCGCAGGACAAAAATCACTTCCACACTAAGAGTATAAAATTGAATATGGGTGATGTCCCTTTTCAAAGCAGGTAGCATGATGAAAGAGAGAAGATGGATAAAATTAAAAAAAAAAAAGAAAGAAAAAAGAAAGAAAAAAGAAAGAAAAAAGAAGAAAGAAAGAAAGAAAGAAAGAAAGAAAGAAAGAAAGAAAGAAAGAAAAGAAAGAAGAAAGAAAGAAACAAACAAAGAAATAAATAATGAATGAAAGAAAGAAAGAAACAAAGAAACAAAGAAATAAACAAACAAAGAAAGAAAGAAAGAAAGAAAGAAAGAAAGAAAGAAAGAAAGAAAGAAATAAAGAAAGAAAGAAAGAAAGAAAGAAAGAAAGAAAGAAAGAAAGAAAGGAAGGAAGGAAGGAAGGAAGGAAGATTCTGCGGGAAACCACTGAACTTCCAGGATTTCTGTTGCATTATCATGACAACTTCACAATAAACTCTACAATCACCTGGAGCTGAGGAAAGCTCTCCAACAAAGAAAAAACTGATGTATAAAATTTCACAAGATTTACAGGTCAGTTACTACCCTAAAAGAAACTACATCAAATACAAATTCCACAGGATGCCAATATATTTGGAAATACTGTTGCTGCCAGATGTTTTGAGAGTCAGATACTGAAACCATCCAGAAATCCTATGCTCAGAGGACACTGACAGCTGTCAAGAAAGTCATCTTCCAAAATCAAATTGCTTGAAGCTTTACCTCTGAGGGTTTTATTTTGTCCTGTTGGAGGAGAGAGAAGAGGGCACACAAAGACTCATATGCTAAAGGCAGATTAAAACCAAATGCATATTTTGACATGTTTTATATTCCTCGTGGGCAGAACTCAAGGATACTGCTGAGGAAATCTGCGAGACCCAGGGGACAGCTTCAGGAATTTTCCTGAGGAGTATGCAAGGCTTGAGTATTGAGGTTGAATGTACAGACTTAAAGATACGATTCTGGCATGCCCTCGTGCTACAATTTTAAATGCAAAACAAGAATTGTGTTATTTAGCAGTGGAAGTGCCAGTAAAATTGTGGATGAATGAGCTGCAGCATTCAACAACTCAATCAGCCAATCAAAAAGACTTTTAATGTTTGATCAGCCACTAGACATGCTAACACTAGAAATCCTGAATCCAAAAACAGAGCAGGCACTTCCATTAAAGTAGGAGATAGTATTTTCAAGAATTATTCACAAAAAATAGAAAGACGGAAAGTTTTCCACAGATCATGCTTTAATAAAATCTACATGTGGTAGTGGTAACAGGGGAGATCTGAAACAAATATTTAAATAATCCGATGCTTGAAAGAGGCAAATTCAGATGTAATGAGTTCTAAGAATGCCATAACCATATGATAATGGCACACTGAAGTGCAGATAGGGCACAGAATTCATACTTCATAAAATAACATGCAGAAGGATTTGGTGTCAGTGATTTAGAAGAATGTCAATCCCTGCTCTTACAGAATTTCACACTGATGCAAGATGAGTCAAGTCTGGACTATGTGATTGGATTCTTGGCTTGAGTCTTCCCTGGCACTGCAAATTGTTCATCTGCTGCTCTTCCAAACATAACCAAGGGCTTCTGCTGAGTCATAGAACTCTCCAAAGCGTAAGATGCCTGCACGTTGGACTCCTTGTATGGAAGGATCCTGTCAGACAGTGAGGTTCACATTACTGACTCCAGGCTCTGCAATCTTTGCACCATGACTATCATTACAGAATCTCTGCTGAGACTGACATCTGTCCCAGCCCTACTGTCTTCTCATCTTTTCTCCTTTTTCTGAATGAAGAAATCAGTAAGTTATATCTTGTTACTCAGGACAAGGAGACCCTTGAATACAAATAATCAAAATATATTTAATTAAATTATTCATATATGTATTAATCTATTTATTTGTTTTTCTTTAATGCCTTTTCTGGGGAACACAAGTTTTGGTGGGAAAAAATCCATCTTTTAAGAACTATTGAAAAATATAGATATTTTGCAAATGAAAACTTGATTTAATTCTCTGCAGAATTTTGTTCATAAAATGAAACAAAAATTACACTTTCATGTCTCAATTTATACAAAACCTGATTTGTCAAAAATTAAAATTTAATGTCAGTGAACTCTTAAAATGTGCAAACTCACACAACAGAGTAAATACCTTTTTCTCTGGAACACCAAAAGCAGTTATTAGCATCCAAGAGTTTGCCAACCATGTTTTACTCATTGGAAAGCTTATTGGCTTTTTTCCAGAACCAAGCAAAAACCAGTGTTTCTTGTCAAAACCAAGAGGATACAAGAATGGTTAGGAGTCCATTACTGATGAGAAATATTAGCATGTCATCTGAACATTTGGGAAACATGATCCATATGTTGAAAAGGACAGTATGTAGGAGAAGCCAGAAAAGTACATCCTGTTCTATTCAGCAGTGCATCTCACTTCTTCTCATCCTTCTGCTGTCTCATTGTGTGAATTATAGTCATTTTCATACCCTGCAATTCTAAATAAATACTGTATCACTCCCTCGCTGCCACCCATCTTGTGATTGACTGATCACAGAGAACCTGGCAAGTCCTTGCATGATCTGGTAGATCAGGAATAATTCTAATAGAGGTAAAGCATGAATTTAAAAAAAAAAAAAAAAAAAAAAAAAAAAAAAAAAAAAAAAAAAAAAAGAAGTCTGACAGAAGTGGGGATAATTTTAGACTAAACTATGGCCATTGTTAGATGGCACACCTGCCAGTTCCTTTGGGCAAGAGTTTGCTCAAAAACAGAGCCTCCATTTCCTGCTGCCAGTCTTCCTCCATAGCACAGGGTGATGCAAAATCTCTCTCCATACTGTGAGACATGATGTGTCAGGGACCATATAGCACCATGGAGTGAGGGAGTGGAGATAATGTCAGGAACATGGGAATGGAGAAAGGAACATGCATAGTGCAAGCAAAATCCTTTATGCAAGAACGAGCAAAGGAAATTGCATGACAAAGATCAAAGATGCTGTAATGAATTTTTGGATTTCCTTCAGCAGTTCTTCATAGTAAACAAGGTCTGCATTCCAATTAAATTTCAGAAGCAGCCAAAAGCTTCAGTTTATATAAAAAAATATGGCAGCTTAGATACTTTTTTACTGATGCAGATAAACTCACGTTACTCCCGCCCTCTCATATAGTGTACCCTTTCTAAACCTCTCTAAATTAGACAGCAGCAAGGCAGTTATGGTAATTTCCTCACACCTTCTTTCTGTCTTGCACCCCATTTCACTCTCTTGTTCTTGCTGTGCATCTACATTCTCAAGTAAAGATCAGAAAATCTGAAAATTGGCTTCTGAAGGGGAATATCTATGTCAAAAGGACATTCGGGATTATATTTAGGACTTCAATATGTAAAGATCTTAAAGCACTTCTTAGCACAAAATGTAATACAGTATAATAGATTGAGAATACAATATTTTCATTCTTTGAGGGGAAGAACAGCTATAGTCACGTAGGAAGTCAGTGTCACAGTCAAGATTAGGATCTTCGCCTTGTGGCACTTTTGTTCCCCATTTGCCTAGGTAAAATTTCCAGTCAAACTAAGATGCGCACAGGAGTGTTTGACCAGATAACACTGGACACATCTTACACAGTAATAGTGCTTTCTCCACTTTTCCTTTTGAGAATATTTGTGCTGTGCTAACAAGATCTGATCAGTGTCAGTGAAGCATGTCTGTGAGGTAGCACACATTATGCTTCCTAAAATCTTTGATAGTAAGTGAATCACAGAATTACAGCATTCAATATTAAGTATCATAAGGAAAGATATATCATTGTATTATTTAAAAAAATGCTAAAAGCAGCTGGCGAATAGTCTCAAACAGTGAAAGGATGACAGAACTTTAACATATTTTGAAGTATATTATCAACACAATTAAGAACTTACATACTGAAATAAATGCATTTATGATTTCCTAAAAATAAATTAAAACTTTTCTTCATGTTGTGTCCAATCCTCTCCTGTCTACTATAACCTCAATCAAAGCAACAATACAGCATGGGCACTGCTCCTGTGGCACTTCAAGAACCACATATAGAGTTACATGACAACAATCTCCTCTTTTCATGCAGAACCATAAATAATTCATGAGGTTCTGTGTTTCCTAGCATACACAAATACCTCAGAAGGTACTAGGTATTCAGCAGAAAATACAAAGACCCAGAAAAATCGTCTTGTAAGTTGCTTCTGATTTCCAGTCTGGGGGCTGATCCACTCTGGACCTACAATGACCTTGGTAAAATCTCTTGTTCTAATTCAACAGATTTTCCTAGCCTGGGTAAGAAAGAGGTTGGCTGCCCCTGCTTCCAGTTCTAGAATTATGAGCCACATAGTATTTATATTAGTGACTCCTAATGTCACTACAAACCTGATTAAAGGTATGCACATATTAAATATGCTAGGGGTCTCATGGAATAATAAGATGATGGATCCACTGAGTTTGATTTTTTCCATATTTCTCCTGTTTTTACATTAAAGTGCATCAAAACCAAAACCACACATACGCAAAGCAAGAGCTTTCATTCTAGGGGATTTTATATTAAACTGAATTCCACTTTTTATGCTGAAACTATATTGTGGTCTGTGGTATACTTTGTTGAGCACCTCCTTCTATATACTGTGATACCTTCAGAGTACATGAAATGTTTAAGATATAAACCAGAAGATTTTTTTCTCTCAATCTGAGGAGAAACATTCCAAGTTGATGAACACGTTTGTTCCTTGAATTATATAAGAAGCCAACAAATGAGAATATAAAAGAAAATAAATTATAACTAGAGTATGATATGTACGGGATTCACATATCAAAATTTTTGGTTTTGAAGTAATTGGAAAAAACCATGAATTACATATCATAGTGTCTCATGTGATGAGCATGAGCTGATAGTTTTTTGCTGTTGTTGTTCCAATATTAATTTGAGGCCTTGCCCAATAACATCCACACAAACTAAGAGTTGAAACGGCAATCAGTTTCGGGGACCTATCCTGAAAAAAATGGTATTAACAACTTCCCAGCATCGATGAGCTTCTCAATCCTGCAGCTGTTTTAAAAAGCTTCCTCCCAAAGGCACATTTAGAACTAAATTAAATGTAACTTTGACTTAATTAATGCTTTAAATGATAATGAACACAATGTAGATTCAGAGAAGGCATTTACATTGCGTTATAAAACTGATAAAAATTTAATAAGTCTTTGTTAATAAGTTATGTCGCTCCAGACACATAAAGCCTAAGGCAGTCAATGCTGTAGTCTAGGGTCTAATCCAGGTTCCTAATGCAGGTGGTATAAGGAGGCAGGAGACTGACTTGACACTTGACATTTGCTCTAAGCCTGCTCTGGATCAAGCCACTGCTTGCTCATAAATACTTTACTTCATATAGTAAAGGTCAGAATTTGGGCTCAAGGCAGGGCTATGACAGAAATGCTCAAGCTGAAACCGAGCCAGCTCTGGCATCTGTCGCTTGAAATAGCTCGAAAGCAGTAGAGAAGGAGACCTAACCGGCCAGCATCTGTCCCACACCAAGGAGGTAACAGGAAGAATCTGCTGCCTGGTGGTAAGAAACTGTCATGGTGAGTTTCATGACAACCAGCCACACTCAGGAACTAAAAATGCAAACATAATTTCCATGTCACCTTGCATAAGACCCTCTGCTAAATTCACTCCACAGGATGCAGACAGCATCTCTCCTAGCTTGTACCCATAAAAGCAAGCCACTCACTAGTCCCTTTCTGTGACCCTGGTAAGAATTACTCCTCAACATAAAGGCCCAAAGGAATTCAATGCAGACTTCTTGATCTTTCCTTCCCCCATTATCCCAATTCTTCAAAGGTTTCACCGTTAAACTTAGCAGTGCCTCCACCCCATGATGATGCGAGAGTTCATCTCCTTGTTACAGATATCACAAACTGGGCAGAGCCCATTCCCATCAACGTAGAGGTATATGCTGCATCACAAATCTCACCTGAAAAAGTGCCTGCCTCATTATTTATATTATCTAGCAATGAGCCAGATTGTCTTATTTTTACCATTCTACCTTTGGAAAACAGCTTAGTTTGGAGGGATTATTCTGGGGTTTTTTTCCTACTACTGCATTTCTACATCTCAGTATTCACCTATATGCTCATGCTATGCCCAAAAGAAGCTTCAGCAGCATTCAGGTTCTATTAAAGTACAGAACAATAAAAGGGATTAATTTTTTGTCTTACAGCCTAAGTACACAGTTGAAGTCACCTACTGCAAAATACCTATTGTTTCATGTCACTTTTCCTCCCTTTGTAATTGACATTGTCTCTTCAGTTTTCGAAGAGGAAACACCTAAGTCATGGCGTGCTCATATAGATGAAGAAAGTGATGTAATAGATAGCTGGAGTCTCGTGAGGGCATATACCAGCCCATTCTGATCACTGCTTCTATCTCACTGTTACCAGTACAGAGAGAAACCCAGTTAGATCAAGGAGGGGATCACCTGGAGGGCAAGAAAGGCAGACAAAGGGTTGGCTCAGTGAAACCACTGTTCCAGCAAGCACTTCTTCAATGCTAGTTAAGACTATGATTGCATTTACTGAATCAATTCATCCCATCTTCTTCAGTAGAAACACCTGCATGCATCTTTGTATGATTGCAACAAGGAGAAGAAGATGGAAAGAAAATAGGTTATAGAGAATTGCAGATATAAATTAAGCCTGAAAGTAGAATAGTAACTTCCAGTCACAGGAAAGATCTCAACAGTGTCTGGCTTCTGATTTGCCAGTACCAGGCTATGCAGCTGGCTGTAGATATGGAGATCTGCAGCACATACAAGCTTTTACTTCATGACAGTGGCTACACTGTAAGATCACCTATAAAATAGCACTGTGGGATCCTCCCACAGTGGTGGCTTTTTTAATTGTTCTATTATCGGGTTTTATAGGCTTTAAAACCCCACAGGTTTTTACATTATTTTCAGTATTCTGAAAGGGGAAACAGTCCTGTAGAGGTATTTAGAAGAAACATCAGAGTCATGCCAGTTCTCAGGAATACACCACTGAATGCATGGAAACCAATGTAACTGAAGCAAAAATCTGTCACCTTAAAAGGATAGTATCAGGAACCAGTTTTACATAAATCAGTATTTCACACACAGTTCTTTTCACAGGCTTATTATTTATATTCTCTGTGACTTTGAATTACCAAGAATTTATTTGGCACTATGTCTCATTCTGATGTTCCACTTCCATTAATCTTATTTAAAAAAAAAAAAAAAAAAAAGTAGTTCAACTATACAACATGGTGCTCTCTCATTGTCCAGTATACAGAGGTGGGGTCATTCCACAGAAGTAAGCTGCAAAAAATACAACAATCTGATTATAATCACTTGTTTAGGACCTTATGCTATTTAGAAAGGAGAGCATTTGGCCTTTTCCCAATTGTTTTCATTTCCAAGACCCAATTGCTTGTTTATTCCTTCAATCTCTTCTTCCTCAAAAGATTAAAAGCTTACTACTAGCTTTTTGTGCAGGACAAAGATGAGACAGTGACCACAGAGAGGTCAGCGGGTCATATAAAAGAGAAAGGATTTATGCAGCACATGCAAAAGTAAGATTTTCAAAGCAAACAGGTCTACTGTCCTCCTGTGGCCACTGCAGAAGTCTCAAAAAAAGAAGCTCAGAAGCTCAAAAAGAGGTGTGTAGAGGGAGAGAGCAATGCTACTACCCCACCTTGTCATAATCAGAGAACAATAATTACAATGTAAATGTGATGATATTCATAGGTGGGTTGAGCATCTCGTAGTCTCTAGCTACCACAAGGTGGTATACACATCCTGTGAAAGGAAAACCCACTGTTGCTAAAGGGTGAACAGATAATTCTAGCACCAAAAGCTGTCTCCTGACAGGTCACATACCTGCCCTTCCTTCACCTCAGCTCATGCATGACAGCAAGTAGTTCTTCTTGTCTTGGCTACTACAGCAGGACTAGAGAAGTAGTAGGTTAGAAAAGCAAGGGATACATCCTCTGTAGAAAGCAGATGCTCTCTTGCATTCTAGGAGAAATAGAGTATGCTGGCTTTTCAGCCAGTATCTCAGGAACTTGGGACATCGTTATACAACTCATGAGTATTAGATACACTGAGCAGTGTCTGCATGCGTTACACATCCATCTCCCTGGATAAATCAGTAGGTTACACATAATTTTTATCTCTCAGTATAGAATTTGGCTTTTTCAGTTGTAAAGACACACAGGCAGAGTCTGATGTAACAGGTAATGAAGAAGCTGGAGCTTTTCTTGGCCTGATGTTCTAAGGTCACATCACCAGTTATAGTTTCACCACAGTTTACCAACCTTGGTATCCAAAATGTTCACCTAACCTTGCAGAATGTGATTTTAGGTCCTTTGAGAAAGATTCAGCAGCTAACTTGTCTGTACAGAATAAAACATGCACTGACACTAGAAGACTAATTGGAATATATGCCTTTAAACTGGCATGCAGGTAGATACGTGCTTTGCTTCTTTCAAAAGTTAAGCTTTTTCCAACTTGTCTTAGCATGGTCTTTCCATGTAAGATGTCTAAGAGTCTGGGCTGAACCCTGAATTCAAAACATAGTAATAATTATTCTTGTCTTTTGTCTCCAGAGATTCCTGATATTCACCAAAATAAAAGTCTTCCCATAAAGCTTCTCCGAATCAGCAGAGCATGCCAAAGCATGTTTCCTTACAAGCTGAATTAGCTACGTCTAGGCCTAATATCAAGAATATCCTTGAAAATTTATATTCCCATGGCAGTGGGTGCAGTGACAACTTTAGGAAAGGTTTCCATTAGGAACGTGAACTTTTCATGTTCCTGAGAAGCACAGCCATATGGTGATGGAGAAACAGAGAAATTAAATGGTTCAGGTTAAGATTCTGTCTGCATCAATTTATCATTTGAATGGCACCCCCCAAGACTTGGCACAGACCTAAGCAGAAACAGCACACTTGTTAATAACATAATTTCATTGTATAAACCACCCCAGGTTTTTCAGTGGCTAAGTGCCTCTCTTCACTCTAATTGACTTGAGTCTCCAATACAAAAAATACTTGGAACATTTGCTATTCATGTAGCAATCTACCAAATACAACTAAACCTGAAAATGTAGACACAAAAAAATACTTAAAATTCTCTTTCCTCATATTTAGAAAAATTATAAGTATTTTTTCCAGAAAACAACCTATAAACTCAAAAGCTCTTCTAATGTAATTATACTTAATCAAAATATTATTTTCATTTGCTAAAAGTAGAAACAACAATATAATAACAGACTCATTCACAGTGGAAAATACACTGCAAGTGTTACTTTCTCTGCAGATTATACAATTAGAAGATTAAATCCTGTGTACACCACTGAATATGTAAATTGGTATCTTCTACTCAACATCCAATTTTTAGAAACAGCACTAATTCTTACAAAAACTACTCATTGTTTCAAGAAGCTTCATACAATAGTCTGTGATTTTATTTACCTTGGGAAAAAAGCCCGCTTTTATAATCAAAAGAAAAAAAAAAAAAAAAAAGAAAGAAAGAAAGAAAGGAAGAAAGAAAGAAGTACATTAAGCAACTGTAGAAGCAAACCAACTCAACTGGGGCACCACGACCAAAGCAAGCCCTGTAATAGTATAATGACCTTTAATGAGTGTCTGGGGAAACAATACAGTCGTAGCATAAAAGACAAAGGGCAAAACCCATCATGGCTCCACTGACACTAATTTAAAATGATTTTCTGAACAACTAAAGAATGTAAGAGAGGTAATCTGATCCACCAATCTGACCTCACTTTGATTCTGGGGCCCTGCTGCTGCCATTTCTAATTGTCAAACACTCTACATTTCACATCTGCTCATATTTAATGAAAAGCTGACTCTCCCCGCCATTCTTTGAGCTAACTAGCTCTGTCAAGATGGGCATCGTCCGACCCCTGTGCACTGCAAAGAAAACACACTGATTTCTATTGAAGCCCTGCCAGTGCAACGTTGCGTGCATATATATATATTAATTGGAAAAGAAAGGCTTATGCTGCTTTGCAAGGAGTGTGAATTGGTATTGATTTTCGTACTTATTATTAACAGTCAAAGGTGACTAGTCTCACAAGGAGAAGACTGAGATCTCTTTTGATTTGATGGAGTGATGAAGGGGGGAAAAGGCCCTTGAAGTATAGGATGTTAAAAATCCTCAAAGCTGTCAATATCACTTATGCTTCAAAATATAACATAGCTCTAACACATTTCCCAAAAAGCTTTTGTTGGAAATAATACCATTATTGTGGAGGGGTTTGGCTCAGCAGGCAACACAATCAAAAATGTTTACTTTATCTGCCTCTGTAGAGTCTTAAGTGGACTTGAAAGCTATGGTAAACCTACAAATTAGTTTTTCTTTCCTTGCCAAGCAGTGCTAATGGCAGAAATTTTACCCACTTGCAGGGGACATATTAATTTATCCTAATCTGGTTGCTGTTAACACCAGTGCCAGGACCCAGCCACATTCTCCCTGTACCAGTCTGTAGTCGTACAAACACCAGGCACGGTGTCACTGAGGCTGTTACACTGCACAAAAAACTGCCTGCAGCAATTCTCAACACAGGAAGGTTTCTTGATCATTTTTCTTAACAAAATATGTTTTGCCACATTTTACCCTGATAGAAGTCTTGCTAAAGGGTAGAACCTCCTGTGATTCAGAACAGGACTTAAAACTAGAAAGCATCCACCTTACCGTGATACAAAGTTGTAAGCAAGTAGATAGCAAGGACGTTCAGAGTGCTTATTCTACACAGATACAAATAATTTTTGGTAAAATCACCAAGAAATCCTATTAGAATACTTTTAATTAATATGGTCTTCAGACAAAAGAAATTTAACTTATATTTTTGACTGGAAAAATAGTTCATAAATCAAGACAGTTAAAGCAAAATCATTCACCACTTGTAATACATGTTGCAATACATATCATACCAAAAGACAACCAGGCACACAATCTAAAAACTACACTGTAGTCTTCATAGCAGAAGGCACTTTCGTCCACAATGACTTGCCTTGGAAAATGGACATGCTTCCTGATCAAAACTCCAATCTATTCTCATAGCTGTATCTGAATAATTTTATAGCTTTTCTTTGCCATTTGCGTAGGGAGAGGAAAACAGCTCCTGTCCCAGGACATAGTTTTGCCTGTTAAGAATGACTAAAGAGGACAAGAAAATGAAACAAACAAACAAACAAACAGCCACCTAACAATCTTCCTCAGTTGTTGACATTACACTGATAATTCAAGCTTTGGAATTCCTACAGTTTGTCCAAAGAATTAATGGCCATGAAGAATTGTTCTAGGTTCTCTGTCTTCTCCCTCTCAACTCTGATCTTTCAAAAACCTTTCAGGGCACGTTGCAGAATGTTACTGTCCTATGGAACAGATTCTACATCTAATTTCAAAATGTTTGTACCAGGGATTTGCATGAGCCTAGTTTTTCTAAGAAGGCACTACAAAAAGTACAACCATTTCAGTATCAAAAGGAGGATCCTGCCTTACTGTGAATGAGGAGTTACAAACAAAACTAAAGATAAAAGTAGCAGCACAGAATAGAATTTCAGCTACTACAGTTCAGTTACTATGTTGTATCCTGTATATTTTTTCATTCCCATTTTATGGGGTCTAGTGCCAGCATTATTAAAGCTACCCACTTGGCACCAGTCACAGATTTAGACACAGGTCTGGTCTGCCATCGAAGCACTTATTGCTTAATTAATGACAATTTCTATTGTCTGAATTAAATGGAAAAAGATGTCACCACACTACGCTACTAAGGTCCAACAGGCTATTGCAAGAGGATGCTTCATAAAGAGCACACAAAGCAAAATAATGATTTACATTTTTTTGCATTGAAAATAAAAACAGAAATATAAATACAGAGCTGTAATCAAATTTGTGGTTGACTTTTTAAAAAAGCATCAGCCCATTAAAACTCACAGAACTACAATGCACGACACAAGACAGGGATGATACCACAGACACCACAGACATGGAACAGCATGTGTTGGTGTTAAAACTTACAGGCACGTAAACTGGTGGAGCAATCATTAACAGAGACAGAAGAAAGTGGGAAGGCTCTCTCAAGGGTGTCCATGTTACTATGTACACTGCCTGACATGCAAGAGCAGTCACGCTCAGAGCGTCCGCAATCAAAACAACATGCCAGTCTCATTCTCTTGTAGATGGACATCTTGGCTATAACCATGTGTTGGATGGGAGGAGAGGAAGAGCAGCAGGTTAATGGCAAGGTTATATATATAACAAGGCAGCTGGAAGGTAATTTAAGGGATTTAATACAGGCCTTAGTTAATGTTAACAGTCTTGACCCAGGAAAAAAAAATGCAATGAGATTATTGATAACACTTTGGCTGTACATTAAAAGTAGGGCAAAAGATTAATTGCTCTTTATTTCTGTTCCATCTTAGAGGGTGACCGCAGTCATGGGGAGAAATTACTGTTTACAGTCAAGCGTTTGGATCAAAATAGAACACAGTAAAAGCACAGAATACTAAGAATATGCTTTTCCCTTGGCACAATTAATACCACTGGGTTAAAATGAAAACAGAAGTTGCTAGTCCATTAGATATTTTTGGCCTGTCCTGTTACCTGCAAAAATCAGAGCTTTCTTTATATATAAATATATATACGTATGCATACACACACAGAAACACACATACACATATATTCTTACATACACACACTCATACACACACATGCGTTACACATACGCACACATACATACATATATATAAATATATTTATTCTTAAACATATTATAATAATTTATCTGTATTAAACTGTGCCAAGGAACTCCTTTACTGCAATTAATCACACATTATTAATGAGTTACAAGATATTAATAAAATTTTCAAAAAAATTGATTTCGCTTACATCATATCTTCAGGAATTCAAATGAACTCTTGACAGAATACCAAAATTTGCCCATATAAGAGACAAAACTGAAAATGGCAAATATGCTCGACATTAAGTTCAGTTCACAAATAAGGCATCACCAAAAGCACACAGAGCATTGGTCCACTGAAACATGCTGAACCAATCACCGGCATGGTTTCTGCTCTGGATTCAAAAGTAAGTCAATCAAGAACAAAATAACTGAATGTAGAATTAGGTGTTAGTTCCAAAACAAGTGCCAGGTTAGACAGAAGATCTTTATCTTTCAGTCATCTGAATGTCCTTGTTATGTATTTCTAGAAATATAGAGCATCGTATTTTATAAATGCATGTATAATTACCATCCAGGAATTTTTCATGTCATCTGAATCAGGTATGTTTGCATCTCAAGAAATCCAAAGGCCATTTAGATTGTTTCACATGTTGCACTGAACCAACTTTTGGTAATGGTTTAGATTGAACTGACTCAATTATACTAAAAACAAAACAACACTGACAGGCAAAAACAAAACCTTAAAAGCAAATGCAGAAAAAAGGTAATGTTTCTCTGGCCTGTACCTTCAGTTCGGGATGTCTTTTTTGCATTATGGTAATGACATTAAATTTAAGAATTTTTTTTTCCAGTTTCTTAATCCCACAGTCACCAGGAAAGAGGGATTGAAATCACTCAAATGGGTCAAGTCCTGTTCTAAGGCCTTGATGGCTTGCCATACAGTATACTTGTCAAGCAAGGGTAACATTATGATTGTGGAAAACAGGCATTGAGGGAGATGAATGAGTGATCTCTTCAGCAGCGACTCCATTCCTCTAAAACTTTGCTCACATGACTAATGCCATGTTCTTTTAGCATCCTAGTAGAGTTATCTTACAGCTGTTCAGAAATTCATCATGCAGCATCAGGCTTTTTCATTGCATAGTACATCATTCCTCAGAGCTTGGCTTTCAGTAAGAAGGTTTCCACTGCAGCTTTTGATGCATACACATTCAAACTACACAGAAAATTCAAAACAGCATTTTCCCATGTTTTCCCTCTGTCTAACTCTTCCCAACACATTCTTTAAAGTTGAAAAGTTGGACAGCAAAAGAAGAGTGAAATAAGTTACCAAAACTGTGACAGTCTTTCCAGTATGCCTACTTTCTTATTTTTTAAGGAAATGAAAGAAAAATAGAGGGCATTTGTGAGACACACTAACAGTAGGTGAAGAAAAACAAAACAAAACAGGCCCATTTTGTTGCAATTATAGCTGTTTTGAAGGACTTTTTCCAATCAAACACTGTAGCAAAACACACTGCTCAGAAATTCTCAACTGCTGTGTAGTTGGTTAGTAACAGTCCCTGGTTTTCATTTACTTCTGGCCGTATCTTCTCCACAGTCAATAATAAAATAGGACACATTTATGAAAATTAAAAAGATATAATCCTTAAGGGCAAAGGAGGCTGGGAAGGAAAACTTTTTGTATCATTTTCATCAGACTTAAACCAATCAAGTTGGAAATTTAAGGCCTTCTCTTCAATAGGGGAAGGACATGATGGCGTTTCTCAAAAGCAATGCCCTTCAGGGACTGTTTTTAACTATTATTGTCAGTTGTTCTGGAGATCATGCATCATTTGAATATTTCACATCATTAACATGCAGGAAACAGGCTTGGACCTGAAAATATAAGTAGCAGAAAGGACTTGCCATAAGGGTTTTAACCAGTATATAAGCAACTGCATATCAGAGCAATAACTTTTGGAAAGAAAACATGCTGTTAACTCTTCATTCCTTTTATACAGTCAGTTACATTCACACCAAATACAATACTTATTTTAAATAAAACAAAACACGCATTATTAGTAGGGATGACTAGTGACAAGATCAAAGACAGGACAGAAATGATTTTAAATGGTTCAGCCACACACATACCATTTTATATAAAACTTCCATAAACATAAACAGAAAATGGGAATCATCAGAGAGACAGGGGGACCTTAAGAACAGCCTCTGGGTGCGTGTTAAATTTATTTGACACCTGTAGAACCTGCGTAAGAATCGACTAACTTCTATTCCTAGATGTGTTATAAATGTTGAATAGAATTGTAATTTGATACTGGTGAAAGCAAAAGCTGGGACATAAAGGAAACTACTTCCCTATTTTCAACTGTATAATAAATAGGAAAAAAAAAAACAACAGATCCTTCTACTTAATATGATGACAATCACAAAACATTTGTAAAACTAATCAGTAAAAGTATCAGGGGAAGTTTTTATGGACATTAAGTTAAGACTGCTTAAATAATTTACAAAACAAGGCACATATGAACTACTCATTAAGAGCAAGAGGAGAGCAAATTTTCTTTCAGTTACTTATAAAGTAAATAAATACTTCTAGAAACTTTTAGATGCAATTTTTCACTGAAGGCAGTAGCCTTCCATTCTAGAAAAGAAAGAATATTTCTCCAGATGTCTAAACGTCTCACAATACCTTACTTTCTGATCTCAGAAAGTACGGTTAAAATGTGTAGATTGTCTGGATCTGAAGTGTTACTTAGAGTTCACTAACAGTAATGGGAAATATTTCCAGCTGCAAAAATAAGCAAAGGAAACTGCAGATTATTCTCTACCTAAAATGTCAAGGAACAGCTCTTTTTTTTTTTTTTCTTTCTTTTTTTCTTTTTTTTTTCCTTTTCTTTTCTTTAAAGAGAGCAGAACAAAGTATTCCCTCTTCTTTCCTGATTTTTTGCAAACCATAGGCTGTACCCCATCCTGGTGCTGCTCCCATCACTGCGGCGCTCCGAGGACATCTAGTGGATCTCCCTCAGGTAGCAGCTGCTTAGGAGTAGGAACGGGAGGTTCCCTGACCACCGAATGGCATTAAAAGGTCCCAAAACACTTCAGAATTGAAATGCACAGTGTTATTTCAATTCACTGAGTTCTCATGATCCAAACTATGAGTGGAAAATCATCAGCATTGAAGGGCGACCAGAGCGGTGTGAGCGCCTGTCAGCAATGCTGGTTAGCATCATGAGACTGAAACACAGACAGGACTGCCCCCAGCACAGTTTCAGTTTCCTGAAAAATACAGCAGCGTACCTTAAACTGTTTGTGAGAATTATTAACCTTGACACAACAGGCAAATCTATCCCTCTATTATTTAATTTTTACAAGACAGCTTCAAAACTAGCAACTGAGCTGGTACACTTGCAATTTCTGCCATCAAAGACAACTGGCTACTTGTTTGCTCCAATTCTGTTCTACGTTAAAACTTTAAAAACAGCAGGAGATCTGAGTGGACATCTTGGCCTATTTTAGTAGCTATAAGAATGAGTTACAGGTTTTGATTTAATGGCACATTTATAGACCAATTCATTTTAATTTTCAAATCAGATCATGACGTTTCCTTCGTTACCTTACAGAAGACTCTCAGCCAGTGTACTCTCAAAGCAAACTGCTTTTCTAAACAAGCAATTGGGGAAATGGAAAACAAACCAAAACAAACCAAAACTACAAGAGCTTTTCTTTTCTAGTTCTTTCACAGCATGAAGAACTCTTTTACTTGTTTAATTGTTACCATTTAAATAAATTTCTTTAGTTCAGAAAGGTCTCAACATAAGGACATATTTCAGATAAATACGGATTACATCTTTGCCTCAAAGTCAGTAGAATTCACCATTTCTTCCACAGAAATTTGTTTTATTGTTGATTCTTATCATGCTGACCTGTTTCACAATCTGCTCTTTCCTGCTGCTTCATCTTTCTGCTGTGTCATTCTATTGGCTAAAAATAGACGTTTGGAGAAATTTCTGTTTTCTCCTTGAGTATTTTCTTCCACAACAGGATCTCAATCCTTTAGTGCAGTTTTCAGGCACCACAACAAAATAAATTGTAAATAATCATAATGCAGGCCACCATAATTTCAAGAAGGCCAGAACTTTATCAAGAGCATAAATTATTCCTTGATTCTTTGCAGGATCCTACAGTGTGTAGAGCAGAGAAGGGAGAAATAGCTCAATTCTGATTAAGGCCTGAAGTGTTTTCACACAATAAATATAGAATATCTGGTAAAATCTTGTCGTTTCATGGCCTCCTTTACATAGAACAGCTGCAGTTACACAGTGAAGTTACAGCCTCAATCTGGCACTGCAGCTATGAGATACTCGATCCCACTTGCTCCTTGAAAGAACAAGCCCATATAATCCCAACACTGCCCTATAACCAGTACATTTTTTTGCAGCACTTGTATTTCTAAGCAGCAAATTCTTTCCATGCCCCAAATGCTGTATTTACTGTAACTGTACACACAAAGTGGCTGATGAGAGCCTTCATAGATTCTGTATACGTTTAAGTGGTATGACCTAGATTGACATGAAGTGGTCCATAAAGCTCATATATCTATATACTGTTAAATTTTACAGCTAAGGCCCTGAAAAGTCAGTGTGTGTCTACTTATGCAGCTCATGTCAAAACCATCAAGCTCAGGAAAATAATCACTGCAGCTTGCTTCCTCTTGAAGATATCTCTGGGTTTATATATTAAAAACCACACTTCCAATTCATTGTCTGGTTTTCCCCCGTAACTCTTTTTTTTCTGTCACTGGGGAGAAAAAAGTTAGATAAGGACAGTAAAAGAGTGCTGCGTTACTCTTTGTGTCAGCTTTGCAATGGAAAGGACATAGTACTGAAAAACTAAACAGGGACCTGACAACTGAATTGTATTTAACCAGGCAAAGAGTGCTGTAAGTGGCAATTGCCTCAGCCTAACCAATATCCCTTAAAATTAATGAGATATCCCCAGAATAATTTCAAAGAAATACTATTGCCAAGATCTCATTTTCATTTAGGGATAAAAAAGAAGCTTGTGATAAAAAGGGGCAAATAGGTGGAAGAAGGGGAAACTGCTGTATTTTCTTCAACGTCACCCTAATCTCCATTGGTGTAAACGATGAGAAACTTGTGGGTATGACGTCACTGCTACATGCAACATAAATAAAGAAAAGAACCAAAATACTGAACAAAAATACTTTCTGCTAGAGAAAGACAGGTTGGACCGTACTCTGGGCTACAGGGAACCCATTTTTACTCACAATAGATCACTATCAGTGTGCAGTTAAAATATAGTAGGGGCCGTGTTCCAAGGCAGCAAGAGGAAAAATAAATCAAAAGTTTGTCAATTGTCATTGGTTACAAGAAATTCCTTCAAACACATCAATGTACACATGATTTGTCCCCTCTGGGGTTCAACCCCCACCATTCACAGCAAGCACTGTCACTGGAAAAAATATATAGAGAATTAGACCATAGCTGTTGCACAAAATTAAAGAAACAGGAGGAACAGGTCATCCAGTATAGAGATTTCGTCCCAACGTGGTTGCATTTTATATTAATATATACATATATTTGGCCTCTTGCTGCAAAAACTACAATTAAATGAAATAGGAAAGAGACTGAAAACATTAAAAAATAACAATCTATGAATACAATTTCCACACACGTATTTCTTTGGACAACATGCCATCAGCATTTATGTGTTCTTTAGGGAGTGGGATGGGTAAGGAGAAAGGGATGGCAAAGAAACTGCAAAAGGAAAGCAGGATTACATGAATTATCGTTTGCCTTGTAGAAATGCACTGATCTGCCCTGAATTATTAATATTAGGCCTAACAAGTCTGGACAAATAGCTATATAGGTCAGACTCACGTTTAGACCCCAGCAATACCCCATGCTAATGTTCAGAAAGTATCTAAACTGAGGTGCAACCTCAGATGCATTATAGAAGAATGTGGGTTTTAAGCCTTATGTGAAGCTGCATTAATTAGAGACACCATAATTAAGTTCTCCATGTAAAGATATTCTTTCACATTTAAGTCACCTGAATGTGTCGATATTTTTATACACAACCTTTCATCTTACATATTTCCCACATTCAGCTGCCTCTAATTACTATGTCACTCACTCATTAAAGCATGTATTTGTCATACAGAGCCATGTAGATGCATGTGTATGCAGCATTGAAAATCAAATCGGCATAGTGACATATTACATGCTGACAGAGCAGTTAAGTTTCCTAATGCAACAGGGAAAACGTTTTCTCAATTTATGCTTTGTTTTAGTTAGAAATGCATCCTTAAGACCAATGATTTGCACCATTTACAGATGGATAAAATATCTAAGTTTTTTCAAAAGTGATTAGTGACTTGAAAGCTAAAACATTTTATGCGAATAACAGACTGCACTAAAGACTTACCTTAAAAACAAACCCAAAAAGAAGGTCCCATAAAAGGGATTTCAAAATTCTCAACAAAATTTGAGAAACAAAAATCACTAATTAATATTCAAAATTTTAATTTCATTTTTTTCTGCTAACTGACAGCTCTTTAAAAGCAAAGTAATTGCCTTATTTCTAATACTTGTGAGCATGCTCCTCATTGAAAGCTGTTCTCAGCTCTACGATGGGCTGCCTGCTATGGTATCTGTGACCTCTTGTGTGTCTAAGAAACAGGAGGAGAGAGGGCAGACTGAGGAGAGGGGACATGATGAATGCAAAATTTAGGATTTTATTCTTGCTGACCATTATTCCTCACCTGACTCAGAGGATTCCCTCCTTAGCGTTCAGCGCTCACTGCACTAGCTCCGACAGCCACCTCCTTCTTCTGCCTCACTAACTCAACCATTTCGTTTGTCCATCTGCCTCTCATTTATTGGACGGATATGTGTGACCATGCCATTTGTAACCCTTCTGACTGCTGCTTACAGAAGTTGTTACCCTTGCCTCTCCATGGCCTTTCTGCTGGTAATATTCATTATGTTGGCTGGGTCATACCCTGTTTCTTCCCAGGTTTCAAAATACTGAGAAGGTTACTTTGATTCTCATTAATGTATAATAAAGGGCTCTTAACCTTCATAATATGAGTTTCTGATTCCTATCTTCGAACAGATGACAATGAAAAGTATAGCTCTCACAATAAACTGAAAGATCTTTGGGATTTATTCTTTTTTTAAGCAGGACATGTTTTAAAAGCATACACCATGTGAAGGAGGAGTAGAGAAGAAAATAAAAATAGTTTGGTTGTTTTTTTTCTGACAGAATCAGTTAAAGTTAAGCAGGTAACATATTTCTCTTTAACTGTTGAGTAATTTGGAAAAAAGATTTCATTTGAGAGTAACAGGCACCCTGAGGCATCTGCAACTGGCTTTACCAGAACTTACTCAGCAGACTCATTGGCTTTGGCAGCAGTTCAAAGGTCACATTCTCACATGGATAAACTGTTCTTGAACAATTTTTTTCCAATATATTAGGCAAGGCATACATTCCTTCCACATCAGGCATGCTTTCCATGTGCTTTGCTCTCCTTGTGGCTACTGGGAAGATAAATACCATTTCCTGTCAGTTCCAGCTGCTTTTTCCCTATCATACTGTTGTTCCACAATTGCGGTGTTTTGGAGGAGAGAAGTTTTTCAAAAAATCTCCAGTGATAATTTTTTTTCTTTTTAAAATGATCTTCAAGAGTTCATCCATTTCAGGTATTCCAAAAGCTAGAGATTGTTCAGCTTAGGCTTTCTTCTGTCCTCTATAATAGTGCACTGATAATGCAGACTCAAGCTATAAGAGAACTTTTCCCTTTTAAAAGTAACGGTAAAATAGGCATGATCAAACCTTTTGAGGTCTTTCAATTTACCTAATCAGTACTTTTGAACGGAATTTTTTTTTTTCATGGCAGAATACCATGGAATACACATAAATATGTATATTTTCAAAGAGAAATTGATTACTAAATGATTTTGCTATTGGTATGACAAATGTGCATGGGTCAAACACATCTTTGGTTGAAGCGGGATTGTGATAGTTCCTTTCAATGTATATGGGTAAAACGCTGATTGCTACATATTTATAGAAATTCAGATTAAAAGTCTCATCTACATTCAAAAACTTAATTATTTCTTCATGAAAAACTGCCCAAATAGTTTAAGAACTTAACTAAACCTATTATTACACTTACAGCTAAAAGGACATATGTAAGAGGCCCTAATATTTCATTTCTCCCAGACAACCCTTTCCTCCAGTAAAACTGTTCATTAATTTCAACAAAAATGTATTTCAATAGCTATATGATAAAATACAATTCCCTAGTTTCTTCTTTTGCAGAATCAGGTTCACCAAGACAGACAGAAGTTCTTTACCGAAAACGATTGAAATTACTGAATTTCTGCATGTTCCAAATGAGAGAAAAACTTCACTGTTGGCTAATTCTTAATTCAGAAACCTCCAAAGCTATATATAGCTTGACTTAATTCTTCAGTTATTGTTAGCTTTGGACTTCAACTTACGTTTTAATGAAGACATAGGTGTGAGTGGTATGAAATGTAATAAAAACACAGGGACTTCAGAAACCCAAATAGCACTTACTGTGTTGCTGTGCATTTATTACTTAGCTTTTCTGTACCATTACGTGAAACATGTAAATGAATATACAGGTATTCTTCAGGGCTGAACAGTTCATGAAAAGGAGAGGAAGGGAGGGATAGAAATATTACTTACGCCGTTTGCAGCCACATTTTTTTATCCTTTTGGGATCTGTGATATCATCATGACAGGCCTTGCAGTAAAAATATGCCCTGGAAAGACAGAATGGAAAAACGGACCCATTTCTTAATCCATACCAATGAAATTAGCCCCATATTTACTCTTGTTGCAGTGAACAATTAATGAAATGCATCAATGCCAATTTCCTTTAATCTTTGAAAAGGTTTGGACATTTAAAGTAAATATTTGCTTCAAGACCATTAATTTCAAACTTAAGGATCCAAATTAGTATTTCTTTTAATATATTTTTATTTGAAAAGTAATAGGAAGAATGTATGATAATTATGCCACAATGTATTAGTTAATTTGTTTTTCATCTTAGAAAAAAGGGCATCCAATGAACTTTGCCACAAAATAAGAATTTTTTGTTCTCATAAGCTCAACCAGGGTGATTTTTTAAAAGACTGTCAAGCACCCTGTGCCAATCTTTTAGGATGTACATTTGATCGCTACTGTATGAACGACATTTTATGTTGATCTTCAATAAGGGTAGAAACAATGACCCTGAGGACTATCAGCCTTGTCAGCTGCACCTCTGTGCCTGCAAAGATCATGGAACACATCCTCCCAGAAGCTGTGCTAAGGCATATGGAGGGTGGGGAGGTCCTCAAGACAGCCAGCATGGCTTCACCAAGGGAAAATCCTGTCTCATCAACCAGCAGCCTTCTATGATGGAGTGACTACATCAGTGCATGGGGAAGTACTACAGATGTCATTTATCCAGACTTCTGTAAAGCCTTTGATGTGGTCCCCCACAAAAGCCTTCTCTCCAAGCTGGAGTGATAGGTTCCATGAGTGGATTAGGAATTGGTTGGCTGGTCACATGCAGAGGGTAGTGGTCAATGGCTCAGAGCTCCACCAGGCTCTAGTAACAAGTGGTGTCCCTCAAGGATCTGTACTGGGACCAGTTTTATTTAATACCTTCATTAATGACACAGACAGAGGCATCAAGTTCTCCCTCAGCAAATTTTCAGATGACACCAAGCTGAGTGGTGGTGTTGCCACAGCTGAAAGACAGGATATCATCCAGAGGGACCTGGACAAGCTCAAGAATAGGGCTCTTGGGAAACACATGTGGTTTAACAAGACCAAGTGCAGGGTTGGGGCGACCCCCAGTATCAATCCTGGGGGATGAACAGATCCAGAGCAGCCCTGCTGAGGAGGATTGGGGGTGCTGGTGGATGAGAGGCTGGACATGAGCCAGCAACGTGCTCTCACAGCCCAGAAAGCCAAATGTGTCCTGGGCTGCATCCAAAGCCCCGTGAGCAGCAGGACAAGGGAGGGGACTCTGCCCCTCTGCTCCCCTCTGGTGAGACCCCACCTGCAGCACTGGGGGTCCCCAGCACAGGAAGGACAGGGACCTGTTGGAGTGAGTCCAGAGGAGGCCACCAAGATGGTTAGTGAGACAGAGCACCTCTCCTACAAGAAAGGACAGAGGGAACTGGGATTGCTCAGCCTGGAAGAGAGGAGGCTTCAGGGTGACCAAAGCGTGCCCTTTTAGTGCCTGAAGGGAACTTACAGGTAAGATGGTGCACTAGTATTTACAAGGGCACGTGGAAACAGGACAAGGGGGAATAGGTTTACATTGAAAGAGGCTATGTTTAGATTAGCTATTAGGAAAAAGATCTCATCTATGAAGGTGGTGCGACACTGGAACAGGGTGCACAGGGAAGTTGTGGAAGCCCCATGCCAGCACAAGGAGAAATAAGGAAGTGAGAAAGGATGAACTTTTTACTTTATGTGGGATTTTCTAAAATTTCTGATTAAATAAATATGCGTCAGACTGCCCACAGGAAAGTTCAATTATGACTGCCAAGTCAACATGCCATGTAAGGCTGCCATGACACATTCCATGATGATCACCCAGCTGGACTCCAGCAGGACAAGTTACAGTTGACCAGCATTCTTGCTGGCATAGCAAATGAAGCATACTTTTTAACCTGATGAATTTTCGCTGCACTTGTCCGCACTCAGGATAGGTCAGCTCCCTGCCTATGTTCTCTACTCCCTCTTATTGCATATTTCTCAATACAATTTGGCAATAAGAGGCAAAGGCCCCACTTTGCAACCTCCCATATATTTTGCTGCCACTATGAGATCGTTAGATTGCTACAACAGTTGGGAGGCCACTGAAACAAAACTATCTACAGTCCAAAATACAAAAAAACCCAAAACTAAACCAATGTTAACGCACAGCCTCTAATTAAACACAGCCTTTGGCCCTGCAGCCAGGATGATTCTATTCTATTTCTTCTAGATTAACTATAGCATGGCCACTGCAGGTGGAACTATACTCGTAGTTAAGTGACCCATCACAAGAAAAGACAGCAGGTCTAGCATACAAGAGATAAACCACATCACTGTTCCATATTGGTTCAAATAAGAATTGAAACCGCAGGGAGACCTTGCTGAATGCTATTAGCATTTCTAAAAGCAATACAGCATGAAGCTACCAATGGAATATGTAAGCCCTAAACATAGCAAGCTTTATCTTGCTAAGAACCTCCCAGGAAGATTACTCTTTCAGGCTATGAAATTGCCTTAGATGCAAAATGTAAAAGGAAAACGCCTTCTCTTCAGCATGTATACTTTGCTGCGGAAAGTTTCTGGTCTTCAAGATACTCACATTTCACCAAAAAGAAAATAACCTACTTCCAAGGAAATGAGAAGAAAATGTTTTTCAAACCATGAGTCAATGTCAAGATGTAAGCCAGGAGGGGAAACCTGCCTCAAATTTTTACAATTTCCCTCCAGTCCAGCTGTAAAGCCCCTTTATTAAACAAGAATCAACTACCACAAATGGTCCCTCACAAAAAACTTCATAACAAGAACTGGATATTGGCTGTTTCTACAGATCATGTTTCTGAAGTTCACTGCAGGACAATTTTCCTGAAGGGTACCTTCAATCTTATGTCCAAAATAAAGAATAAATACTTGAAGTGACTACTGTAATAAAATTATTCTAGATAATTGGGGTAAATTAAGTGGATTTGAAGAATGTGGATTTCTGACACTAGTGCTAACATGTAAATGAATAAAGAATAATGAAAACGCAATTCATGTAGTTTGTATTATATTTAAACAGTCAACATTTTATGTGAAGCTATTTACCTAGTCATAATTGGTTTTAGGTATAATTGTTTCTTATGGGAAACTATTCTTCTAAAAATGCAAAACTGATTCTAACAGAAAGAGTAATTGAACATCGTATGTTATATTTCATTGCGGGATATATAAATATGAATAACTTTCGTTTAAGGGAGCTGAAATATCTTCATTAACAGAGCCAGAACAACTTAATTTGCATTTCAGGTATAAAACATGTTTAATTATGCTTTATTTAAAAATCATTTTTCCCCCTCCAAAAGACAATTTTAGAACATATTTCTGACTCTGATTCATAGCTCAAAGGGTGAAATTAACACTTTTCATAATTGGCTTTGTTAGTTGAAACACATCTGATAACCATTTGCTTTGCACAGAGCAGCTAAGAAATGTGGCAAGAGAGTCAGGAAATTTCTAAACAAAGCCTTCTCCCAAAAGCCAGGCAGAACTGGAAATCTTGTTTCATGCTCACTATCAAATAAACATGGTAGATGAATGATGTGAAAAAATTTCCTAAACTCTTTAATAACAGTTAACTTCTCCCTAACCTTAGCAGTTAAAAATACTATGCCATTTTACTTACAGTCTGAGAAAAAGTTCATTGGAGAGTGTAACATGCCTTATAAATGAAAGAAAACTAGCAGCTCAGTAAAGCAGTGTGAAGACAGTATATTCAACTGGAGAAAAGCAGCAGAGAGGAAAAGGACTGTATGCTGCAAGGCAGAGTCCCTGAGGCAGCGCAGGATGCACATGCTCCAGACATGGTGCTAGAGATGTGACAGGACAGTAGCACTGCTGCCCTGTTCTGTATGTTTCACCTAGCCAAAAACTCTCTTAGCTCTTTCAAGAAAAATAGAATTTTAGTTCTCTAATTTCACTGTTTTGTTGTTTTGAATTACTTTAAATATTCATGGCAAGTATGCATGGTTAGGTATCGTTTCACTATATTTAATCCTAAAAGCTTGGAACTTAATAAAGGGTATCATTTGGATACTTTATCATTTTAAGAACAGGTTTAGTTAAAATGCCTAACTCATGGAGAACATCAGTAAAAATCTGATTGCATGACTCATAACAAAGATACTAATTATGAGGAAGCACTCAGCTGCAAAGATTCCTTTTATTTTTTTTAATCATACAGACATTGAATATTTTTCTTCAAAAAATTCTTTTATCAGATTGCTCTTTTGTTTCTTTCAAGTATACTATAATCTTAACAAACAAGAGTACACTCATTTGGTCCTCAACACAATATCACAAAGTTTCTTTTCATTCATCCCAAATCTAGTACAGCCAGGTACATTGACCCTGTGAAGTTGTCTGCAATGGATATAATGCACTTTTGTAGTTTGATTTATTATTATGAGGCCACAGAGTCTGTAGTTCCATTAAAGAAAAATGACAAGAACATAAATATTATTTTGCTAATGCAATTACAGAATGAACACAGTAGCTAATTTGCATCAAGAATTTGCTAAACTCTGTGTAGATAAGAACTCCTCTAAACCTGAAACTTACAGAACTGAACCTCTCTCCCAGAAATTCCTCTGAGACATGGTAAGTATAGAGAACAGAAATGAAAATATTGCACATTTTTTAGGAGGACTCAAAAACCCAGCCTCTATTTCTTTTCCTATCTGCTGCAAAATTAATTTCCTTGATATTTAGGACAGTAGTTATGAAAATTGCATGCACACAGGTGGTTCAGGAATAACAACTCAACTCCCCCTCAGAATTTTAAAACAGATAATAATGAAAATTAGGTGAAGCATTTGCATGTAAAGAAAAAAAAAAACCCACAACCTGTAATTAAATATGTTTATTCCTATTCAAAGATAAAAACATATTAATTACCTTTTTACTTCTTTGGCATCACTTGCAATGAAGAATCCTAAGGTACCTTCTTGAATCTTGACATGGTTTCCAGGATTGATTAGTATACTGCTCAGTGAAACAAGAACAAAACCAACAAAACAGTAAGTTTATATTAATTTTAACTGAATCTTCCAAATTAGCTTTATTTGATTCTGTTATAGGGGACCCACTAGTTATGAAAGGCTGCAAGGTCATTTTAAGCCATTCTTCCTCAGTATTTCCAATCAAATAACAGTTTCACATGCTTTTTACAAAAACTTTAGCTTGAGATAGTCAAATGCCTCTGCTACAATCACATCATCTAAGTGTTTACATCTGTTATCTTAGCTTTTTACTTTATATATAGGCTACTTAAAATCCTCTCAGAAACATGAAGTGTGAAGGTGAGCATTGCTGTTTGCTTGCTCTGTCATGCAAAGTGGTGAGAAATTCACAGTACGGTGAAAAGGAAAGAACCATCAACCACCACTCAATAACAACAGAAAACATCACTTATGAAACTAAATCCTTTGATGCAAATTTTTGCCAATTGCTAGTGAAATAGAAAGTTAATGGGACCCCTATCTGGACATAAAATGTTATTGTTTAAAATAATAAATGCACACATACACTCAAGGGGAATGGTACAAGACAACCAGTCACGACAGCTGAAAAAACATAAAATGAACAGAAAATTTTTAAAACACTGCTATGCAGCCATGAAAGAACAAAAATAACCCAACCACCATGACAGAAGAGCCTCAGCTAACTTTGACAAAGAAACTGGTATCAACAAGTGAGGTACTCCATGTATATGAAATATCTTCTTTATTTTCATAATAATTTTACTCTAGACTTTAGGTAAGGCATTTTGCAAAGTACCCAGCTAAATATGAAAATACAGACAGAGATAAATATAAAGATATTCTCCAGTAAGCCTTATTCATGTGCAATACATCTTAGCTTTTGACTCTCTTAATATAATTTTTCTAAAGTTTTCTCTTTTTTTCCTCTTATTACAGTTTAGCTTTTGTAACTCCTAATGAAGTAATGGTATGCATATGCAATTTGAGTAAATAAATACTATCAGGAATCCAAACACTTGTCCATCCAGCAAAAATTGCTTTTAGGGAAGTACATATGCACAAAAATAAATAAAGCACAATGCTGAACCAACATACATTACTAAAATGTGAAGGTCCAAAGTCTTTCATGTTATTGTTAGGAGGGGAAATGGATCTCAGCACATCTCTTATTCAATATGTTATTTATTCTCTACACATTAGAAATAAATTAGTATGACAACATAATATATCTGAAAGATTAATAATGTGCACATTGTTTTGTGTAATTCCACATGCCTGCAAGGCCCTATGACAAGAATATGCAGGCCACAAAATAAAGTGCTCGTGAGTTCAGAAGTAAAAGATTGGTCATGAAGTCATATTTCAGCCCCCATTATGTAGATCTTATGATATAGTTCTTAATCTAGTACCCACAAACTCCTTTCTTCTCACAATCTGAAACTTCATTCAGTGTTCCTTTACTGCCATTATTTCAGGCATGGCTTCATGTAATTTATCTCTCTTTAAAATCAGCATTGTATTTTTTTGTGTATTTTTCTGCAATGTTCATCACTACAGCATGCAAAAGATTCACAAACATGTAATTTCTCTTAGAGGAAGAATGAAGATATAGTATTACCCCATTTTACAGAGGAGAGATTAAGTCGATATGAGATACAGCACTTATTAATTTGGGATGCCAACAGTCCAACTCTTTCTAAGTGCATTTTGCATTGCATAACTCCACATACACTTTATAGGAACTTCTGCTGTGGGAATGCTCAGAATTTCCAAAAGCTCAGCCTCTGATTCCCGAAATAACGAATATACTTAATCAGAGGTCAGCTGCAGAAGGTTTGGTTTAAATTATTATCTCCTTCTCACATAGACAGCCTGTGTCAGAGGCTGGACCAGAAATTAAATCTAAAAGAAACCCTTTCCTTCATTCACAACTTCAAGCTTTACAACAAATAAAAATTTGAGGAGAATGACAGGAATTGGAAGGTATTGCCACCGGGAGCAGGCTCATCTCCACAGTACTTTACTAATATTTGCAAGAAATGAAATGTGATGGCATAAGCAACACCTGTATTACACATACAGATACACGGGACAAAATAAAGTTACACAGCTAAACTAGTACCATCCATCATCATCTAGCATCATCTAGTGTCATTCTCTAGTATTTCTTTGTTAGTGAATTCAGCCTAATGGCTGCAGTTGCAATGAAAACTTCTACCTAATACCTAAGTTTTAAAATGCACTTTCACAGGTTTAAGATGGAATAAAACAGACAGCAGAAAAATAATTTTAAAAAAAGAACAAACACATAAGAATTTCTTCATATGAAACGAGTTACTCAGGTCAAGCATAGATTGGAAAATTTAGCTTTCCTGCATAAGCTCTTGTCCCTTGAACCCACAAAGTACTTACTGGCACTTGCAGAGAGCGCTGTACTGGCCATCTTAATCTCTACCATCCCTCCTCCCTGTCTGCTAGTATGTAGTAATCTGCCATTACACTGAGAATTTAGCTCCTAAACTCAAAAAAATCTATAATGGCTAATTTCATGTATTTATCATACTGTTCCTTATAAAATATGAAAGGTCTTGTAGTATAGCTTGGGTTGGCTGTTTTTCTTAGGTACAAATGGGCACTGCTCTATCTGAAAAATACTTTTTATGCCCTCACTTGATTCTTAAGTCACATAAGTGTCACAGCTTTTCAGTGAAAACAGATTAACATCCTTCTTTACATAGATCCAGGTTGGTTTTTTCCCACAATACAATTATTGGATATAGATAAACCATACCAAAGAGTAAAAAATCCTACCCAAATCTCAAAAACCCTAACTCCACAAACTGAGGTAACCACTAGAACTATAAATTTTCACTTCTCAAAACAAAACTTAAAATTTGATGAAGTAATAAGCAAATGAAGCAGATCTTTTGAGATATGTGGAACATAGTCTTAAATCAGAAGTAACTGGCTTCATTTAGGAAGCAATATGCTGTGGGCATGATTTTGTATCTCAAGGTTTTCTGAGACACATTAAATCAATTCACATGGGTCAATGTATAGCATTTATTTTTGTCAGATCTTATACTTCATTCACATATACCTCTTTTAACAAATACAATGTATTTATCACCACAAAATATAGATGTGACCACAGTTAATGCAGTATGATCTCAGCAGCAAAGTCTTCCATTGAAAATGAAAATAATTTGCCCCATCACTGCTACTGGCTAAGAGCTACAGCAAAAGCTCATAAAGCTTTGGGCTTGTATACACATTGATATATAACAGAGCAAAATCATGAGCAATTTCTACTGAGCTGTATGGAAATATTAATTATACTGCTTATTAAAGCTGCAACTGAGTTATTTCTTATGACACCTGTAGTGTCGTTAGCTGAAGTTATGCTTTGATAAGCACTCACTCTAATATAAACAGCAAGGGAATTTGAATTAAAATAGAATAGAGGGAACAAACAGCACAGAGAAAAACAAAACAGTCTTCTGAGTATTCCAAGAAAATGCACGCATCAGTTACTTCGAGATGCATATGGTTTTTTAATATGAAAATATGCATATATATCCCCATAGTTGAGAATGTAAGAACATGGCAAACTAAATAGGAGCTTTAAGTGATACAGCTTCAGATAATGTCTCATTTTTATCTATCTCCAAGGCTGCAAAGGAAAAGGGAAAAAATGATAGCAACTCAAGAGGTTTAACAGTAATATATATAGCTAATCCATAAGCATTGTGTGCCTCACATCAGAAAAAATATTACTGAAAATGATACTGATTTTTCCAAATACATATTTTTATCATAAAGCAGAATTCGATTTTTTTTATCTACTAAATCAGCTCACAAAACCAAGCAAGGAAGGCCAAGTACTTTAGAAGCTTGTAAGATCTTGAGCAAACTTTGTAATTTTATAACATTTCTAGTTTAGGTTACCTTAGAACATAATTAAGTAATAGCAAGCTCAAAAATATTTAGTCACAATTTCTTTAATGAATCCAGTTCCAGAAATACATTCCTAGGGTCAAAACTTTTAATGACAGGGCCCACATGATTGCTTGCTCCTTCACACAGGAATGTTCCGGACACATGGCAATTAAAGCCGTGTAAATTAAATGTGATTTAATGTGTTCAAGGAGAACTCAGTTCCATTAATTTTTTTGTAATAGTACAATTAGGAAGCCACTTGTAGAATAAAATATGCACCTTGGAAACCTGTGCTTAACACTTATCTGCAAAAGTTACCCTGTTTGCTAAAGAAGATTCACTTGGTGACTAGATGCAGGATCATGCATCTAAAAGCAATGAAAATGTGGAAATCACCCTTGAATTCAGTCAGACTCTTAGGAATCACAGAGTAAATCACAGAATGGTTTATGTTCAAAGAGACCTTTTAAAATCATCTAATTACAACTCTCATGTCATGGTCAGGGATACTTTTCACTAGAACAGATTGTTCAAAGCTCCATCCAATCTGACAGAAAAGCACAGGAAAGAATCATGATTATTATCACTACAGCTAAAAATGTTCCCAGACTGACAGAAATATCAGCAGGTGAAACACAAATGGAAATCTGTGCACATTTGAGATGCACAGTTTAAAAAAAAATAATAATAAAAAAAAATTAAAAAAAAAATCAAATGAGGTCACAGAAATTCTAGACAAATGTTTGTGATTTTCTTTACATAGATTGTTCAATGAAAATTTCAGATAAGACATGATGACTTTTTCATATGACAGTGGCAAACAGATGACTATCTGTTCAAGTTTTGCACTGTGTGTTAATCGTGATCAGCTTACTTATTGGATTGCATCTTTCTGATGTTTTATGTATACATGCTACCTTCAGTAAAGTACAGATACATTAAAATATCTGTTCATCCATTCTTACCTGAATTTACCTGAAATTACTCCAGAACATGAGCGCTGCTCAATACCCTTTTTGGCAGTGCATGGATGGCTGACTGCACAAGACACCAATATTCTGACTTAGCTAAAGCATACCATATCATATCTTCCTTTAAAGCACTAAAAGTAAGCTAAGGTTTTCGTTACTAACTGTGTATCTTCTATATTTTTTTGAACTTAAAGACATTTGATGGAGAGCCTAATAATTGGAGACTTGAACTGTAAGACTGTTAATCTGTGAACAGACACTTTGGGGTAGGACTAATTCCTTCCAGCTATTTATTTTTAACTCATTTCTGCTGCCAGGTGATTTTTGTCTCCTACTTTCAAATATCACACATATTTCACTCAAATTACGCTTCTTCATCTAAAACACTATTACAAAGTTATAGAAAGCTGATATCTTTTCATATTACAAGAATATTTAAAATATTACTTCTAATAATTTATCAGCATACAAAAGATTTCAGTAGGAGATGAAAAACATTTCTTGTAGTTTTATAGAATATTCAGCTATCTTCAAGGTGAACTACATGGGAAAAACAACCAGTCATTGTCAGAGCCTGAACCATCATTAGACAGTATTTATTTACTGGCAGGCCACTTGCTAAGTGGCATGGCTCCACAATTTGCTTTGCATAGCTTGAAACTGAGCAGGCCTCCCCTGCTGCTGAGGTTGTGGATGGATGGAATTTGAGCTCTTGATCTAGACACAGTAGTACAGTAGCTGACTCTCAGGGGTGCATAACTGTCAGCCTTCTCTGAGAAAAACAAAAGGCGGATCTTACTAACGTGGAATAGGTATGGGGAAGGTCTTTAAACTGAGCTGACAAAGGCATGTGGGGATACCCAGCAAGTACAGCACAGCAAATATGCAAGGGAAATGACCTTTTAGCAGCACTACATGAAGACTAAAAACTGGAGGCACAGAAAAAGTCAGCCAATAGAGACATAGACCAGGAGAGGTCTTTTAAGGATTTTCTTTATCCATGCCTCTGTTATGTACTATTCCTGTTTGGTCTTACTTTCAGCTTTACACTTTAGACAGCACTAAAGGTGGGAATCATCTCATCTATTTTAGGATTTAATTCTAATGCATTCAAGAACTGTCTCTCGCATCCCTTGCAATTATGGACTAAGTCTGGATAATTAACAGGAGATAAGATATTTAACATTTTAACTGAAAAAGTAACGCGTGATGAAGCCTGCTATCAAAGACCAATTGAACAGTTCATCCCTGCATCAAGGAAATTCTTCTGATTTAGTAACCCTACTTCTTTTTTGGTTTGTTTGTTTTCAGCTGTATGGCTACCCGTGTGACTGCCATCACCCTACTCTAAAGAAAAAGACCAATCGTTGAATTACATGAAACACAAACACAAATATTTTGACTAAACAAATGACAAAAGCTGTAACAATTCTGTTTTAAACCTTGTGGTAGATGTACTGTACCATTCCCCATGCAACTCAAACAATAGCAATATCTTCTAGTAATCAGAAAGATATAACGTTGTTTACGTACTATGAATACACTATCTAAAACAAAATTATATGGTATTACTTACTATAGCCACCACAATTTTAAATTAAACCAGCTATTATTCTTGATTGTTTCATGCTATGCCCCGATAAAAAAGTACCACTATTAGCATAATGGCCTTTTAAAACACACCACATCATTCATCCAACTATAGAAGTAGTTGGAAATAATATTTTTTGTTTCAGGCTATGTTTTGAAGTGGAGTGTGAGCGTAGGTGCACAAATCTCATGGTGGGAGTTGTGCACATACCAGTTTTCACACTAATTGTAACTCATAAGTATTGCATCTTTCTTCTGGGCTCTATCACTGACATCAGTTCATAATGCTCCATACAGCAAAATCTAGTAAGACACTAAAAAGAATACAAGGCAAAAGACACAGTGCACATTACATGCTACAGTATATTAAAGCTTAATTACTACAAGCATATAAAAGGTTGCTCCCAGGAGTTAAGTTTTTTACAACAGCACCTACTAAATCATGGTCTACAGGATGTGCATGAGGTATTTTATTTGGGCAGAGTCCAAACTAGTTTAACAGTGATTGTGAACTCAATACACTTGGAAACAATTGTATTATTCCTTCTGGTTCCAGAAGTTTAATTATCAGTACAGTGAGGCAGAACAATATACTTTATTCTGGGAGCAAGCAACTTCACTTGGTACAACACTTGTTCATATTGCTTATCATGCCAGCATTAACATGCCTTCACCACAAGGTAAGATATACTTAAAAGCAAGAAGCAAAGTAGAGGTGCAACAGCTGCAGATCCTTGGAGATGCTAAGTGTTGCAGTAACTTCTCTGCAGTTGGATCATATCAATAATGCCAAACTGACAGGAAGCCACCTCTCTTATCACATATCTACTCAGAAACTGTAAGATTAAGACTAAAACTTAAATACATATAACACATACAACATACACAACAGAACAGACATGGAAAATAGAGTTTGAAGAGTAAAATGAAGAAGGAAACTGAAATGTCTGGACAATGAGAACAGGTCTCCAAAGACTATCACTGACAGTCAGACAGACTGCTGTAAGCAATTAGGAAAAAAAAAAAAAAGCTGGTGGGGTAAGAGAGATGAGGAGAGACAAAGATATGAAAGAGCATGCCTTATTTACTTCATCCAAACCAACAGCAGCATGATAGAATGTGGACTAGAGAGGGACTCAGCACGGTACAGCAAAGAAAATGCAAAACATGCCATCTCAAAAAAACCCAAACCCAAAGCTGAGAAAAAAATACATTCAATATCATCTTCATAAATGAGTTAATAAATGCCATTAAAATGAATGTGACATATAATACAAACTATCCATGGCACTTTCACTGGAACAGTACAATAGCTTTAATGAGTACTGTATTATGAGTAATTTGGACTCAAAACAGGACCAGAAATGCAAAGAATCAGGTATTTGGTTGTTGTTAATGGAAGATGAGACTGCAAGAGAACATGAACTACTGTACTGTAAGACATTTTTTGAAGGAAGACTCTGGGGAAAGAAGGACATCAATGAAGGTGTGAATATGAAAACAATATGGCAGCACAAGGGTTGGTAAAGACGAAATATACATCGTCATGATACAGTCAAAATGAGGACAGGAGATATTAACAGTAAAATCTGCTTTTCAAATGTAACAATCTGATACACCAATGACTCCACAAAGGGGGAAAAAAGCCTAAAAAACTAATCCTGTTTTATTTTGTACTTCCTGCAAAGAAGTTAGTGCGTGAGTCACAAGAAACACTGGAGAGACAAAATGCTGTTCTCTCTCTCCTCTTTTAGATTGGGGGCTCATATACAAATATACACACAGATATATATATATACACACACACATAGATAGATGAATATATATAGGTATATATGTGTGTGTATATACAGAGAAAGATAGACAAAGATGTTATCTTCCTGTGTTCTTGGCAAGGAATTAGTCCTGAAGTTAGAAGGAGTGAAGGTAGGATTGAGGTTGGAAGGAAAGGTAACGAAGAGGGCATACCGCTTTCGGCTTCTGCAAACGACAAGAAAAAAATTGCAAATCAAACACTTTGATAAGAAATCAACTGACACCACAGCAAAAGCAAAAAAACCCTTCATTTAGAAGTCTTCAAGGCTTTAAGGTTTTTCTGCTGAGAATGAGAACAAATATATGGATAGACAAAGAGAAAATTTTACAAGAGGAGCATAAATGGAGAGCAGGAGGGAAGAATCCTGGTTAGGCTTTCCTTCTTGCTTAGTTACGTAGAATAAAAATACAGGGGAAAAAGGAAGGCAGAAATCTCTCTAAAAGGGATTTCAGATGAGGAGTTTGAATGTCTGAATTTTGAACCTTTACTTTTTGCTATATATTTAACATTGAGGTATTTCCAGGTTAATGTTCTCCATGTTTCCTTTGCATTTTTTCTACAAAAAAGCAAAACCTTTCCAAATAAGCAAAGAGCATTTTTTAAGTGATAGTGTTTGGCTTGCATCAGGAAGACAAAAAATCATTTAAGTGCTTCCTGTTCTTAATCACGGGTTATAGTGTTCCCAGAAATCAATTAGAGATGAAGGAATGGCTAGCTCATATCATGAACTGGAGTTACTAGAGTGCACACTTTAGTAGCTGGTCAGAAACACTCTAAATTGAGTTTTGTAAACTCAGAGATTTCTTTGATAGCTGAGGAATAATTTAAACATTATCAAATATATAAGTGCAAATGTTTTTAAAAAATCTAATCATGGGGTTTTTTAAAATTAATCTTTAAGATACCTTGATCAGAAGCAGTTGCCTAAAAAGATAAACATACTCTAGATACTCTACTCATTATATGAAAATTAATATGCATTTATTGTATTTATAACTATATTAATTATATTTAGGCTTGAATATCTGCTTTTAAGTAATCCTGTAAAATTATAATTGTTAATAATTACCCCTCTAAACTGACAAAACTTGTTATCAAGGCGTGCTTTCTGTTTTGTGTTGTTTTATTAGCAGTCAGGAAAAAAGAAGAAAAAAACCATCTGCAGGTTGAAGCTCAGCTGCCACTAACATGTAGAGCAATATTAGCTTGGATAGAGTTCTGATAATTTTAAATTACTATTGATTACAAATTCCCTACAGTGGAGTTAACAGAATTTGACTGTAAATCAGAAAGGTTTAGAAAACTAGAATCTAGGTGACTGTCTGGACAAAAAAATACCATGCAGAGGTAAATTAGTATTTATGCCATTCTGTATCTACTGAAGATATTAAAAGTCAAATAGAAGTCTGCATTCTGTGGGATGGGACTAGTATTTATCCTTAAGACTAAGTTGAAAAATTAAAGGGATTAGGAAATTCAGAATGCCCTCACATTACTACTGTTTAGAGCTGCATACACTCCTGAATTGTATTCACTGCTTTAGCTCTGAGTGCAAAGCGTTGAAGGGAAATGAAACTAATCTTAACAGGAAACTCCTTGGGAAGTAAAAAAATCTGATACATAATACAGTGATATAGACATTTTACTATGACTAGTAGCAAAAATTAAACAGTTGCAAGTTCTCCTCATCCTTTAAGTAGAGAAAGAATGCTTTGAAAATTTCCTGTGCTTCTGAAAATACTGTTTTGAGACCTGTCTCAGCTATGGCAGGAAGTATTAGCTCTTAATGAAAGGGTACCACCTACATCATATTCTAAATTTTTAGTTATATTTATCATTGTTTCTCTAAATTTTAAATGATATAGAACTTCTTCTGTAATAGTTTACAAAGTATGAAGCAAAGTATAATTATAAAAAAAATCAGCATTTATCTAGTTTTCATCACTCTCATAAAGACTGAAAGCTTAAAAGAATATAGTCAGTTCTCACTTTAACTTTATGAAGAATTACCAGGAAGAAATTTGGATATGAGCAGAATAAAATATTTCCAATATCAGCATCAACAAACATAATTGAAAAATGACAAATTTACATTGTTCAAAAAGAGCTTCTAAGCTATGTTATTCTTTTATTTTAATCCCCCACCTTTTCATTTAATAAGATGCACGGAAATGCAAGTATACGTAGGAGTCGAGAAACTGAAATTTTATTGCATTACCTTTCTGTTTTGACTAAAGGATCAGAAAACCACAAATATCTAGTTAACATATTTGAGTTGAAGAGCACAAGAACAAGTAGCACAGCAAAGATATGCTGCAGGCATCTCTGTGATTGATCAAACAGTGACTATAAAATCATCACTGGTTAATAAAATCAGCAGATATTACTGTGGATCAGGGTTATAAGAAAAATGTGACTATCTACCTTAGATGCCCTCCTCTTGTTACATACATATTCAACAAATCCAGCTGTTAATATCTCTTTGTTAGTACTGCTTCCAGCAATTTTGGGCTCTTTTTTTTCCCCCCTTACTATAATAATTATTGCAAACTGATACCTGTGTGGCTTTAAGTAAGAAATATATGATTGTATCACACTGTGTTATTTTTTGTGGGATCCTCTGCATCACCTTTTGATAACTCAATCCAACTCCCACTGAAGTTAATGCAAAGAATGATATGGAAGCCAAGAACAATCTGTTATTACTGCAAAAGATTGAAATACTAGCACTTATGCAAGTAAATGACAACTGAAGTAATGGCAATATAAAGTTGGCCAATAATTATTAGGAGAAAAACAGAAACCTAATGTTTCTTAATACTGAAGACGTGAAATTTGATAAATTGTTCCACTGCTATTACTATCATAGTTTTCATTTTTCTAGCAAGAGATTAAATTGTTCATAGATAGAAGAATATCTTGTTTGCTTTACATTAGCTAATGCCAAATGAGGTTTTCCAATGGAAAAGTATTTTAAGAGTCCAAAGGTGCTAAATACAGCATAAAAAATCTGATAGTAAAAAAACCCCGATTTCTTAATCAGCATAGTGCGAACAAAAATGATATCCAATAGTATATACACAACTTCACATTTCATTTTATAACATATGGAAGAATCCAGCAAAATCTACTGTTGGGCATGGAAATACTCGTAACTATTTATAGCACTGCTTTTTCCATGTCAAATGTCTAACACAGGTTTTACAGATTCTTTTAATAAAGAAAAATTATGAAAGTTAATGCTAAATATGAAACTTTCAAAACCCCAGAAACTGTAGAATGAGTTCTACTGATAGAATTGGTTCTCCTGTGAGAAGAAGCAATTGTCCTCAAAAGTGCCCCATGGCCACAAAAAGGTAATTAGTGACCAAAAATATGAACTAGTATGTATCACTCCAGGTTTACTACAGCAGTAGTAAATTCGAGCAATTTCGAAAGAGGGAAATCAAATTCCTCTCAGACTCAGTATTGTCATATTTCTATTATATGAACCTCCACATGTTGAAGAGAACATTTATAACATTTTTCTTACATAAAAATGAATATTGTTTAAAGTACTGATGGACAAGTTGATGGAAGATTGAATCCAATGTTCAATCAGGTTTCTGTGAACTTTTGCATAAAAAAAAGCATGGAACACTTCCCATCTTTGAATTTTTACTTAAAATAATGACTTTTCTTTTTTCTTTTTGGTTGATAAAAGTGGCCAGCCAATTGGTAATTTCAAGGCTAAATTAATCTTTTCCAGTTTCACGATGTTATTCATGTAAGTTTTGTCAGAGCAGATACCATTTAAATATTATGTTTACCCTATATTTGTTTATCCTGTATCACATCTAAATTGGTTCTCCCAAACTAATTTAAATGAAATTTGTATTTTGAGCATACATATAGCCACAATGAATTTTGATATCACGTCTGTTTTCCACTTTTCTCTTTTCAGTGGTGTAAGCTGGACCTCTGATTAAAAGTGATATGCTATAAACATAAAAATTGTAAGCTTTTCCATAACTAAAATCATTCCTGGAGATGAGACATAGGTACTACTGCACTTTTTACTAAGCATTAACATTGGGTTAATTTTAGGGAGGAAGAGGGCAGATGTAAGTCCCTTCCGGTCTTACGTGAAATGTTGCAAGGCGATGGCATGCTAATCACATTCTAAAATGTTTCAAAGAATAGCTATGTTCATTCTGGGAAAAAAAAAAAAAAAAAGGCACGCAAAATTCTTGACAGCGCATTCAGGAACTTCAGAAGTTGGTGGCATTGGACGTACCTGCTTTCGCGTTTTTCCGACTTGTATTCTATGGCTATCATTAAGAGCTTTAGTTTCGCAAACACCAGTCTGCAGGAAGAGAAGAGGCCAAGAGTCAGTCCCTTTTCACAACCAACATCACACAAGGACAGGTGGCTGCTCCCACTGCTAGGTTGCTTGTCAATCCAGAGATGTGCCGGCTTCATTAGGAAAATTTGGGGGTAGAGAATGGTAGCCCTAGAACCCAGATGAAGGTTAGGCTTGCATTACTAAATATTAGAAGGCTCTGCACTAGTGGGAGACAAATTGGTCGGTTTATCTTCAATCAACATCATCCACACCTGGTCCAGCAATATCCAAGGGCACAGAATGTTAGGAACTACATCTGCACATTGAAAATATATTGGTTGGAAGATGTTCACACAGTACACACTGGGGGAGTTATAAACAGAACTTGCAGACTGATATTAACTTCTGTTTTCGTCTAATTCTTCACCCTAGTATTGACATCAAAAGCTTGAAATTCTTCAGCAGTATTGAGTGTCCCATCCTCACTGTCTCTGCACGCTCTGTGTTATCCAGACTGTATGGCAGCCTATTTACAAAAGAATCACATTCCTAGACTTGCATTTATGACAAAAAATCTGAGGAAGCAGAACATTTCATTTCAGACTTTTAAAATGCCATTGACTGCATGAATTTTAAAAGCTACACTACAAAACCTGTTCTCAAAGTCTGTATATTTCACAGGTAGCTGAATACACTAAGCCTATCCACTGATCCAATTTCCCCTTCACAAACTGTCCCCTTCACAAATTGTGCCGTCCTTGTCCTTTGGTTCTTCTGGAAGTTGAGCAGTCAGTTCTTACAGTAATGAAATGCACTAAACTCATTAATAAGTAATACTACATTTTAATTTTCAATGTGCTTTTAGCTATTAGTGTGCTGGAAAATTTGAGATAAATCCTTTTGTTTAACTTAAACTAGCTAATGCAGTTTTGCTAATGTTCCAGATAACCGAAGACTTGAGGAGAGCTCCAAAGTTTAGACATATTTCTAAATCTCAATAAGCACCCTTTCTTTATTGATTATTTTATCAGCAGAGACAAATGAATGTCAGCTTTATGTCAAATACAGTCTCAGTCACATCTTCCTACAAACTCATATAGAAACTTAACACATTTAAAATGGTTTGGTGTGGAGAATTAATTTTCATTACTATAGCTAGTGCTAACAGCACAAACTATCATTCATTCTGCATATAATATACATTTCTGAATTATGTTATAAGATTTCCTATTTCAAGAAATTCACATAAACTTTTGTACCTATAGTAAAAACTTTTCCCCTCAGAAAACTCATGAGAGTTTGGCTGACACAGTAGAAGGATGGACTGAGAACACCTTAACTTTACAGTAAATTGAAGACTGGGCTCTGTCATAGCTACATCCCAGACAATTTCTAAATGGATAATATTTGTCTAACATTTGTTTCCCCCTCATTCTTATGCCATGTTTTTGCTCCTGTAAAAATTGGAAAAGGTGGGGGGAATTAGAGGAGTATAAACATACTCATCCTCCTTGATGAGTATGATAAGAGATGGTATAAGAGATGGTGTAAGAGATGGTATTTTACTTCATCTATTTACCTCCTCTAAGAATGGAGTCTTCAGAAGTTTTTCTGTGCTAACTAGTTTGACACCAAGCTCATCCAAGTAGGGTCTGTTTCTTTTCAAGCATTTGCACAGTCCCTAGCAAAAGCTGTCCACATCCCTTGGTGGTGACTTTTCAGTATGGCTGGAATGAAGAGCAATGCTAGCCAAAGAGGAAATATGCGTGTGCTAAACTAACCTCATTATGTGGACAGAGTATAAACCTAATGCGTACAAATCTCTCATTCACAGACTCATTCTAGGATAAATATAAGCGTTTTTCAGTCTCCAGAAATGAAGTAGTTGTTTGGCTCACACTATGGTTATGGACTACGTGCTTCTTTCTCATAAATGAATAGACATTTCTTCTCTGACATACTGGACTTGTTGCAAGTGGTTTGCAAACACTTTCACAGATCTCTGGGTGGCACATTGCTTATGTGACTCCATGACATCTGTTTAAATTAATTAATAGTTTCCTTGAAAAAGAACACAAGCTGAGACGATCATGCTGACTACCACTATCTAAAGAATGGGAATCATTAGAAAAATAACAGGATAGTGCTTGTGAGTAAATAACTCAATTTAAAAAGATGTCTGATGAGTTTGTTCAATATCAAAAACATTTAAGCTTTCATTGACAATCACTTAATTACAAAGCTCTCCCAAAACCAGGCATTACAATGTTTCAGATACTGTCATGCAGTGATTGCTTAACTTGTATTTTATTACACACCATCTGATGTAGCAACATTAGGACTTTAGCAGAGTGAAAAAGTCTCATGTCAAAAAATCAGATTTCTCTTGCAAGAAGGGAAATGCTTCTGTATATTAAATGTATTTCTACTTACTCACAAACTGCAGGGAAGGACAAACCCACAAAGGCACTAGACAGATATTCTGTATACATTTCATTTGCAACTCCTTCCAGGTAGTATTTCTGCCACGTATCCTCCTCAATCTAAAACCAAAGAAACAGATGCAGAGTTCTGAGTAAAAATCACAGCTTTCTTTGATATTTGCAAGCAACTGTTTAGACATGAATCAGATTTTAACACATAAGTCAGTATGCTGTTATGGCAATTAACATCGCTTGTTTTTAAGGGATTTTCTAGAATGCTGAAAAAACTGCCAAAACAGAGTCCTTGTAGTCAGTAAATCAAGTTCATATGCAAAAATAACACACTGAATTCTTGTTAAGCACACTAAGCATGGGGTGAAATAAAGCGGTAGAGAGCTTGAGGAAAAAAGCTTCACAATTTTAACTTTTTAGAAATCACAGTAAGTTAAGGGTTGGAAAGGACCTTAAAGATCCCAACCCTTGCTGCCACAGGAAGGACAACTCTCACTAGACAGGTTGCTTAAGGCCTTATCCAACCTGGCCTTGAACACTGCCCCAAAATGGGGCATCCGCAACCTCCCTGGGCAATCTGTTCCAGTGTTTAACTACTCTCACAGCAAAGAATTACTTCCAAATATCTAGCCTAAATTTCTCCTCTCAGTTTTTACCTACTACTCCTTGTCCATTCACTACAGTTTGTAACAAAGACTCTTCCTCTGGCTTCTCTGGACCCCCCCTTCAAATACTGGAAGATCACCAAGAGGTTCCCACACAACCTTCTCTTCTCCAGGCTGAACAACCCAAACTTTCTCAGCCTGGCTTGGTTGGGGCAGTGTCACCAGCTGGGCAAGGGCGGGAATTGTCCTGCTCTGCACTAGGGCAGCCTCACTCAAGTCCCAGGGACAGTCTGAAGCACCACACTGTAAGAAAGATATTAAGCTGCTAGAGAGTGTCCAGAGGAGATCAATGAGGGTAGGGAAGGATCTTGAGCAGAAGCTGTACGAGGAGCAGTTGAGGTCACTTGGTCTGTTCAGCCTGGAGAAGACCCCACTTCAGTCACAGCTTCCTCACAAGGGAAGCAGAGGGGCAGACACTGATGTGTTCTCTGTGGTGACAGTAACAGGACCAGGGGGGACGGCCTGAAGCTGTGTCAGGGGAGGCTGAGGTTGGATGTCAGAAAATGGCTCCTCATCAGAGCACTGGAACAGCTACCCAGGGAAGCGATCACAGCACCAAGACAGAGTTCAAGAAGCATTTGGACAATGTTCTCAGGCACATGGTGTGACTCCTGGCATGTCCCGCACAGGGTCAGGAGTCAGATTCAATGATACCTTGTCAGTCCCTTCAAACTCAAGGTATTCTGTGATTCTATGATTCTCTTGGACCAAAAAATTTCAAGTTTTCAAATTTCAGTATTGCAGAGCTATTTAAACAGGACTTAATACAGTATTTTAGGGAGGCTGGCATTTTTATCCCAAAATTGGGTATTAATTTGGGATTCATCAAACTTTTTCTCATGTTAAGCTAGCCAAAAGGCACTCTTCCAAAAAAACGCTCTAACGAACTGGAGGATGGAAACTTGTTAAGAAACCTGGTGAAATATAAGTTAATTTTTTTTCTTCCTTTCTTTAGGGTTTTTCGTGAGGTTCAGGTTTTTTGATTTGTCTGGGGTTTGCCTCCCTCCCCCCTTTTTTTTTTTTTTTTTTTTTAATTGTTGTTTTATTCCCTCCTCCTGTTGACAGGCTGCCAAGTAATCAGTTACTTTAGTTCTGGAGATGTAAACGACTGCAAGAATAAATTGCAATATGGAGATGTTCCAAATCATATACAGCCTGACAAGTGGGCTGCAAACAATCAGGAGAAATTTCTTCCACAGAAATTGTTTCACCATTCAGAGGCCATGTGGGATGGTAAAAGGGATTTGCATTGTGTTATTCCCCACCACACACAGAGAAGCCATATCACATTTTTTATAACCCTTTTATTTATAGGAAGCTTGCAAATGTTGCTGATCAGCAACTCTATATACAGAAAAGAGATAAAGTGCAGGCTTGGTAAAAAAAAAACTAAGAGTAATGACAGCAAGAGCATGTTGGTAACTTTCAGTCTATTTTGTGGCTTTTTCTTGGATTGACACCACCTGGGGCTGGGAAAAAATATACAAATACATTACATATCTCCCATTATACTTTCTTCCCTTACTTCCTTTTCTTTAGGCAGATGGTTCTGATTTGGAGGAAGGAACTCCAGATCAGACCTACAGCTAAATACTCACCCTTAGTCAAGGTCCAAGAAAGGACTGGAAAAAACCCAAACATTCACAAAGCAATGATCAAGCTCCATAGATACTAGTTAGTGTTGAATTAAACTTCATTTAGTGATTGGAGTGTTTAAGATATGATCTGTTAGGATACCATGCAATGCTGATTATAGAATTTAAAGAATTGGTGGTATTTGGGATAATATAAAATATTATTATACGATGAATATAATGGTCAAGTAAAGATGATCTTTCTGTTTTATTTCCATCTGAACCATGACATTTTCCCAGTGATTTGAAAGAGACAGATGGTCACCTGCCTGGTATCTTTTGTGAGGAAAAATGCTTTTGGAGTCATTATGTTCTTGACTACTTTAAGCCTTTGTGATGATATTTTTAAGTTTCGGTAACCGATGGAACCAATCCAGAATGGGCCGTGCTACCGCAACAACTTCAATCTGTATCTTCCTGATTCCTCTCTAGTACTGCAAACACGATTATCCCTCTGTAAGTCACACTGTAATTCTGTCTCCTGATAGTCATAAAACAAATTATCCACTGCTTCAATAGCCTATATGAAGAATAGCTGTAAAATTACAGAGTGCAGTCCAAGAGAAGAAATGTAATTTTCATCAGAATCTTTTTTTAAGTCATGATACTCCTCCGCTCTCCTCTATCTTATATATAGATACAATATTGTTGTCAGCAAATATATTTACATAATACAAGCAATTCCTAGTGAGACATATAGTGACAGAGATATGAAAAAATGATGTAGCTCTTGCAAGCACAACCATTAGTATTGTCAGAAGAAAATGAAAACCTTTAATGCACCCAGCCCTACACCCAGCAGCATAATTATCAGGAGCTCTGTAGCTCCAAAAGATCTATCTTGCTCATAGCATTTGCTTCTCAGTGTAATGACATAAAGAGTTACAGGAAAGAGATTAAGTGTATCTGAACCTGATCATGCTGTATAATCTCCTCTTCCAAGATCTAAACATCACTATCAAGACATAGAACAAATGCTAGAGTTGCAGTGTGACCTAGGATTTTTCACTGCATTTCACAAGGGAAAGGATAGTGGATATACAATTCTTTTATAGCACAGTGAAAGCAGATGTAAAGTCTGCTCCTTAGCACTGAATAAGATGAGCTCATCAGCTCACCACCACGGAAAGAGCACAAAACAGGACAAAGCCTTTGACAATGTTTAATGTTATAATTCTCTATCTCAAGCAATATAGATGAGAATGAAAAGAAAGCACCCACAGAATCGTAGAATGGTTTGGGTTGGAAGGGACCTTAAAGACCACCTCATTCCAACCCCCCTGCTGTAGGCTGGGACCCCTTCCACTGGACCAGGTTTCTCAGAGCCCCATCCAACTCCCAAGTATGAGGCAACCACTGCTTCTCTTGGAAACCTGTTCCAGTGCCTCACCGCTCTCACAGTAAACAGTTTCATCCTAATACCTAATCCAATCCTGCCTTCTGCCAGTTAAAGCCATAAATCCTTGTCCTGACTCAATATGACCTTGAATATTCTTGATTGGTAGTTCAAAAGGAAGCATATATTGAAAACAGTGTAGTCAAAATATTTCCTCCCATTTACCTATAATGCCCTTTCAGTCCACCAACACTGCTTGAGCGAATGTCTAATTTTGTTATGCCTTTGCATATGGATATCTAAATCTGACAGAAAAGTAACTAGCTGAAAGCAGTTCTTATGATCATATCATAGAGTGATGCTTCTTAGATTTACAGTCTTATAATTGCATTCCTTAATTATAAATTAGCAACCACCTCTTTACTCAATTCCACCGGCTGCTGAAATCAAAGCTAACAAATATCCTTAGTACTATGAAGACTTAGAATCTCAATCAACTATTTCCACAGCTTTCTGTATGCAAGGATGATTTTTAAAATTTGTATAAAAAGATTGTATTTTATAAAACATCAAATATGCTAATTAAGATTTGTTCTAATTACAAATGAGATTCATGCACTTTTCCTCATTAATAATAATGTAGAATTTTGTAGTGGATCAAGGCAGAGAGAGGAACCTTGAATTATAATGACATCTAATTGTTTTTTAGATTCTGGCCTTGATGGATTTGAACTGAAAGGCATACAGGCTCTACTTCTGATAGTTTCAAATATACAAAACAGGATAAGATTTCTATCCAATCATGAGGTGAAGCATAGACTGCTGTTGCTCTGTTCAAATGATTGACTGAAAATGCAGTCCCATGGTAGACTTCAGCCCAAGACAAATACACTCTTATCACAAGGACCGATACTATGTGTACACAGCAAACAGTTTTAAACCACAACAGGTTTTAATTCCTGGAATCAATGATTTTAAAACACTACAGTCAGGAAGATCTTTACATGATCTTTGAAGATAAATGTATTTGGTAACAGGCTACATTTATTATTTGGTCTAGGTCCTGAGAGTAGGATCGTGCAATCAGTTTATTATGCAGCTTCCTGAAGAACCTCACAATAAATCAAGACATTCCTTTTCCTTCTCACTCCCCTTTTAAAGCCCTCCTACATGTCAAGGGAATTCACTGTTCATACTCCAGTTCCACACCTTAGAACAGTCCAAGTCTGCCTGGGTGGTCAAAAATAAATGGCAAACAAGCTGATGAGTTCCATCAGCGTAGGTAAGCACCCAACTGATGTAAATCTCTGTGTCTTTATTCTGTCTCTCCTTCAGCCTGGATTAGAAAGGAATGTATAGTGGGCATTGCCTATGTGTAGGTGCGAGCAAAAACTGCCAGAAGAGCCCACAAAACATTCCAGCTCTCAAAATAGCTTAGAGGATAATGCAGACGGCTCTAGAAAATTTTCAGGTCTGGAGTGAGTTGTACTGGCTGTCTAAGAGCAAAGACAAAACTAATTTGGCTGTGGACTTGTGTTACACGAGAGTACCACATTCCACATTTTATTAATTTACACAACAACTCCAACTTGGCTTGTAGGATTGTACACAGGGGCAAAATTTGATCACCTCTGCCTATTATTCCACGCATCTGCTTTTTGAAATGTTTTTCATATAGACTGACTTCTGGTATGCACTTGCTAATTCAAACAATACACAAATTGCACTACAGTACAGTATTTCCACACTTTTCTGAGATGCAAGTTAATAACGAGTCCAAATTCTTTTTTTAATACAACAGTAACACCTATGTTACAAGAAGACTGGATTACTAAAATACAGTTTACAGGTGTAAAGTTTTGTGAGGGTTTTTTCCCTTAGCATATAGTTTGGTGCAATCTATCTGTCTTTAAATGTTTTCAGAACATTAATATTTTGAGCTGATTTCCTTTTTGCTCAGTTTGGTGCTGAAAAGAATATAAAGGATTCCATATGATATTACATTGTTAAAACCAAAAGGAAAATATTAGGAACAAATACAATATTTTGAGGTTTCTTAGTTTGTTTTACTTCTAACACAGAGCAGACTGTTTACAGAAATAATTTTGCTGTAAAGTAACACATAATGAGTTAAATGTGTGCAATGTCACAATTAATCATGTTCATTTGTGTTTGACTGACCGAACATTTATGGCATATTAAATCACTTTCTAATCACACTATAGAGGTGGAACAAACACACATGTCATGCTTTCATTAAAAAATACAGAAGTTTCTGTACATTTTTCTGGAAATCTGACTGGTGAGAGACTCCACTAATAATGTTTACCCAAGGAATTTATGAAGGTCTGACAGTACTTAAATTGAATGCTCTTAATGAAAAGGGGTGAAAGTTCTTTTAGGGAATAGACCTATTTCTCTTCAACAGAGTCCTCTTTAGCATTTCTAATCAATGTAGCTGCTCTCCTACAATGCTCTGCTGATTCACAGCCACTGTTCAGTAAGTTTTCAAGTTTTTAGAGACAGACATGAGAAAGAACATCCTTTCAGCTAAATAAACAAACCTTTTGTTATCAGCAATAGGGTTAGAGTCACATAAACGTGTCCCAATCCTTGTACATTTATTTGGCTTCAGATTTTGAATTAGTCAGAGATCTTAGGAAGTGAAGATATACATTTTACTTGCCTAGAAAATTCACTCTTAATTATGAGGCAAACATATTTTTAACCAGCATTAACAGAGTACTGCAATCTTAATGCATTCTCTTATGGTGTTTTTTCCTCCCAGTGCCACATGAAGATGACATTTGAAGTCACACAAGTTAAGGGAGGTCTGCACATTACTCTGTATATAATCAGACACAAGAGAAAAACTGACAATGACAGCTTCCCCCAAATCAAATTCATTGCTATTTTTATGTTTATTTTGTGTGTAGAGAGATACTTATAATTTGAGTAGCACCTTGCAAAGCTGAACCATCAGCATAAAGCTGATTCATCAGTGAGATCCAATCTGTAACTGTACTGGAATACATTAAAAATGTATTATAAAATAAGAAAACATAGGTGGCTAAGATAATGGCTGAAGTGGTTAGATACATCTTTTGAAAACATGGTACCTGTATGTGTCGAGGTTTTAACTTCTTTCAATGTTTTTAGATAAAAATCCAGACCATAAATGTGTTTTTTTTTTCTAGTACTGTTCCCCCACAGACATTTTTACACTTTATCATTTCATTAATCTCTCCACTTTCTCACTGTTTAAAACCAGTACTAAACCAGCTTGAATTAAGAGTGGGGCTTCTGAGGATACCCATACATTTGGATCTCCTTAGGAGAAAACTGACCCCTTCTGATTTTGGAAAGGCAGAAGATGAGCAAAATTTTCACATGTACTCTGGTACCAATACAGAGTCCATACAGCAGGCTGCCTCAGTAATTTGCATACATTAGTGTGATTGTTACAAATGCTTGAGACTCCCCAGAGTCTTGGGTTACCACAGCAGGCAAGAGTGAGACCATACTGACTGGCAAGGAGAATGACGTCCACAGGAGATACTGTTTTCTTCTGGGATATAGGTAGAAAGGATTAATATCCAAATGGCCACAAGCTGAGGGGTCACAGACAGATTCCTGGTTTGCTGAAGTAAAAGAACTTTCTTTTTTTGTTTGTTTCTTTCAGTTTTTTGGGTTTGGTTTTTTTTTCAGAACATTAATAAATATGAACAAAGATGAAGATATTGTAACTGCAGTCAGTAAAGTGCAGAGTCCAGACCTGTTTCCATATTGAAAACTGGCCTTTTTGATTAAATGCAATAGTATGAAATATTTTTGACACATGGGAGCCTGCTGTCATCTAAGGATACCTTCATAACAACGGCAGGACTTTATAAGAAGCAAATAAAGACTCACTGTCCTCCACCAACATATGCACTTCTAAGAGAAGAGTCCTGGCTTTGTCATCTGAGAACATGAGGGCATTTTTATTTTTAGCTTACTTGCACAAGTGACTTGAAATGAACCACGGCTTACCTTTTACTCCAGCATTTCCAATCCCATAAATAACACTCACAAGACTGGAAACTGCCCACTGAACCAGTACAGCTGCCACAGAAGTGTAACTGGGTTAAAATTTTGTAATCTAAGTCCAAAAGAGCTCTTAGGCTGAGGAGAAACAATTACATGAATGATGTTCTGGGAAGCTTGGGCCTCAGTTCTAACACATGTTCCTTATTTACTCACAGGCAGGGGTCCATTAGTCTCTTGATGTAAAAGAACAAAATGACCAGTCCCTTTTTCTTGGCACTTTGTTGCTACATGGGACTTAGATAAATCATATTTTTGTTTTAGCAGCAGCAACTTTTCTCATAGAAAAACATGTGGTTTATCTAAAATCAAGTGAAAACACAAAATGCCAGAAATATCTCCCTGGAAATGGATGATGATTTGGAAAATATTTTCAAGGCCAGACACTTGCTGAATAAAAATAAAAAAACCCAAAAGTTGATAGAACCTGGCTTATTGCCCACTTTTCAGCAAAAAAACCCCTTAGCATGGAAGTGTACGCTGTTTTTTTTAGTGTTACAAAATCTGTTAATGTCTTTCTATCTGTTTCACATTTGAGTCATGTTCTCTACTCCAGTCTCTGACAACCTGAGTTGCAGACTAACATGTTCTAATGAGACAAGGCATTACCTTTATGAATGACCTCATAGAGAAGAGGTTGGCTAGCATTGTTGAAAGGCCCGGTGCCAGGCAGCTCTGGGCTATGAAACCCAGCTTCAGCTCAGCAAGACAGATTGCATCGTCCCCTTCTTTCCAGTTCCAGCTTGGGATATTTAATAGATGGGCCTGGAAAACAAACAAACAAAATATCCCACAGGTGAAGAACCAGAAACAGAAGACAGCGGTGAATGATTTTCTCTATTAATGCCTTGACTTTTTCTGAGCAGGCAGAAGCACTTCAAGTGTTTCAGAGCTTAATTCTGCGCTAAGAAATGTTCCTATCTTACCCACTAGAGATAAAATCCTACATTTCTCAAGACATTCTGGCTGTGGCACTCTGTCAGGTCCATCCTCACACCTGAACAAGCAGAATATTGCAAAGCTTTCCTTCCCTTCTGCATGTTCCTTTTACAGCACTTTGAGCTACTGTCTGACTGATAAGGAACACACATAATATACAGGAAGCTAATACAACTTAGTTTACAACTTATGTGAAGCTGCAACCTTTAAAGGATACTATAATTCAAAAATGTATACAACATCTTCTGACTTTCCTTAATTTCTTCCACACTGGAGAACAGTCCTTGGCAGTGAAAATCCAAACTTTTTTCCTAAGAATGCTATCTATAAGGACAGAATGAAGAAAATAACTGAGCAAGACACACCCGCAGTATTGAAACTGATCATTTAGATAAGTACAAATATTGTTCAGTTATTGGCATAACTGTTGGATTTTCTCTGACATGTAACTTTTACATCTGCATAGGTACAAGAATGCACAGAGTCTTTCCTCCTTGTCTCCCTTCTAAAATTAATCCCACAATTCAGCACTTTCATAAAAGCTGTTCTTGAAGACATAACTATTGGAACAGTGAACAAACCTCAGTATTTAAAAAAACTTCCCCTCTGTGGCTGCTTAAAGCAGAGAAAAACCTTGCTTTTATTCTATAAAGACAGGCTTCTTCCATAACATACAGGAAGAGGACGTAACAAGCAACAGCAGTTGCTCTTTTTGTAGCAACAGGTTACAGGCGTACGGAGTTGTTTTCAAACCTTCCTAGTACCAGATTTATTGTGTATTTCATCGAATGAAGGTTTACTCAGTCAAGCTTTTTCTCAAACACTTGGCAGTGGTTGATTATTTCAGAGCTAATAAAAGAAGCAGGCCACATGTGAGTATTGTGTTATCTTGTATATCCTTCCTTACCCTGTTAGTTAGTGGTTCATGGATTTCCTGATCTCAGGATTGAATAAATTGACTTCATGGTGTTTAAGGGTCACAAAATTACCATCAAAATTTTTTTCAAATTCCTTTCCAAAATGGATTTGTAATTTTGAACTTCACAATATTCTTAGTACAGAATTCCACAACTGAGCTATACTTTATATTAAAAAACACATAAATTTATTTATTTTGTACCTACTGCTTGGCAATTTCAGGTCTACAGGGTCTCACCAGAATCAAAAAGTCACAATAACGTCCAGTAAGACAATAAGAGCAGAACTTACAGAACTGAAGTGGTGGAAGGTCATGTGGAATCAATAGCAACTAGGGACACTGTAGTTTTGAGACTTGGACCCTAGGCAACTAATAAATGTCAAGATTTTGATAAAGTCCCTTGCGTATATAAATAAAACTAAATTACTTTGTAACTGGATTACATGACAAGGTTTATCAAGATGTTTTAGTTTGGAAAGAAAAACACTTGCTGTTACTGGAACTAGAAAAATTACGTATGAGTGAATGCTGCATAGCAAAAAACTCTGAGAAGAAACACTGGACATCACGTTACCTTATTGTGGTACTGCAACATCTGAGTGATAATTCTTATCTTCGGATGGTAATTCTTTATGGATATAACTCTAAAAAAAAAAGGGAAAAACCTATTAAAATAATTTTTAACTGATAGGGTATTTAGATAATGCATGCAAATACCTCTATTTTACTGTGTTTTCAAGTCCCATGATTTAAACTGTACCCCCTTATTCATATGCCTGTAAGGCAAACTCATTAATGCCAGACCTTTGAAATATTTACACATAGTCAAACTGAGGTAAGAATTAGTGGCTAGTACTAGAGACCAAAAAGCCTCAGGAAATATTCACTTGAATGGTTTGCTCTTATGGAGTTTGCAGAAAAAGAGACCTGTTTTAGCAGCTCTGTTCAGACTCATTCTGTTATGAAAACAATGCAGTTGGAATTGTTAGATCACCCTCAGTGATTATCCTTGTGGGTTTTTTTATTAAGTTTCCCAATGATACATGCCTGAAAAAATTAATTTCTTTCTGTCCCACCACATATTATTTATTTTTAGCTGCTAGTCATTCATTATATCTAAACACCTCAACATTTTTTTTGTTACATATGCAAATTTATCTTAATTTTGATGGATTAATCCAAAGATCAATATAAAAACTGATAGCCCAATGCTGAATTTATAAAACTTGGGGATACTTTCATAATCACAACATTTTCTGCATTCTAAATTATTTAATAAATCTAATCTTTAATGAATCTGTACTCAATGGTGTACAGATTTTAAGTGGCTGGAAAGAAAAATGTTTGAGAAATGCATGAATTGATAATGCGCTACAAAAAAAGCATTGAACAAAATTAAAGAGATGAACAGCCAAAAAAAAAAAAAGTCTTGTATTTAAAAGCCAAAGGTAAAAAAGGAAATAAAACAATGAAAAAAATATCGGATTTATTATAGAATCATCAGTCTCATAAGACTGAATACCGTAAGTGTTCACGTTGGTGTTTTGTAAAAAGTATCTTGAAAACTACTGGTCTGGCTGGTGCTTTTAGGCATACCATAGCTAGAACAGGAAGCATTTAAAAAATTGCATTATTTTAATAAATCTTTCTTCTAATATGCCATTTCTTGAATTATTTAATTAAACATTCATATTTTTAATTAAATTGTGAGAAAACACAACAGAATTCCACTCTCATTATAATTTTTGCATTTTATTACATTAAATGTATTAAATCTACTAAGAATGCATCAATCTGTGACGGGAATATTTTTAATGTATTTATGTAAACAATGTCAAAATAAAGTTTTTTGCATTGCATCTCAAACCATGTTTGCAAAATGAAACTAGGTATATTTTAGCCTTGTGTCCTTTTCAGATAGCCACATGTCTTGCACACAGTGGTAGTTTTCTGGAAGAGCAATTTTAGTAGCATTTTTTTATTTCTCCCCTTCCTTCAATACACAGCATGCAAACATCTGAAAAGCCAGTAAAATTGTTTATACCACTGGCCAATATCCAACACCAGAGAACTTTTAATCAATCACTGACAGAGATTTTTATTTTAAAAAAGAGGCTGGTCTCATTAAAACTAGGATTCCATGAATAAAACAAAAAATGGAATGGCTTAGGTTTGTTGTAACTCTAGCTGCCATCTGCTGACCGACTTTTTCATCTCCTCCCTTCAGAGACCACAAAGAGGAAAGCAGGAGGAGATCTGGTGGTCCCTAACGCTGTGAATGCCTTGTCAACCAAAGCAAGCAATGACTGGTCAAAGCAGGATGGAGACAGGAGATAACTCCCTTGTGTACTGGGCTATCTCCTGAGCAGCGCATTACTTGTAGGAGCAGATCCGCCCAGGAGCAGCAGGGAACGAAGCGCTGAAGGCGCCTCTGCCCCATGGCTGACAGCAGCCCCGGCAGCGCATGCACTCATCCCATGTATTGTTGCAACAAACTAACTGCATTCCCTTTCCTCTCTGTGTTCAGCTAGGAACACTCAAACCCTCGCTCCTGCAAAATGACTAAGCGTGACAAAGCCTGTGCTCCAAGTATCTCTTCTAAAGACAGGTGAAACAGTTGAGGTAGAAATTTAGGGTATTCTCACCTCTGGACTTTTGCGAGGATCTTTTAATTTGTCCTCTAAAAAAAAATTCCTACAATGTTCTTTAAGTACAACAGATCAGATATAAAATTAGCTCATCAGAGTTAAGAACCAAAAAGCTATTAAAAATTATGGAGTTTACCTCATAATATTGGAGGCATCTTCAGCATCTGGGTCAGCGCAGTATTTATTGGCAAGGATTAGGCACGCATCTGCTGACTCTATCTGAGACACCAAAGAAAAAGGAAACATATAAAGCAACATCTCTTTCCAGCTCATCTTTCCTCATAAACTGTCAGGGAATCCAGCACTGGCAGCAATGAGAGTGAGTGTCAGTTCTCAATACTGCTAATCAAAAACATTTCTAGGCTAACATGAGTTCATGCCAGTGAGTACGACCACTCTCATGTACACAGAGAATTTCTTGAAACTTGCTTATGATGATCAGAGCAGGTCAGCAGCTCAATTGATGACTCAACTTTTTATCAGCTGAGCCACAAAGGTGGTAATGTTAATTTTTTGTAACCAGATACTGGAATTTGGACTTCTAAATCCATGGGAAGTTCCTGTTACATCAGTACAGTGCTCCCAAAGTCCTGCAGCTTTGGGAATTTAAGTACCTTCCTATTCAAGACAGGAAGAGGTGGCTGAACTGATTTAGAATCTGAGCTCCAGATATAGAAAGCAAGAGGAGAACAAATTGATTTATTCACAGGACCTCTAGATTCACACAAACCTGAGCTATACAGAACTCAAAGCCGATGACGAAAGTATTTTACAGTGTATACAACCAAATATCAACACAAAGAAGGGTGGAATACAGAACACAAAAGTAGAACACACAATTTTATGGTCATAATTAGAACATGCTCTGATGATGCACAGTGGGCTACAAAAAGCTTAAGCAATTTCTACAGTCAAAATGGACAAAAGATTAGTACTCCAACAAGTACTAGTAACACAATACTACAATGTTCTTGGCTTAAGTAGCCAGTTTATATTCCACTGGGGAGAAAAAGAAACAAAAAAGTTAACAATGTATCTGACAACTTGATTTTTCTTTAATTTTCTTTTTTTTTTTAAGCTTCATGCTTTAAGAGAATGAAATAATTTACCATTTAGAAATTCTAGAAAATAAATATATAAATAAGTAAAACCATCTAATTTTATCTACCAAAAATCTTAACTTGCATTTTTCTTTCAGGATTCTAGAAAACAGAAAAAGGGTTTGGAGGGTGAAAAAATATTTTTTAATTGTTTTGATAAGTTAAGACAACGGCATTTTAAGCAATTACGTTAGATGGCATCTTGCTATATCAAACATTAATGTAAAATACACTTTTGAATGAAACATCCATGAAAACTTCATAAAGAGTTCAATGGAATGGCAGACAATCTATCTTAACTCATTGTTGCTGTAGCCTTAAAGAACTAAAGATATTGGAAAAAGAATATTTACTAGGATAGATATAATTTATTACTTAAGATAACAAAGATGGAAAAACATTCTTTTGGGGTTACATGAAGAAGGGCTTCTAGTGGTTTTTTTTTTCCCAAATAATGCAAGGAGCACTTAGAAAAAGGTCAATTATCAGGAGAACAGAACAACAGAGCTGTTACCTTTACTCTCGCCAGGTCATGGGGATTAAGGACTGAACCCTGATAAAATTCCACCTGAGTGAAGTGTCGTTTAAAAAGAGCTTCCAGCTCAAGGTTAGGGGAGATACTGCATTGGAAAGAGGAAGAAAATACAAGATCAAATGAGAAGTCAGTTTCTGTAACTGCTCCATTTCCTGCATTTACAACCCACACATTTATTTATTTATTTTAGATATTCAGACTTCTGCTGATGCTTTTTCTTTGGCGTGGAAACAGCTTGCCTTACTTAAAAGACATACTACATTGCTCTCACTGCATTACTTTTGTCTGCAGTGCTTCTGGCCCACCTTGTGCTACCGTCCACGTTCACGGTGTGTACATTTCTGAGGGTCTTGAATCCAGAAGCATGGCCGCAAACATTTGACAACATTCTCTCCCAGCCTTCTACCCAGAAACTATACAGTACCAAAACCATTCTCTGCATGTCCACACCATTCCCTCAACGCCTGTGTTGAACAAAACAGCTCAATGCAAGATCACTAAAAACCAGAAAAAGAAACCAGACAGGGACCCTGTGGCCTATATGGGCTACAATTAAAATAAACATAATGGATGCCGTGACTTTCTGTCTCATTTCGTTTTGCCAGAAACAAAAGAAAATTTAAATGGATTACAGTCAACTGCATAATGTGGCACCAATATTGTAAATATCTTTTCTGGTGCCACTCATTAAAATAGAAGGGATTTAATAGCTATAGGCACAAACAAGTAGCAAGGTGCCGAACTCCTTTCAGTGAATGTGTAGTTTCCTGATTCCTATCACCACATATTTTCACTGTGCAAATCCTGATCTCCAATCTCCTCTCAAAGTCACATGTTATTACATAGAGGGGGAATGCAAAAAAATGATCTAGTTAGTTGTGGATATCATCGCTCGTTCAGATCAAAAGGACTAGATGAAAAAATTGTGCAAGTGCTGCTGATTCTTAATTTTCAGTTTCCACTGTTAAATCATCACAAATGATTCCTTAACTTTTTAACAATTCTCTTTAACAAAATTGCAGAATGAATTGCTGAATGCAAATATTACTTATTAATAACTTGCAACTCTTTTAAACAGATACAATTACAGAACAGAGAAGATGCTGTCTCCTATCACATGGCTTTTTCTAGCAGTTCCTCCCCTAGGCATGGCTATTTCGCATTGTATTATTTATTAAATTAAGATTAACTTACACATCATGTAGAGCCTGCAAGAAACACCAACCTCATTAAGACATCCTTCCAAATTCCACATCAGAAAAAGGCAAGATATCACGAGTGTGAAGGTAATAAAGAGCAGTACTGATTATCACCATTACAGGAATTTCATTTCTATCGTTAATATATTTGTAAAGTATCTGTTATATTAAAACTGAATCTGCACATACACTTTTTATTTTACAAATTTCTGCAATTTGAAATAAACGTTTTTCCTAGAGAAATCTAGGGTGAAAAGATACTTCCAGATTCCATAAGTTTGTACAACATACAGTGGTTTTCATTAGTTTTACTGAAGTTACTAATTTTGGTAGTTCCCCTAGGAATATTTACCACAAAAATAAATCTCTGATGTATTTATTTCCATCTCAATATTTTTTATTTCATAACCCAATCCCCACTTCAACTATGCATTTAGCTATGTACCTCACAGACAACACAACTGGGACCAAAGTCTGTCTGCTTGAAATATACTTTTTTAGAGGGTCATGGAAAATGGAGGGGAAAAAAACCCCCTTTTCTCAAGACATATTGTTAATAAAAATAAATGCAAATATTAATTTTATGGTTATTTGCAGCTTCAAATATTCTGTCTTCCCAGAAGATACAGCTTAACTTAATGAGTTTTACTAACAGATGATAAGACGAAGGTTGAAAGATTACTCACTTATGCAGAAAGACGATTTCTACATTGACATCATCCCTATCCTTGTGCAGGAAGTCCTTCAGGAAGTTCGACACACTTTCAAGTGTTATGTGACCACAGACAACTATGTGCCTGTTACAGAAAAATCAGAGTTATTCCTGTAAAGAAGGTAAAACAAGCAAGCAAGCAGAGATGGAAATGATGACTTATTAAGAAAAAAGAACATTAGTCTCTTCTTGATGTTTCTCTAGATCCAATTCCACAAAGTCAAAGAAGAAAAGTATGAATTCCAAAAGGTTTTTTGCAACTGCCAACTTTTATATATATATATATATATATATATATGCTGTCACCTGTAAAACCATTTGCCCATGTTGTATTATACTCTGAACAGTAAGTAGGATCAGTTATATATTTGTTTATGCACTCTATTAACCAGTCCCTTTCAAAGTCATCTCTTCATTTTACACATCTTTCTTGGTATCTTAAACTTGTCTAATGAGATTTACTGTTCAAGTTTTTCGGTTGTGACAGCAAATCACCCTAAAATTATTCTGTATTTTTCTACAGTTGAAGCAGACTTTTATGCCAAGGAAGGTAGTGCAAAGCTTGCCAATTACAGGCCATAAACAGCAAGAAAATAAATCTTTCTCCTACCATAAATCCTAGAAGGAGAGTACTTTACAACAAAAAGTCATTGTTTACTATTACCACTTTTCTGGCAGAGCAGACTGTGTTAAACATTTATTTTTAAATATGGTAACTCCTTTTACTTGACTACTTAATGACATCACCAGGACTCAAATGCAATTTTAGAAATAGCAACAATCTAAAATTTCAATTGTTTCTTTTCATTTAGCAGGCAAGAAATAGAAGTTTATAAGAGACTCTGGCCATGCTTATTTGTATTTAACATAGGACTTGATATATGAATGTTTATTGCTAAACTTGCTTTTCACGGTTTCTGCTTTGTCATTATTTTTGGTTTTACAAACATAAGTTTTGGGTGCAAGAAATGTCCTTGAACCAGAAACACTTAAAAATACACAAAACACGAGTTAAAGCTTTCCTGTTTTATGAGATGGTAAGCACAGTATCTGAAAGCAAGATGTAACATCTATCAGGTCAGCTTTTTCCCTGGGGCAAGGGGTCCTCCGGAGGTTTCCTCCGGGAACTTTGCAACCTGGCAGAGTTTGCAGCTTGCTGGATACTGGGAGAACCATGCCTGCACTGCCCCCAGCAGAAGGACTCCTCCCTGTTTTCCTGATGGAAAACTTGCCCGCTTGCCTGAGTTGCCAGAGGTGTATGTGTATGACTTAGTGCATTGTTATACATAAAACAGCAATGGAAAACTTCAGGAAGCTTTAGATTCTGAAGAGATATTTAAAAACTTAGTAGTTTACTTGATGTAAATTCTGAACAGAGTGTTTGTACACTACATTACACTAACATAGAGGAAAGTTCTTTCTGTCTGGTGATATTCAACACTTTTCCTGACTATAAACCCATCTAGCACCAAAACCCCATCAAGTCCCAGGAAAATTATAAATAGCAGCTAAAAATAATAATTTGTATTCCTTATACTGTTTGTGCACATTTTCTAGGATGACTGATTTTAAACTACAGGTATTACTTTCTTCAAATGTCTCCATCTATTACTATTAAGAAATTGAACTTTCCATCTGGACAGCTTATACATTGCTTTTGATAGAAGAAATAACTCCTTATTGTAGGGGAAGTCCTTTGTACAGACCCAGTGCTGTTAGCTTTAGCTGGGTCTCTTCCTGAATGCTCTTCTGATACCCTGCATTCCTATAGAGAAAGTTGATTACCTCCCTGGCTGATTTCACTTAATATGGTTTCTTTTCTGCCATTAATTAAGAGTCCACATTTTAAAAGTATGGCTTTGCAACCCAAAATTTTGTATTGCAGAAGAAATTATCAGAGTACCAAAAGATTACAAAGTAATTCATGCTCTCAGATGCCTCCAGAGGTTATTTGCTACCAAAAAGCTCCTGCTAAAAGCAGACGCATTTGGTACAATCCTGTTATGACTCTCACTGAATAGAGACTCACAGCAATCTGCTCCAGTGAAAATAAAACATTTGGCTGCCAAAAACTCTTGCATTTGGGTATCAGGATTAATTGGTTTTGGAGTGTTAAAAGGCATCTGCAGTGTGGTTTCATTTTATACTCTGATTTGGAGTTGAACACAATCTATTCTTCTCTTCTTTGCTATCATATACTGCAAAGCTGTGTCCTGAACAGCGACTGCAACAAAACCTCCTGGCTTTCAAAGAGTATTTTCTGATATGCTGCTTGCATTCATTTTTAGTTGAAAACTCCCACAAAAATCTCCTTTTTAAACATAAATCATATTTTTCCTTAGAAGTAGAAGAAATTGAAAGCAGATTTCCTGCTTGCCCACAGAGACTTAGTTATTAGGTATATCATTTAAGAAAATTTTAAGAGCTCATAATGTTCCAATCTGTCCTGTACATGATATGAAGATTTGTAACTTCCTCTGTTTGTTTCAGTAACCATTGTATTCACTTTTTAATTTTTTTAAACACCCTTCCCCGCGCCCCCCCCCCCCCCCCCCCCCCCCCCCCCGCCATGCACTAAGCAAAGCCAACATAGTAGGTATCTTTTGTTTTCTGCAAAAGAGCTGGATAGTAGGACATTGAAGTAACTTCATTTGGTCAACAGAAATGTCTAACTTCTGCATTAAGCTTTTCTTTATGAAAAACCTTAGAACTAGTACATTATCATTATTTCTTTTTATTATTATTATTCTTTAAAAAACAAAAAAGTCCCTTGCCATACTGAAAAACATGATTTAAGAATTTAGACATTTTTATTACTGATAGGTATTTAGGAGGACTAAGGTTTTTGTTAAGTAGTAGTTGTCATTGGCACACATATCAAATGTGAAACTGGTTTAATATACCAGTGGGAATCCATATTACATGACCGTGATGCTGCAAACAAAACTTTTTAGAAAAGGAGCTACATTCTATCAACAAAGATGTGCTAATCTATCCTCTCCCATACATATTTAGCATTCTCAAAATCAATTTGAGAAATAGAAAAAAGTATGAAAACATTTCAAATACGAAGAACTGGCACAGATGTACACAGCTGACTCCAACTCTGATTCTATGTAACTGAAATCCTCTACATTACCTATTTTTTTCCACCCTAGTATTGGCATAATGATCCACTTACTAAAAAATACTCCAGCTTTTTATAAAGTAAACAAAAATGGTGACAAAAAACCCAAAGCTACTACAGAGACAAACTGTTTCAGTAAGGAAAACAATGAAATGAGCAAAAGTTAAAACATCTAGATTTCTGGCATGAGATAATTGAGAACATACACTTAAACCATGTAAATAGCACTGTAAATGAAAGCAGATCCACTGTGAATAGGATTCTTTAAAAAGGATCTTTGAATGGTTCTTCCTTCAGAGGACACAATACAAAAGGCAAATATTTTGCCTGATTGTTTTGCAAGAAAAATCCATTTTATTGTAACAACTATAAAGAACTCGAAAAAAAACTCACTCCAACTAGCCTCTCCTAATAAATCAAAAATAAGAAATACAAAATTCTGTTGAATACTTAGTGTTCACTTGTCAAGTAACTAAAGGAAGTGTGGAGCATATTGATCTAGATGCCTCTATAAAATTATGATATTTATATCAAATACACATGCGCCAATCTTTTTGTGGTATTTCTGCTTAGCATTCTGATCATTCCTTCATCTACTGACCATCCAAAATCTTTATATACCAGTAGCAGGCTGCTGTGGTTGAAGCAGACAGAAGCTTGTAAAAATCCAACAAGTTTTGCTCAAAAAATGATGAACGTCAGTCATGTTTTCTTATTAAAAAAGAAATGTCAACAGAGACTGTACATGTGATCTGCTTGTTTATCTATTAGTGCTATGTATTCTTAAACATACCAGTTTACAGTACGTTTCTAGATGGTTGTGCTTTTAATGATTTACCAAACATTACTTGGGATTCTGATCAAAACTTCACGCATGTGTTTCTGTGTCTTTCTCTAATTTCAATATAAACTTCCCTCTCAGATTAACTCTGTTAGAGCAGTAAGTGCTGTGCAGCCCCCTTTTGAAGTGTTTCCCTTTCTTCTGCACAGAGCACCTGAGCTGAAGGATGATGGTCCTCTAAGAACCTCTTATGTAGCCAATGTGTACAATAAAAAAACCAAAAAACCCTGTAAGCTAATTTCTCAATCTGATTCTCCCATCAGGCTCTATAAATCTTCTAGTAAAAAGGAGACAAGCAGAAAATATCAAAGCAAACTGACTGTCAAGCAAGTTAAACATTTTTTCTTCTACAATGGTTCAAAAGTAGATTTTCATTATTCTCTTTATTCCTGAAGAATTAAAAATCTCAAAAGTGTTGCGGTTTCTAGGAAGTGTTGCAGACACCAAAATATGTATCAGCATTAAAAGTATACAAGCATATGGCCATACTGTCAGAGGAGATGTAACTGCACTATGTGAAAACTTCTCAGGTACCTTTAATTTCTGTAAATTTGACAGTTGATAGCTTCAACTGTCAGCTATTTAGGAACCAGACTGTACTTGTGCAGCTGTTGTGCTTAATTCTGACAGAAAGTATCTGTTCTTTCCACCAGGTCCCATGCTTTTGGATTCTCTCTTAAATCATGAATAAAGAAAAAAGGATTAGGTAATACCAGGAAGCACCCAAAAAGCTCCATTCAGTCTATGGTGCACAGTACAGATCAGTGGAACCCTACTGGATCCTCCATCAGATTAACACAAATAGGAAATTGTCAATGTCAGGCGTTTGAAATTTTCTCTGATGCAAATATTAAATCACTTTGTGACCAATACAAGAGTGCACTTCAGCTCCTTTAATCCAGGATAAATAGCACTCTTCTTTGTTTAAAATGCACATTAGAGCTTTCATCCAGGTCTGTTTGCAATGGCATGCTATCCTACATGACTTACTCTGGGCTTCTTTGTTTATTTAAACTTTGCTCAGCTACAGCTAAATGATTTTATCTTGCATGTTTATGATCATGATCTAAGGAACTTTGCAACGTTTCTTTATAAACCAAGTTAAAAGTTAATATTCTTTTGTTTGATGCACACCTCCAAACCAGCCATAATAAAATGAAAGCACAGTGATTTGTTTCTTCCAGCGTCTGGATTAGTTAGGAGGCTTCCACTGTATCTTAAAGGATGAATTTTCATCCTTTCATTCAGTCTGAATGGCAATATTATTTGAGTATTTCTGCTTTTATGAAAAATACCACAACATTTAGGCCCAACACATGTCTAGCACCAGAAAACAAAAGTGCACAGTCTACTATAAACAGAAGTAAAAACTGCTGATTACTATGCACAAGGAGCCCATCCTAGAAAGCTTACAATAAAATGCAGGGGTAATCTACACCTCCAGCCTTAGCATCTCACTTTCAAACAGACCTTAATCTACTGTTCTAATCCCTCCAAACCCTGGACTTCATTTTTGTAACATTTTGTGTGGCAGATATCACACACACAAGCCATCCTGATTTTACTTTTGATATCAACTGGAAGTGTTTTCTATTAAATATATTGCTTTGTCCCATTATTACTCATTTTCAAATCACCTTACATGTTTTTTTAAGTGCTCAATGAGTCAAAAAATAATTAAATCCTTTGTATGCAATGCAGGAGTTAGGAAAGGAACTTCAGATTTTTGAGAATTTCATCCATGACCAGAGCCAATGCATTTGTTTCCCCAGAAATTATCCGAAAATGTCATGGCTCATTTTATGCAACAGAACCTGAGAGAAAGCAAGAAGTCTCTAAAACTTGATGATCAATTAATCACTTCTGCCATCTCACATTACACAGCCTGGAATGCCATGGACTGTATTGTTTGCAGAATATGGCAGATCAGCAGATTTATAAACCAGATTCAGTCTTTCTTGGGTCAAAATTTGAACAGCAACTACTGCTGTCTGATGCCAAATCCAAAAGGGTTTTTTTCAAGTTTAAGCAGAGAAAAGGAACTTTTACAACTTCAACTAGAAATATAAAATAAGCGCTATTATTGTAGGAATGGAACATGATATGAGACCTCAAATACACATTTTAGTCATGATGTTCTTTTATGTCACTTCCCACATTTCCTTTCTTACTTTCAAAAGAATGGATATAGTTTAATATGCACACAAAATTGAAAAAAAAAGTTTGTCTTATTTCTTCTATCTGTCAGTCTATTTAACACTCATCAGATTTTCTTTATCACTGAGTGAAGTTTCATTTGAAGAAGTGGGATTAGAAGAATGGCTAGCAGATGGGAAATAGAGACACCCCTGGGATCATAATGTAATCCATGTCACATTCTCTTATTACATTCTCATCCCAATGAAAAAATAATACCTTACATATTGCATCAAATTATTTAATATAAGAATTCAATGTCACTTTCTTTGGAGCTATGCCTCCCATTACTGAAGCAAATGGATCTTTTCTTTGGTTAAGCCTTTTCTTTTTTTTTCCTAATTTGTAATGAAATTCAAGTGTCTAATGAGTCCAATATGGCCTGTCAACTTAAATTATCTGTTTGTCTTTCTGTTTACCATATCTATCTGTCTACAGTTTTTATTTTCCTCTGTGAAGTTTAGTTATTGAATCCCATGTTTCCTTCTGGAAGGAATTTCTAACAGATGATTATTCCTGTTGATATGTTGATGATTTGATAATTTATGGCTTGTAAATTTAAGAAATCTGAAGAAATCTCTGGGAACCAGAACAGTTCATGACAGAAGAGAAACAGGAGGTTCCAATACCTTATACAGTAAAGGACTGGGATTTCGTTAAAATGTATTTTTTTGATCTTACATATTAACTACGCTAATGCCTCTGTATAATTTATTTTGGCATCTTTTGAATTTGTAATGAAGTCTAGCAGAAACCTATATGATGGTGACAAAGGAAGCAGTTTATGGCCAGAATCACAGAATGGGTCAGGTAGGGAGGAACCCCAGTGGCTCTTCTGGACCAACCTCCCTGCTCAGGCAGGTCACTGCTCTCTCTGCCATACCTGTACATGGAAAGCTGTGCTCTACTTTCTGCCCTCATAAAGACTTTGCATTGGATTTGATAGCAGTGTTGCATAAAAAAGACAAAATAATTTAGTCCATGGAATTAGAAGTCATTAATTCAATGTAAAGACTGAAAAAAATCAGTAAGTTATCAAGGCTGAGTTCATCAGTTTACAAATGTTCTTCCTATAGGCTTTCTGGAGCTTTGTATACACTGATTTACAACAACTTAGTACCTTGAACTGGAAAATATTTCAAAGAATTAAAATCCAGTCTGACTGTATGCACACACAAACAGAGAAATGGAACAAGAACAATCTTGATTCAAAAGTAAATTAGTAAATACAGAATAATTTTTTAATTATGAATTCATAGAGGTAAAACATATCTGGATCTTTATCCACATCACATCCCACACCACAGTAATATAAATATTATAAACAAATAAGCAAATTAAAGGTTTTGGGGTTTTTTTTTCCTTAACACAGATGATCTTGTAAGTCCTATTTTGGCTGGAAACAAATGTGTAAGTCCCAAAACATCACAAAAATAGTGCTAAAGCATAAATCTACTTATCCAAACCCAAGACCATCTTGAAAAAAAGCCATATTTCAAAAGAATCAAAGCCTGAACATTACAGAAAAGCAGGGAATTACAGCACTTTAGAAATACATCCAAAGTGATCAAGTCCATTCTGGCTTTCCAGAGTTATGAATGCATGAACAAACCTGCAGACTTAATGCTCTATTCTAAAACCAGCTATGGTGAAAGAGTGGCAGATACCTTTTCATCATGGTTCTTCACCTTAGAAACATCACTTTAAAATGATCCCTTGAATATTAACTCATTAATTCTACAAATAATTCAGAGAAAAATCCTAAACAAAGTCAAACTAAAAGCTTTAAAAAGAAAAGACCTAAATGTAGACACGGTGTAAAGAAGCATGTATGTTCTGTTTGTCAGGGTTTTTTTGGTTGCCTGGTTGTTTTTTTGGTTTTTTTTTTTGTTCCAGATTGTAATTATGCCAAATTCATTACTCATCATTAAATGTGAACATTTGGCCTCAGCTACATTTTGTATAGATATATTGGTATAGATACTTTGGTATAAATGCAACAGTAAGTACGTCTGTTCATTTAATAGCTGAAGATGAAACTTCAATCAAAGACTATAAAGAAATTCCTGTTCCTTAAAAGTCTCCCCACAATAATAATACAAAGCAGGAATTATAATTCAATTTGAAATCTAACAGATTCCCTGTGGACTTTCCCAACTAAATGAACCTATTATTTAGTTAAGTCTAACAAGTGATAGCTGCATACTATCTACAAACTACTTTTGTTTCCAAAGTTTTTATGTATAGGTCTCATCTAGGACAAAAATAAGGTTATTATGCAAAATTAATCTGACATAGTTTATGATCCTTTGGGGACTTTATAGGCTGAAAAGCAAAATGAAATGTGAGATCAAACTTGGTGTGTTGGTTATTTCCCTTCTTTAGTTAGTGAAGTTTGTATTGATAATTCTTACACATACATTCCAGCTCCTTTGTAGTTACAATTCCACAGCAAGGCTCTCCATAGAATTAAAGTAAGTTAGTGCAAAACTCAAAACATACATAATCACACACTGGTTTTAATTTTTGACCTAAACGTTTACTAATCATGTTATAACACACCGAGTTTAGGAAGTAACATGTTGTGCCATTTCCTGGCTTGGTTGCTAGCTGGGGTTAAACCATGACAATGTATAAACATATGCATAGATGCTACAAAGCAGATTCCATGTATTTATCTATGTTGTACAGAGTTAAAAAGTACACGCATTTGCTCTTTTAAGGGCTGAAACTGTATCTTTCACCAAAATCCAGCTGTTTTCAGATTGGAAATGTATTTAATTTTTTCTGGAAACTTTCTGACGTTAGAAAAAGAACAACCATAGCTTCTCATTATTTTTGCTGCCAGAATCTATGCTTGGTTGCTCAACTAAAGACCTTATACTGCTAATTACTACCACATGCACATATCCCAAGCAAAGGAAAACTTATTGGTTCTGACAATCCAGTCTCTCAACACTGAATTCCAAATGAAAACTTCAATTTTGGCCAAACATAACATTTCATCAATCTTGTTCTACTGACTGCAAAAGCAACATCAAACAAGGGGTGCTAATGGCTTTTTACTGCGCAGTTCCCAAGCTTAGGTTCTCTGATGAAAGACCCACATGAGCAAAGGACATCTTTAAACTACTTAGTAATTAATAATTGAACCAGAAAACAATGCATAAAGTAAATTGAACAGTTTGTACGCTGATGACAGAGCTGAGTTTCAAGCAACAAATTATATGAGCAGTAGAGTTCAGCAGAGAAAGCACTGACAACAGAGTGAGATAAACACAGATAGTGCATATAAAGAAAGACAAAAATGAACAGTGAAAAAATAAAATCAAGCATGCCCCAAAGCTAGCAGAAGCCTGTAATCTGAAGCTGAGCTTTTCAGGATGTGGGGTTCCGACTGAATATTAGGTCCAAATTTAGAGACATCTGAGCAATGCTGGGTACTAGTGACAATGTAGAAGGGGAGGGACAAACTCTGTGTGTAAAACAGGTATTAAACACGTTCCCCTCTGCTATAACCCCTTTGGAGCTTTCAAAACAGAGGGATATGTTCTGAGTTTGAAAAACTTCTTTTTGAGAAAACAAGTATGAATATAAATACTGAGTCCTAGCTTCTGTCACAAATAAATATTTTGGGAAATTACCAATACTACCTATTCCCAGAAATAAAACAAGGCATGTAGTTTGTCTAGGTGAGTGATGCAAGTTTCCAACATCAGTGTTTACAGTTTATCTTAGAAATTTGAGGGTATCTCAGTAAATTCATGTATTGAAGTTTACTATCTAATTGTTTGAGTATTATTGAACAGAAAATAGTGTAAGTTATATTTAATTTTAAAACTTTGAGTTATCTACACAGTGATATAAAACAGTACTCTAGAATTAGCTCTGTGGGACATTAACAGTCTTTCTGCTACACAGAAAGGAGAAATAACTTGGTAAAACCATAATCCACTTCAACAAAATGTTGCATGGGTGATGATTTGAAAGGAACGAAGTAAAAAATTATCTTCTTAAAGTAAGAAGAGGGACAATTCATTCAATAAGTTTCTTGCAGTACCTTATTTATATCATATGGAAAGGACTCTCTATATGACTAGACTTTCTGGGCAAATATACTCTACCAGTGGATGTCACAATGGTATGTAATGAAATGAAGGATGGCAACACTAAAGGTGATATTGTGCGGTATCGCACTATATCGCCAAGGACATCTGGTTCAGTAATGGCTATATCCCAGCACGTCCAGGAGCTGGGAATGCCACAAAGAGCTCGTTTTAACTCGGTCAAGGAAACAAGCAGGCTTTCTATAGAAATGTAATGAGGTAATGCGGTCCAATAAAATTTAACCTTTGCCACCAGGTAAAAATAGTAGGTTTGGTTTTTTTACCATACTATTTTGATATTAAGGCTACTGCCTACTTTCAGATACACTTAATATGGTACAGGGAAGAGGACTGCTTTAAAATCCCTGGTCACGGATTCTACAATTGTGAGAGTTTGCAATATCCATAGAAAGTCCAAAAAAAAGCTGCATGAGATCTGAATCTGCTGGCTGAACACTGAGGAACAGGGCCATTAGATTTCTTACACTGTCAGTCCAACAGAACAAAGTGGACAATATATGTCTCCTATTTTGCATCCAGTAAAACAAAGTTTTCTGGAGAACTGAGTTGTCTGAAAATCATGTGAATCACTTAGTTAAGAGATAAACCACATGATATTCTGATGGCCAAAATGGAAAAGCAACAACTCACCCTTGCTGCAGAAGTTAACTGCATACCTAATAGCAGCACTTTTTATAAGGTACATCAGTGTAGTCTGAGTGGTATCCAGGTTCTGGAGAAGTAGGGACAAAATGTTGTGACTTGTACCATAGCACAGCCCAGGTCTCTAATTACAGTGTGACAACTCTCCAGTGGTAACATCTGATGTCAAAGAATACAGCCTTGTAAGCTGTGAGTCAGCTATTACCACCTTCAGGGGCTCTTTTAGAGTCCCACAACCACACCTGGTCGTTTTGGACTTACTTTCTGCCTCGGGTTGAGTTAAAAGTTCCGCCGTATTTCTTCCGATTAAGGATGAGAGCAGCAATTTCTGGCACGTAGCGAGCAAACATTGCCTACATGCATGAAACAAAAACACAAAAAAAAAAAGAAAATGGCATGCAGAGAGTGTTCTACTGCAGCAGAGGCAGCAGAGCCTCTTGGGATACTTACTTTCTTCCACTAACCGCACTATAGGAACCACCATATTTCTTGCGGTTTCCTATTAACTCTATGATTTCAGGGACGTAGCTGGCAAACATGGCCTAAGAAGAAGATAGGAGACAGAAGAAAAGACTAAAAAGAGAGGCCAAAGAAAGGGGGATGATGAATATTTTCAGAAGATAAATATTTTTAAGATCTGAAAAAGCAAAAGAATTAGATCTATGCAGTTATTTAAAAAGAAAATTTTTAAAAAATGAAAAAGTTCTTATTAAACAAAACAAGAGGGCTCAATGTAAAAGTTGGTCCCAGAGAAGGTACACACCTTATAAATAAATAAAATGGTCAAAAGAGGAAAAATGGACGCATAAAACAAAACAAGAACAAAATTACTTCGAACTGGTACATAATCACAAAAAACAGTTATGTTTACTTCTTCCTGAAGAGGGGAGGGGAAAAAAACCCATCCAAGCCCCACTGCAAAAAAACCAAATCCAAGTATTATCATTACTGTTACATTTCTGTTTTAAAATACAGACTTTTCCCTACAAGAATTCAAAAAGACAAAAACGAGATGAAATCAGGGGTTATTTCCCCATCAAGAAACACAAAAAATCACCCCCCCCATCCCCAAAGAAACTTTTCCAAAAGTTCTTGTGTTTAGAAGGATTAGAGTAACATGTGACAGAAAAAAGGTTTTGAGGAGAAAATAAAAATTATTGTGCCATGTTTTGTCCAACAAACAGCTTCCTTGTGGCTGGATACTTCGAAGAGCTACTGCCATCTGACATGTCAATAAACAGAGATGGGAATGCATATATGTAATACTTATACGTATCTGTCTCATATATGGCATTCAAAACATTGGTGTGTTATATATATATATATATATCTATATATCACCTCTGTGAGATATATATATATGTGAAATCAATGGATGTGGGTAAAGTAACAATATACTTATGTGTGTATGGGCACAATATACATTACAAGTCCCCCGCAAAGCATTTACCTTGTAAATAGTAAAATAAACTTTGCTAGAGAAACTTTGTTAGAGAACATTGCAACAGGTGTAATCATATTTCGAGCACTGACAAAAAATGGAGAAGGTGACAAGACAAATAGTAACTTGGGTACTATTTACATACAGGATGAAGAACACAAGAAATTGCTGATATAAAAGGATACTGGTTATGGTCATGTGATAAACTGTGAGCTAAAATTGTACTATGTGACATGAAAGAGAATGTGGTTGCCATCATCTGGATCAGGCAAGCTGCTCTTTAAGGCAGTCCAAAGCCACAGTGTTTGTTGGAATTCTGGGAAGGAACACAGAAGGGTGGGTAGGACTTCTGAAACCGCAAAGTGCCTTTATATATCAATAGCAACCTCCAAAAGTGCTCTACAGTCAGTCACTAAGAAGCAGAAGTCTACAAATAACATTATAAGTTGAAATATTAAGGCACTTCATGTATTCACATGCATTACTCATTTAAATGGATTGGAAAAATTCTAATTCTGGACTAATTCTGGACTAATTTGACAAGCTCTGCCAAAATACTTATCTATAGGAAAAAAATGTGTATTAAACATACTTTAATGTTTTATAATTAATTTTAATTTACTAAGCCAGATATTATTGTGTCCTTAATTACAACATTGAGATATACAGGATCAAGTTTTAAGGTAAATGGAGTATTAAGAAGAATATAAAGAAGAACTTTTACCAATCCCCCAAGGATGAAGAAGACCATGAAAAGGCGACCAAGGGTTGTTTTTGCATAAACATCTCCATAGCCAACAGTGGACATTGTAACCATCAGCAAATAAACACATTCCCAATATGTCAGCGGTTGATTATTTTGGAAATTTTCCCATGGATCCCCTGAGTTCTCCACCTACAATGTACAAGAAAACATATAATGAATTATATTAATTGTAATTAATTCTAATTAACCCCAAATTAACTTTACCCATACATGCATGTGTCTCTGTGCGTGTGCATAGATATATAATTTGGCATATAATATGAACTCTGAATCCTTTCCTATGATTTATTTTGATCAAATACAGAACCTGACCCTGTGCCAGATAGAGTGCTGCAGTTCTTTTGCCAAAACATACAGCCTTGCTACTCAGGTCATTAATGGGAAGTATCTTTTCCAGGCACTACTAAATGATGTATCTTACTCATTTAGTTAGGTAAGTTCATTTAATAAAAATTTGTTCAAAACATTTTCAGAGTATATCTTACTTTTAATGCAATTATACTCCTCAATGTTTTTACTTTAAAAGATTATGTAGCTATTGAACACATTATCGGCACCTTTAATGGTATGCTACTACTTTTTCAAAAAGCCAGCCACTGTCGAGACAAAACCATAAACTTGTCAGTGGGAAAGGAGTGTGTCATCTAAAATTTGTTCCACATTACAAAGTTGAAGTTTGAGTATTCCTGCAGTAGAATAGAAAAGCTTTTGTTGGAAAACAAAGAAAAAAAAAAAAAACCCAAAAAACAACCAAATTCCAGAAAACAGCATTCCCTTGGTCTTGATGTAATATTTAAGGGGTGTTGCGCTCTGTTCAAAAACGGAAAAAGGCATTGTTTCTAGACAGAAATGCTACATTTGCCCAGAGGAGCGTAAAAATACAGTTCTACGCAAATGAGAAATACATAATAAATCAAAGCGTTCAAAATCTTTATACGGGCGAACAACACACGACGGACGGCTCCAGCGAAGGCGGCGCAGGGACGCGGTCCCGACGCGGGCCCCTCAGGGGCGTTCCCGGGCGAACACCGCCCCCTGCCGCTCGCCGCGGGCCGCTCCCGCCGCTCACCGCGGGCCGCTCCCGCCGCCGGGCCCGCCGCTCACAGCCCCGGGGAGGGAGAAGGAGCCTCGGCACGGGGCGGCCTCCTTACTGCACCCCATCCAAGGGGTGCGGCACTAGCGAGGGGTCGGCAGCAAAGCGGCCCAGAGAGCCCGCGACCCGTCAGAACGTGTCCGTGAGGGGCCCTCACACGCACTCACCAAATGTATGAACCCAGCTGCTGTCAGCCACGTGCTGATAAATATAGAGCACAGATTCACTAGCTTGATGGAATTACTGGAAATAAACAAAGCAAAGAGGAACTTAGACGAGAATTTGTCACGCATTTTTTAATCGGCACCTGTATACAACTGCATACTTTAGATTCAAGAACCTGATAATTACTTCCCAGAAGAAAGAGACTCCCTAAAAAACGTATTCAAAAATGTATGTATAATATGCAGTATCTTTCTTCTGGAGAGTTCACATTTTCGTAATTTAGACAGCTTGAAGAGAAAGTCCCAGTGTAAGAGAACAGAAAGACAAACAAACCTTAGCTACATCAGTAGTCAGAAACAAACTAATAGAAATAAATAATGCTTTCTCTCAAATAATTTGGTTGCCTCTCAGTACATTCACCTCTTCACTTCTCACTGCTATGCACTCAGAATTACTCATATGTAAATACACAAAAAGTACATGAGAAGGTTATGACTCCCAAATTAAAGAACTAAGGTATTTTACAGTTCCTGTGTAAAATCCTAAGTATTTTCCCTATTATTCTGTTTGCATGAACTCCTATGGACCTCTTTATGGAAAATTCACATGAAATTGGAGTATTTCATACTTCACATTCACATTCTTCTCTAAGAAAAGAAAAAAGTATAATTTAAACCTACCAAAACCTCTGCAACTACTTTTTTTAAGTCACACTGAGTAGTATTTTCCCTATTGTAGTCAGAAGTGGTTCTGAAGCAAGGACCTCACTTCAGTTCAGCAGAAAAAAGCCATACTTAAAAACTTCAGGAAGAAATACAAATAAAACCTGCTCCCTCTCTTCTCACAAAAGTCACTGTCCTAAGAAGATAATCAACAGAAACACAAGGAACTGCAATCCATGTATGACTATGTTTAAACTATCTTAACCCATTTCATGGTTTTGAAAATATTTATAAGGTGTAACACCTCAAAAAACAAACAAACAAACAAAAAATACAAAAAAAATGAAAAAGAAAACGAAAAAGAAAAAAAAAAGCCCAAAGCAAAAAACCCACGTACAATTACCCTTAAAGCAATACATTAAAAAAAAAAAAAAAAAAAAAAAAAAAAAAAAAAAAAAAAAGGTAAAAATCACTAGCAGTAGTTGTTTTGTGGTATAATTAATCAATGTTTCTGTTTATAACTACTCTAAGGACAATAAAAATGTATTCTTTTCTGAACAAAATTGGTTCCAGTAAAGTTAACCAGTACAGCTCCTTTAAAAATATTTTTTAAAGTTATGGTTAGTAGATATATGGGGGTACAAAGAATAGACTATGACTGATAATATGACAAATGATTAAATTAATATTGTACTCAAAAATAAAATAAAATAGTATATCAGTGGTCTTGTCATTAGTGTTCACCAACATCAACATATAACCCCTATTTCTCTCTTTCTTAAGCTGTGGTTGATTAAGTGATTACTACCTTCGTGCATAGCACGGGACCCTAACCAATGGGTTCCTAGATTAAACAGGAGTGATGCTGATGCAAAGCTCCATTATGAAAGGCTGAATATCATCCTTTACCTGAACTTAGAACATGAGATGTTCCTGATAAAAAAACTATGTGTCTGTTGGTCTCTTCATATTACTGTAATACCCATTAATAGTAACTATTTACATTACTTGTTTGGTACATTTTATTTTTGAAGATTTATTAAACACTGCACCTTGTCTGTCCTCTATGAAATACTCCCTGTGTTTCTGCCAGAGTCTAAATATAGATGAAGGATTAGTCATAAACATTTCCCCCCTCTTTAAGCTCTTTCCAACATCTGTGCAAAATCCCTCACTGTGAGCCATGCCTAAGCCCCTGCAGTTTTTTTGAATTATATTAGAAAACAATGGAAAGAAATTTTTCAACTAAAAAATTGTAGACTTCCATTTCCTAAAACATGGGAACAAAAAATCTTGAGTAAAATACATTTGATTTCAAATTAGGGAAACAAATGTGTCCTTGGCAGAGTACAGGCTTTTAAAGTGCCACTGTAAAATTTTGCTTTGTCTTACAGGATCTTTTCAAATAGCTTTTTCTTTTTTTTCCCCCAGATATTCTAATAATCACCTAACACTTTGCTAGTCTCCTTACTGCCTCTGTTTTTGAGTTGTGCAGCTTCTTTCACTGGATTCCACTTTTTGGAATGGCCCTTCTGATCACTGTGTAAATAATGTATGTTCCTTTAACCCTCATACCTCAGTCAATAATTCCAAGAGTAATTTTCACTTATAGGTTACAGTAAATGTTTTTCTTTACTGGAGAAAAGAGAAAAGGAGGAGAAAATTTCTCTGCAATTGCACTAAATATTATAAACGCAGCAGTGTTTAGTATACTATCAGTTTCTCATCTCCTCAATTGTTATGTGTTATTAATGCCAAATGCACTGAAATGCCTACATCAAATCAGTTCCACACCTTTTTCATATAAATATATATCACCTGAAATGGTGAACTCTTCTCTTTTGCTGAATTTTTCAATAATAAAAAGAACTTTTTTTCCCTACTATAATTTCAGAGCTAATATTAATGTACTGAATTTGCTACTCCAATTCAACAATACAAGTTCTGTCACTGATTCTTCATCTTTATGTTCACAAAAAATCCTAAAACATTGACAATTTCAATAAAATCTTAAAAGTGGACTGCAAAAAAATTGCTAAAAGTATCTTAATTCTAGAAGATTTTTAACCATACCTGAGCAAAATAATGTTGCAGCAGCGGGCAAGAGCATACAATGCAGTCAGTATAAGACATACAAGTAATAATAAAGGTTTAAGGCCACAGTATGTAATTGAAATCACTGACTGAATTTAGGGAAATAAATTTTATTTAAACAGTACTAGATTTGTTGAGACTTCTAGTTTAATTGCTCTAACTTGTACAAAATTATTTTAAAGATTATTCACGAATCACAAGGGCTCAGTTCGCTTTATTTTTTAATAAAGTGAAATAATTAAGAACCAGTAGCTCTCAATTAAAGAGTATTCTGGTACTGTCATAGAAAATGTGTTTGCAGCACATGAACTGCTGTTCTGATGGTACTTCAGAACACACTGAAAATACAAAAATTTCTCACTGAAGGTAGCAGTAATAAATGAATTTTCTAGCTTGTTGCTTTCTAATAGCTAAACTCATGCAAGACATTAAAAGAAACTCCAAGCACTCACACAAGAAAATTTATGTCAGGTGTAACTAGAAACTCTTCTAAAACAAATCATATTCTGTTAATTTGTTTTAATTTGACACATCCATCAAAAAGATAAAGTTTTGTGACATTTTGAACATTGCTGACATTCCAAATTATTTAGTTCATTTCAGGTTATTAAGTAAGACAGAGAGCAGACATGACTTTCTGTTGCATTACCAGGAACAGAGAGAGACAAAGAAATGTTTTGAGGCAGTGACAATTTTTCAGTTAAATAAATTATGTTAGTGATGAACTGCTAAGGATGAATTAACTGACTAAACTGAAACACTCATATAAGAAAGTCTTGCTTTACAGGCTTTTAGTAATCAACATTTGAGGTTTAAAGATATTTTGGCAGTTGTATAAATAATCACAGAGATGATATTCAACATAAGAGTAAATTCTGCACCAGACAAAGTCGATTTCAATGAACAGGTCAACCTTAAATAAACCTGAATGTGATTAATGCACATTTATGGATCTGGAATTTCACAAATCCCCCACTACTGAAGGGGCTATTAGCTTTTATCCAGAATCCTTTGAGTTTATTGGGCTTCTCCACAGACTGCCATTTCCTATGGCAGAGTTTTGCATGTTAAATCTTACTCTCCTTTCCCATACTGAGCATTCTGAGCTATGGGACTTCACCTTACATTCTTTGATGTCTTTGTTTGACCAGAACTGGCTTCCTTCCAGTAACACAACAAAAGACAAATAGTGTCAGAGTTTTACAGCACAGAGAATGGTTTCAAGGTTAAGGGTTGAAGAAACAGCTGTTTACTCTGAGTGTGTACAAATTTCAGTACCTCTTTTCCCATTGCTACAAATTTTCACAGCAAGAAATGGATTTACCTGCATATAAAGCCCTCACAAATCTAGAGCAACTGGTGCAGAGAGGAGAGGTTTTCAAAATAGAACTGATTACACAGCAATTTTTGGAAGCAGGGTTCAATACTTCCCCTGGAGCATTTTAGAGAATCATGAAAAACAATATGTCTTTAGCTGCAAGGGATGGGAAGGTTTCTCATTATTTCCTTCAAAATTATCTTTTGTCCAAAACTGTGCTTTTCCTGCACAACTTTCATGTATAGGCCAAAGAACCAGTAAGCCAGAAGGTTAATTGGAGTATTTTAATTATTACATGGAAGAAATACTAAGGATAATGAACACAATATGAAGATAGCTCAGTGAAATTTTTAATGTTTCTGATGTGAAAAGTGATGCTCAGTTCAAAAAAACTGGAAGAGGCACAATGAGAATTTCTCAAAATACTTTTTAACTGTATTATTTTGAATTAATTTTTATTTCACTTTTTTCAAGACAGCAGAACGTGAACTGATTTTATAGAAAGAAAAAATGTTTAATCAGTTCAAAGCTATGTAATCCATTCTGCTGTTAATTTATCAACACATAACCTTGCTCGATATTTCAAATATAACAACACATCAATTAAAATGATCACATAGCAGAAGGTGCTATCAGTGACAAATCATTCATCAGCAGAAAAGGGTTTAAAGAACAGATAACAAGTGTGGGTTTTTCCAGAAAAGAAAATCATGCATTGCTAGGGGCTCAATTCAAAGCCATTTACATTCTGTCATCAATGCAACTAAATCAACATGTAAGAAAAATTCTTACCTTGTTTTAAGTATATTCAGAAACTGCAAGATTTCTGAAAACTGTATCAGTCTAAGGGCTCTTAAAAATCTTAAACCTGCAGTAAAAGAAAACAAAGTTATAGTAAAGAATAATTCAAATGGTACCAGCGTATCACAATGACAGTGCTCAATTAGGTAACATACAAAATGTCAAATACCTTTGAAATGCTCTTCCATATTTAATTGTTCAAGGATCCTTAATGGGTATTTTTGAAATGGTTTTAAATTTATTTCCCTAATAACAGATTTATCCTACCAGAAACCCTTAGTTTTTGCAGGAAGTAATGGGAGGAGACACACAGGCTGCAAGCTAAGGGGCAGAAGCCTCACTGAGGTTCCTGTTGGTAGTTGCCGTGCACATGTCCTTCTCTTTCAGGTTGTCAAAGACACAGGCAGGTCTGAAACATCTCAGTCCTCCAATCTCCTGCGCTGCTCAGTGAAAAACAGCAGATCATAGGCAAGAGATCTGATAACCTGTATATGCCTGATTAAATTTGGTAAATCTTAATGACGTAAAATCTTTTACAGTAATAATGCTCCCTATCTCCACTCTAATTTAAAAAACCAAGCAGGAAAACAGAGAAATTACACTTTTTCCCTTAAAAATGGCAAATTTACTAGAATTCTTTCCATCAGTCTATAACTACAGGTATACATTACATATCAACTATTTTTTAGAGTATTTTTACAAATAGCATTTTTACACTGAAATTAGATTGCGTGCATACCAATTCCCAGACAACTACAAAGTCAGTCAGACTAAAAGAGTGTGTACAAGAGAAACTAATAGAGAAGATTAAGGGCTTAAATTATTAAAATAGTCTTATGTTGATAGTAAATGATTTGGCTGCTGATCTTCAGCATATGAATAAAAGTACACATTGTACTGCACATATGCACAGCTTATAAAATGAAAGTAAAGCTTGAAGCATAATTTTTATTAGAGACTACAGCCAGGAGTTACATAAAAGTTGTGTAGCGTGGTATTGCAACTGTTACAGGAAGGTCCACAGCAGCTTCTTCTCATATATTCTCTTTATTGACAACTACTTTACCCAACTCTGTTGGAGTCCAGGGCATTCCTTTGGTTGCCCTGGAGGGTCAGGGACCTGGGCAGGGGGGTCTGGGACCCCAGCCCAGAGCCCAGAGCTCAGAGAGACACTGGATTTGATTTCAGTCCATGGGAGAGGCTTCTTGCACTGCAGGAAGCATTGCAGGCCACAAGAGTGTAAAAATAGTAGTTTAGAATATCACAGGGTGAAAAAGCAGTGAGTTTGGGATTCTTGGCATTGAAGTGAATGGGGCAAGATGGAGAATTTAGGGCGTTGTCCCTTTCTTCTTCCTTCTTGTTCCCTCACTCCATTTCTGCAGTGACGTTGGCACAAAGTAGTTAGTGAGGATTGGGTCAGAGTAAAGATGACCTTTTTAGTAATAGTGATAGACATTGGTAAGAAATAGTAAATAAAGAATACGTAGCAATTAGTATAAAAGATAAGGACAGCCCAGAGACGGGGGGAGTCACCAGATGTCCGAGCCGCGGCAAACATCTTTTAGACACTGAGAAAATTGTAAGATAAGAACTAATAAACGAAGCATGTAACCTTGAAGACTCCGTCTTTTCCTGCGTTTGGCACAGAGCTTTGCAGAGGGCCAGAACTCTAAGACCACCTGAATGCCGGGGAATTTAAGCTCCAAAAAAGGAGCCCCCGACACAACTCCAGTGCAAGAAACCACTCTTTATTTCTAGAAACTTAAGGAAATACTGATTCTGGCAAATATAAACCTGGTCACAACTTTCATCATCCCACTGGAATAAGAGGGAATAACTCCCCTCAAGCACAGAGGTGCATGTGGCAAGATGTGTTTAAATCAGTAAGTTTCTTCCGCAGTGTTCTTGTAAAGTTGTTAAATAAAATATTTGTTCTTACATTTTGCCTTGTTAAGACTCCTAAGCAGTGTTAATGTACACTCCTGTCTATTATACGGATATAAAGTTTCTTTTTAATTACTGGCTGTGGGGAACTCTGAAAATTAATCACAACTTGCTAAATGGATTCAGGTAAATGAAAAGCAATTAAATGAAGTTTAATAATGCTAAATGTCATGCCCCTTTGCAATTAGAGGATGATAACTTTGGATTGTATTGCTGAAACTGTGAGAGACACATCCCTCTGTTCCACTGCCAGTCATTCCCACAGTTGCTACTCCTATCCAAAGAGATGGGGTTTGACAGGGAAAGAGAGGATCCCTACTAGCCATCATAAACTTTCCAGCTCTTTTCCATCCAGCTGCTTTCCTCACTCTGCTCCCTATGAACTTTTATGAAAAATGGCTGGGGTGAGAAAAACCGTGCCTCTCAAATGTTCTGCACTGCACCTGAAGTTAGCCATTTCTATGTTTCAAAAAGAAACCTGAGAAACGCCTGAGCTAGCAATAAAACCTCTATCTCCATTATAAGGGTTAAGATACATTTTAATTACTGAGTTATCAAATGATAGAAGAAAAATATTATGGGATCAATGCATTTTTTGTGGAAGAAGAAAATCACTATAGACAAAGTCCTGCATTTGCTGCAGCCCACATAATTTTTTAAATTTTCCTTCAGAGAATAGAATTAGAAACAAACAAACATACAAGCCAGAGTTTGCTTGGACAATTTAACGACAAAATAGAAATGGCTTTCAATTATAAAAGCCCAAGGAATTATTACATGGCAAATTAATTCTTTCCAGTATCCTGATGTTTCCTAGGCACAAACAAATCTGCTATAATATTCCTATATACATTCCATTTTATGCAATTTTCACAGAATCATACAGTAGTTTGGATACAGAGACATTTTCAAGGTCACCTTGCCAACCCTCCCTGCAATGAGCAGCTACATCAGGTTCCTCAGAGCCCTGTCTGGTCTGAACTTGAATGTTTCTGAAGCTGGAGCATCTACCACCTCTCAGGGCAACCTCTTCCAGTGTTTCACCATGTTCATGGTAAAAAAAAATTCCTTATCAGTATTCTAAACAACCCTCTATTATACTGAAACCATTACCCTTTCTTCTGTTGCAGCAGGTTCTGTCAAAAAGTTAAGTACCCTTCAGGGTACTGAAAGGCCACAATAAGGTCTCCCCAAATCCCTCTTTCCTTCAGGCTGAAGAGCTTCAACTCTCCCAGCCTTTCCTCACAAAGAGGTCTTGCACCCCCTTTTTTGTGCTGAGGGCCCCAGAGCTGGACACAGAGCTGCAGGTGGAGACCACAAGAGTGGAGAAGAGAGCAGAATTTCCTCCCTTGCCCTGCTGCCCATGCTGCTTTGGATGCAGCCTGGCACACAACTGGCTTTCTGGGCTGCAAATTCCCATTGCTGGCTCAGGTCCAGCTTTTCATCTGCAAGCACCACTCAAACCCTCTGCAGGGGCTGCTCTCCATCCCTTCCTCACCCAGCCTGTGTTGACTCTGGGGACGGCCCCAGCCCAGGGGCAGGACCCTGTCCTTGGCCTTGTTGGGCCTGAGGAAGTTCCCACAGAGTCACTTCTCAGACTTGTCCAGGTTCTTTGGGATGGCATCCCGTCCCCCATGCATGTCAACTGCACCACTCAGCTTGGTGTTTCCCACACACCTCCTGAGGGTTCACTCAAACTCACTGTCGCACAACTGAGATGATGGGACCTCTTTCAGGTCTACCATCTTACCAAGAATAGAAAAAAATGGCTGATGTTCGTTTATGCATCAAAAATAGAAAGCACTAACAAAATTTCCCCCTTTCCCAAAGCTGTTTCAGCTATATATACAAATGTGTACAGCTTTCTTTCTTTAGCAATATTTGGGAATGTGTTTTATACAATGGAAAAGAATTTATTTTCTTGTTAAATACCTGCAAAATTGTTTTACATTTAAATGATATAATCAAGAGTTGAGATAGGGTAAACTTCTCATGCATTACAGTGAAGTCCATTCTAATTTTGCACATTTCATGGACCTTGTCTGCCAAAGTTAATTGTAAACTGCTAAACAGAATGCTAAGGAAGCACTTGCTACTTTCTCTCCATCATGTAATGCACCTTTTTCTTGGCAAAGAGTTTTACATTGGAATTTTCTTACAGGATCTGACTAGAATAGGATATAATGTGCTACATTACAAATTATGCAAAAAAATAAGTACCAAAATATTTAATTTACACAGAAAATCTCTCAAATAAGAGAAAAAAATACACAGATAAAATAAAAAGAAGGACCTCTTGAGTTTCTCAGTCTTCTGCTTCTAAATGGATGACTAAAATACGCTTAGGAATTGGTGTTTATTTCAGCTGCAATATCCAGGACAAAGCTGAGATATTCAGAGACATCAAGACCAGAAAAAGCTTTTGTGACTATAAACCAGATTCCTTAAACAGTATGAGACATAGTTTCTGCCTCTAGTACAATAACCTGAGTTGTAGGTATGATGATTCAAATAAACCTTCAACTCTACCACAGAATTATTTTCTTACTGCAAAAATATTTCTTTAGCTACTGTGTTGCCTGTGCAGCAGACCGTTTATAAAATATACAGAAAATTTAAAAATATGTGTGTAATATTATTTCATATCCTGGTGTTCAACCTAAAATCGGTAAAAAAATCTAAAAAGTGGCCACTAGGAGAAGCTGCATATTACCAAAAACCCCTGAAATCAGTTTTAGAGAAATCAACTATCTGTTCAATAGGAAGCCATACACCATGCTGAACTACCAGGCTACATCTAGACTACAGCAGGAGTATTTTTTTTCTGAGGGTCTCTTTACTAAGGACCCAACAAAATGGATGGATTCTTTAGTATAGAATAGTGATCCTGACATCACCAATAAACCATGTGCCAGTAGCAATGCAATAACAGTAAGAAATTATTTTATCTATAAAGTTTAGAGCAAAGTAAACAGCATTATTCAGAGCTTTATTTGACTTTACAGGCAATAGAGGATTTACCTGTCTGTCAGACAGTTTTGCACCCTCTCTGCTGAAGTGATCCTCTCCATTGGATTAATATACAGAAGCAACAAGGATTAGCTATAGGTTGCAAACCCCAAACCCCCCACCTCCCCCCCCACCCTCCAAAAAAGGAAATGTACCATTTTAAATCTTTAAAAGGAAAGGCAAGGAAATAATGACAACTATACTTATATGATATTAATGAGATTCTAACAAACAGAAACAGGAACTGGGATATTTCTTCATTCAATATAAAAGGTGAATCAACAACCAGGGCACCAAGCTGTGGTTGCACCAATCGTCCACCACACTGTTTCTCACCAACGAGATATGTAATCCCTTTCTTACTGCCTTAGGCTGTTTATTTATTTTTTTTCTAATAGACAATAGTATACCCAAAATACTGGTGTAAGGGTTCAATCCACAGAGATTCTGTTTACCACTTCTACTCCTGACAAATATTCACCCATTTATCAGAACAGCATCTTCACCAAACCTATCAGTGGCTACTTCTACCCTGGATTTCATGTAAGATCACATGGGGTCTGAAATGTGAAAACCCCCCCAGAATCCCTACTTAGGAGCCTTTTTTGAGACACGGGATGGAGGGATAATTTTTAGGATGCAAAACAATTACATTTTGAACATCACAGAGTGCAGCAGAGCTCTCTGAGATTTTACTCTCTGTAGATAGGCTTGAAAAGGAAAGCTCATAGAAAAAAAGAAGAAATAGAATGGGAGGAAAAGAATGTGTCATTCCTTGGAAGCAACCCAGACAAAATATTTTTATACATTTCCCCACTTCTGTTATGCAACAGTACAAGTGGGGAGAACAGCCTGCAGCACGACAAAAATCAGTGCTCTATGACCAGGACAGTGAAACTACAAGCAAACTAAGAATCTACATTGATTGCTTACAAACAATGCCGTATCAAAGATTCATCAATAAATCTCTCTGCTGCACATTCCTTCAACTTGGTATTACACCTTTTAAATAATGACAGCAACTTCAAACAAAATTTCTTGATAACACCAACTCTGCAGAATATGACATTCCATCCTTTAATAAAAACTGGCTTACTTGATTCTAGGTGGTCAATGAACCCCTTTACTGGGAACATAGGAGTATATTGCAGTGCGTTAAGTTTGGGAAAGAATTCTTCCTACAAAGCAACTGAAATACCACAGCTTTTTTTTTAAAAGCTAAAAAATAAAACACAACATCTTTTTCAGAAGATAGAGTAGTACTAGCACCAGAGACAATATAACAAACTGCAAATCTGAAGAAGAAGTTGAGTTGGACCTTACCCCAGTATGAGCCGACCCTATAACAAGACACCAAGGAGTTTCGCAGAGTACGTTGCTCTTCCTTTTCGGGGATGTTATGTCCAGGTTTGACACGATATCCATTTTTGAACAATTCTCCATGAGATTTTTTACGCCTTCTAGTACTTTTGTACGTTTCTGTATGAGTGCCCCCAGAAGGGTTGTGGTAGACTAAAATCTTGCTGGGAATCATGACTGTGTATCTTCAGCTCCTGGAGCACTGCAAGTAAGTACTGTGGCCCAGTCTTCAGTCACAGCATTCACTAACAGTGAAGATGGTCATACATTTACCCTTCCCTTTGCTAATTCAGTACCAACACGGAGAGACAGCTCCGAGTTCTTTAAGAGAACTTCTCTTTGGGAGCAGTTTTGTTTAACTGGACACAGGATAAAGCTCCCCTTTACCAGTTGTTATCAAAAGATAATTCCGTCTAATCCAGTCCATTTCCGTTAGCTTGAAACAGAATGAATTCAAATACAAAACTCAGCTTGACAAAACAGACTAAGAGTATCACAAACTGGATGGACAAAACAAATCACAGAACCAAGCAGGCAGTGCAGATGCTCCTTTGATCCGTGATGTATTAGAGCTTAAAAGCCATCTTCTATCCGGATATTACCACATAAGCTTCTTTCAGATACATCAAAAAACCACACCCATTGATTCAAAACCCACAAACAGGATGCTGTTCACTTGAAATGAACAGGTACACACGCAAAGAATAAGATTCCTGTAATTTCATGTACATAAAGGGAATTTTTTATGGTGTATTAGCTTCTTTGGCAAGTTCACATGCCTGTTTTCCAGTTAAAGCTGGTATGCAGAGGTCACATAATCAGACAACTCTTACAGGATTTATCCCAGATGAAATTAAAAAACCTCCAACAAATAAATACAACAAACCCTTCCTCCAACCCCAGTTAATGACAGCAATCTTACTGAAAGAAAAAGAATTCAAAACAAAACAATTTAGCCATCAAGCAAGAGCACGAAGAATAGAGTCAACAGCTCTCTCAAGCAAACTTGCTCTATGAATATTCACAAAACTGGAGTTTTGTTCTGTCAACTAACCTCATTCAATTAGATAAAGCTCTTCAAAATAAAAGTAATCATGATCTTCCAGTACATATGATACATTTTTTTAATGAAATTTCCCACTTTGAGCATAATACACAAACTTCATTGTGAAAAGTTACTTCATTTTGAGGAATATGCTTATTATTCCTTTTTTCTTTTTTTTTCCCCCACTTGTTTTTTGGCCTCAGAAGACCCACAAATATACCAATGCCATCTGGAGTAAAATGCAAAGCAGACACAAAAATAGGCTGCACCATGTGCTTATACAAAGTACACAGGATTTCAAAGCATTTTGGAAATGTTATTAAAGAGTGGACTGCCAAATATAAAGGGGATTGTAGTACACACAAATTTCAAATTATTAGTAACATGCAGATAATGAAGAAAACTACTTCTGTCACTTCTGTGCATCGTAACCTTTAACACTACGTTCTTGCAAACAACCTGGCTATGTTCCCACTGGTCACCATAGTCAAGTTTCACGGAGTCTATAGGGATGGGTTTTATGTCCACATGCTGACAAACATCCATTATATATCTGTGAGCACTTGAATCATTCCTCTCAAACTAAAAAGATTTGAATGGGGTAGTACTTAACCGTGTTACTAATCACATCCTGTACAGCTCAAACTGAATGCACGTCCTACTTACTTTTTGCTGTATAAGGCACACTATTTTCCTTTCTGTATTTCCTCTTGACTAGTATTATAATCGTGCTATTATCCAATTTTAAACCTATCATTAGTGTACTTCATACTTAGTACAGCAAATGTTTGGGTGTAGAATCCATTTACCTTGAAAGCCTGGAATGTCTCTAAAGGAAAAAAAGACCGAAGTAATAAATAGCAAGAGCCAAGCTGTTTAGTTTACATAACCTATTATTTTGGTTTTAACAATTTGACAGTAGTCTTTTAACTCCTCAGCTTCCTGGCAAAGCCGGATTTTTATCAATTTTCTTTCTTTTTGGTTGGTGAACTGCTTAATTTGTTGCATACATCAAAATTTGAAAACATAAATTAAATGACACAAACTAGGATTAAATCTAAAATAAACCCGCTCCACAAGTTTAAAAAAAAGAATGTATGTAAATTTGAGCAGCAGCAGGATGATGGCATATTGTGCTGAGAAGCATTCTTCAACATCACAGCCAGTCCTGCTGGTATTATTTCCTATGCAGACATTTCTGCTTTCCAAATGAATATTTTTTTAGTATTTTGTTCTACAACCCAATTACCCAAGACAGCTTCTTTTTTTCAGTGATATTACAGTTTGCTACCATATATAACATCAATATATTACTTGGCCAATTTTTTTTAATATTAGATGTAAAATTAGATTGCAGAAAATTGTTCTCTGTAGACTAATTTTTTTTTTCTCTTTTTTTTTTTTTCCTCCTGCTATCCAGAAAAATACCTTTAAGGTATTCTAGCTCAGATGAGCATCTGAGTGAAAGTCTGGGGTCCAGTTAAGCACATTGAAGGTGATGCCACTGTTTCCTACCTCTGTGAAGGACATGGTCCTTGGCCTCCTGGTTTGAGGTAGACCTACAACTCCTAAACCTTGTGTTACCAGCAGTACCTGAAATGTCTGCAGTCTGCTCAGAAGTATTTAATCCAAACTAATCAACAAACACTCTGTTATAAAGAGCTCTAGAATGACTTTTAAAAACCTATTTTGCCTTCAATGAATCCAATCTACTTACAAGTGAAGTTTTTCGTATTTTCTAGAGAAGCATACCCTTGAAGGACATCACTCTATGACTCTCCTTGAACTTGTAATAAAAATAGGTTTACATAGTTATGGAAGTACTGCTATAATTAAATGACAACTCGCTTTCAAAGTCCATCCAAATGTGAAGCTATTAAACTTAAATATGCAGGAGAAGAAAGCCAGACTCGTCAGCAGCTAAGCTGCACTTTACCACTGGCTATGCAGGGACAAGATACTCATTGTATCATCGTGAAGGAGAGCAAGGGAACATTAGATCCTGCCTTGGAAAACCAAGAAATAGTGGATAGAAGTAGGTATCAAATAATTGTTCTTTAAAACACAGGTTAGACATAGGTGATGGATTTGCTGTGCTTTTGTAGGATACTATTTGCTTACTATTGTGCTCAAAAGCACAATCTGTAAAAAAACCACAAAACACAAGGAAACCTGCCGTGGAGAAAACTGCTGTAGAGAAAAATAACTGTGTCATATCCTATGACTATTCTCTCTTGAAAATTCATTTTTAATTTAATTTACAGTAAGTGAACACAGACTTTTCCAAATGCTACCTTTCCTCTCTTTTAAATTGCTACTTCTAAAATGACAATGTAAAAACCATTTACTGTACACAAAATGGCCTATAAAATTTTCACTGCTGCTATTTCAAAAAAGGTAAAAGTATTATTCATAGAAGAGAAAAAGTAACCTGCTATGTCTGAATACAAAAGCTCTGCAGGTTGGTCAACAGTTTGTTTTTTTTTAGTACAGCTTTCTAGCAACGTCTGTGGATTATGACAAAATGAGAATAATGCTCATTCTGCCAAGAATTTACCATCCATTAATCTCACTAAATTATTTAGAAGGTAAATTTACAATCCAATTCTGAGTTCCTGAGAAAACGCATGTAGCTGCATTATTTATATTTTATCTCCTAGTCTCAAAGTCTTAAGCTATTAAACAGTTTTCAGAAAGCTTGGCATTAGCAAGAACAAAATCAGTCACTTGATATGTAAACATTAACTTTCCTGCTTTACACAATTTCAGGCAACTATGTCACATTCCATAAACCAAGCAAAGCTACAGCCAGTAGTAAATGACGAGCAGATCTTTACATAAAGCCAGAGGGTATTAACTTGTAAACATTTTATATTATGAAAGAAGTATTATCCCACCAAAGTGATGTTGGTGCCATCTTTTACAAAAGTTAGAAACCATGAAGGGAAGAATAACCAGCATTCATATTTACCTAGTGGGTAAAAGAGAGTTAAGAAGGCAAAAAATTTATTCAGCCTTCATTTTTCTATTTTTTTTAATATTACATTTGTCTAATCCTTTCCAGATACTGCAAGTTCATATTCAAAATAGATGGAAAATACGCCCTTTTTAAAATCTTTGATTTGGGGAGTAAAATATTAATTGTACACTTTACTGATGGTGCTACTAAAATCAAAATGACACTTGAAACAAGAGGTTGCACCTCAGCAAGCTAACCCTGCAAAGAGTGTTGCACGGATGGTGGGAAATTTGGGGATTGCTTTCTAAAGTGACCATTACAACTCAATATAAAGAGGCTTCCCTTCCTGAAAAACGACAAGTTAGCATCTTACATAATTTTCCCTGGCATTCATCAGGAACAAATTGCACTAAAATCAGGAATATGCTATTCTGAGAGGCTGTAACCATAGGGCAGAACAAATGATAAGAACAAAGGCAAAGGAAGGGCAAAGGCCAGATCTAAAGCCTGACTCATGCTGCAGGAGGGTGATTTAAAAAAGACTTGCAATTCTGCCTGTCTTTGCTCCCATGAGTCACAAGGCACAGGCCATAACTGCCAAAGAAACAATGAGCATACTGTGAAATAAGGCTTGAAAAGGAGTCAAGTACTCCACTTCTAATCAAGTGGTATGATATAATGCATCCTATTCAGTGAGCCTCTTTAGCCTTTGAGTTGCACAAAGGAAATAGTTAAAGAACAGATATAAGCAGATACAAACAGATAAATTAATTATGAGAAACCAGTTATGAAAATGATACACCAAAATTCTGCATGCGATTATGATCCAGGTGCAAAAAGCATTAATTCCATTTTCTGACCAGATGGATGACAAATACTCAAGCTATATTTATGCTTGTTTTGGTGAAGCAATAGCCATTTACTCAGTGTACAGAATAATTCCTTGCACATTGTGTAGATTTATATTGTACCAACAATAAACAGAGTATTTCAGACCAGCTGTAGGATTAAGAATTTAGTCATAAAACTCCACAGAAATCAAAGATTATGGTGTTTTAACTGCTCTTGCAGACACAGCTGTTGTATAGATCTATACACCATGTTTCAGCATCCCTTATTTCACCTCAATGCAGTACTAAAAAAGTCTTCACCTCCTCAATAGTGCATCACGTTTAAATACAAGGTCTGAGAACTGCAAGTGTCAATCCATCACCAAGACTGACTCAAGAATACAGCCAGTAAAGGAAGTAGCATTTAAAACTCTTCTCTTCAAACTCACGTCAGACAGAAAGTCTGTGATCTGCCTACTGAGAAGAAAATTCTCGCATTTTCAGGTGCACAGAAATGCTTTCCCTTAAAGGCCGATGTTACCCAATCAATACAAGAAGATAGTGAAATTTCTATGCACTATCAGAGTAGATTAGAGCCAGTGCCTAGTAAAGTAGGTGTCTGAAATTTTCCTAGAAGACTGTTCCTCAAATCTATGTATCATTGGCTGTTTTCCACTGAAAGTAGCATATTTCCTACAGGATCTGCCTCACATGCAATGATATATAATTTTCTCTAGATTAATTTCCCAGGTAAGAGTGAACATGAAAAAATTCAGATGATATTTCCAGATATCACTGCTTTTACAGTGCTAACATCTACACTTTGCCCACAACAGCAAGAAAAGTGAAGCAGCACAGAAAAAACAAATATGGAATTTAACAAATAAAAGCCCAAATCATACCATTTGCTTTACAAAGCATCCCATCTCATTTGAATTTATATTCACCATATTTTACATATAGACACTCAGACGTTCATTGACTGCCGTGCCATTATGATAAATATTGCCTGCACACTAGTCACTACGAAAATAACTTTTTCTTCAGAGCTAGCATTGTCCCAACCACACATTAGACACTAGGAAACACTTAACTGTGCTTTAATAATTATCTAAATTTCAAATAATGCAATTGCATAAAAATATACATAAATTATATATCTGCAATACAAATTTTAATATTTACTAATAAAATTGTCTGAATCTATTTACTTAAATAATTAACTAATCACTTATGTTCACAATTAAAAATTGAACTTTTATACCTATTATCTACAGCAGTGTTGACATACATTGGTAATAACCCCTCCAGGACTTAAGAGTTTTGGTATCAGGGAAGATGAATGTTGAATAGGAAAGATTTGCAAAGATTGCATTTTGGAAAAAAACAAAAACAAAACAAAACAAAAAACCAACCAAACAATAACAAAAAATACCAAATATGAAGGTTGTGTAAGGTATTCAAACCATATTAGGATTTTATATTTATCTTGCTGTGACTTTTTCTTTTGCATTCACAACACTGCGATCATTGCATGCTTGAACTTCACTGGCTCCCTTCACTAACTGCAGAGAAAAGCATCCCAGAACAGAATTAAGTAAAACTGAGTAAGCTATTAAAATGTGAAAAGAGTCCTCACTTCACTTTCAGCACACAGCATCTGGGCTCTATTCAGCTACTTATAATCCAGCTAGCTCTCAGCTAGAAAAGACCTTCTGCTGGGCTCTGCAGGTATGATCCACACCCCCAAGTCCAGTGTCAGCTGAAATTCCTCCCTGTGCTCTGGCAAATGACACTTTGGACGGCCGAGGGGCTGCAGTGCGGATGAATGAGACTGGCATTAACTGCTGGGCGCACAGTGCTTGGAAAGGCACTGGTGTAGCTTTGTACTGCACCATGAGCTCACCCATACACAGAAACTCCTTCTGTTTCGTAGGAGAATGTTCCACACGGTGCGGGGCTGATCAAAGAGAAACAGTCAGCACTTGGGAAGACAGTAAAGCTGACAGATAATTTATACTGAGAAGCAGAGTAACTAGGTGATAATGGAGAACTTAATGACTGGAGAGATTTGAGAGAAATCTCAAAAAGCATTTTGCTCTCAGTCATCTGTGCTTGTAAGGGACTATAATCATTTACTTTTGATTATGAAGATTATGATTATGGTCACTAGATATCCCGACTTTCATGCAAAATCTCTTCAAATTGAACTTCACACTTAAGATAATATACAGCTGGTTCATTTCAGCTAAACATCCACAGTGATGCTACAATATTACTGTTTTGAATAAAACCAGCACTCCTTGAAGGATAATGCTTAATAAAAGCTGTGTACAGAACTTGTCCATGTAACACAGTTCCATCTGCCTTACTTTATAAAGGTGATTTTAAAAGATGGCAAAATAATTTCCCTGTATAAATAACCTGTAACTGCAACAAGAAAATTGCTTTAGAAAGGAAGTTTTATAGCAGTTTTACTTAGTAGAAACCCTCATTTTTCTAAGTTGCAACACTATTTTTAAATTAAAATATGCATTATCCTGTTTTTTTCATCTGCCACCTGTTATATATTTACTAGCAACAAACAAATGAAATTATAAAGTTAGGCTGCTTTTCCAATTTCCAGCTTTTGAATCCAAGTTGCATCTGGACAGATAACATAGGAAAACCTGCTTCTGGTAAATGCCTGTACAATTTTGAAGACAAGCTTAGATAGCTGAAACCTAAAATACCAAAAAAATGTAGTTTTTCTTACTTCATATCCCTTTACACATATCAAAGCAGAGAGAATCACTAGGTAGATTTAGAGGAAAATCTTTAGTAACTATATACAATTTATAAACACAAAGAACTGACTTTTTCAAAAACCATTTAAAATTGAATGCCTGAATGAAACAAAAATGCACTCCCAAGTTTAGTAGCAGCTTCTTTAACACTGTTCCAAATTTAAAAGTTCCCTGAACAGAAGAAACTAAGAAAAGCAACAAAAAAGTTCCCAAAGCATACAAATCTACATGTAAATCCTGGCCTCCGAGCACCGTTGGGTTAATTGGCACACTTTCTGGAAATCCATTAGGTGAGCCACAGCAGTGCAAGTAGCTGTGGAGGAGTCAATAACTACAGAGACATTTCCGTGGTGCAGAAATAGGTCCTTCATTTCATGGATTGCTTTGTTGTGTTTCTATTTTCATTTAGAATTTGAGATAGTATGATACAAACACTGCTGAAGGTGATAACAAGGTTAATGAATGCTAAATGTCTGCGGGTCAGTAGTGAATCAAGTGCAAGCCCTGTATAATGTAAGAATATAAATACAGAAGTACTAGAGAATGTTAAGCATTCAGAAAATTGATGTGAAACAAGTGGCAAAATGTGACAAACTATGAAGGATACTGTTCCCTTGCCTTAAGTCAATATTGTATGAAACTGCCAGATGGTACAAATATCCTGCAATTCAAAACCTCAGAAAAAAACCTTAAATATTTCAGCTGTAAGAACACTTCCCAAATTTTCCTTTGCTATAAGCTGTCGGACTTTGTACAGCAAAATACTGCAACTGTAAAGACAGAATAGTGAATAAAGGAACAGATTTTCAGCCATCCAACCACTAATTCTGAATGTCACTCGAGCAGGAAGGTCAAAACTTAGCAGATTCACAGAATGTTCTGAGATGGAAGGGACCCACAAGGATCAGGTGCAGCTCTTAGGTATATGGCCCATCCAGGGACCAAACCCACAACCTTGGTGTTACCAACAGCAGGCCCTGACCTAGCTTTTCTCATACTGATACCTGGAGCAGTGAAGCACAAGAAGTCATCTTACCTAATCCCAATGAGTTGGGACCTCTCAGGTGATGGTCAAGCAGTGCATAAATAACCATATCAAAAAAGTTACCTCTTTTGAATGTGGAATTATAACGAGAATGAAAAATCTTCATCACATTCTCTCTTGACTTTTCTTAGTTTCAAATATAAAAAGTGGAATGAAAGAATTGTCAAAAGATTACTGGAAGGATATGAATGATCCAGTTTAAATAAGCCTCCCATCTCAGGTGAGTACATTAGTTCCATCAGAGCCCTTTGATATTCAGAAAAACCAGAAAAGATCTTTCCCAAGTCTCGTACAGAATTCTTAACTTCTAATCTTTCTAGTGAAAGCCCAACTATCTTTGCATCAGTTTATATCAATTCCAGTCTCAAGAGGATTTGCTTTTGCTTAATTCAGTCTTGCAAAAAAGTCAGGAAGAACAGAGATATGCACTTTGGGGTTTTTAATTACTTAAACTGAATAATGCATCTTTTCTTAATTCCACATAAACCCAGACTCACGTACCATGGAGCACACTAGACAACTGGTGCTGAATTAATAAGAACTACACAGACATCGCTGTAGATCTGGTCCAGGGCTTAGAAGATAAAATAGTTCCTTTGAGCATTGTTACAGAAATGAGAAATACAAAGTGAGCTAAAGATCAAAAACAGTACCACAGAACTCATGTGACAAATGCCAAAATATAAACTATCATGTTCTAGGTATAAGGACTTCTAGTTTTAGATTTATGCAGATATCAACTATATTACTTATAAAGTTGCTTGTAAACAACAACCATTTAAAATTCAAAGCTGAGAAGATCCCACTCAGCAACAAACTTACTCAGATTCAAAATATTTAAAAACACAGTCAAAAAAGTCAATGAAAGAAGCTGTCAGGGAGATAACTGGAAGCTGCCGGGGGGACTGGATAATGTATGAAGACTAGACTGAATGCCTACAAGGAACTATGCATGCTAACATACCATCTGGGAGACAAGGAATGAAATTTTATTTTTAACTGGTCTTTCAGCTGACATAAGATAAGAAAAAGTCAAATTAAACAAACAAACAAACAAACGAATCTCTCACATTAAGATCTCTCATATTACCATTAAGGAAAGTGTGCAAGTCAGCTACATGTTGTAGGTAACTCAAGAAAATTTGGAAATCATCTGACTGATGATAATGTAACACTAAAAGAAGCATTTTTAACTGCCCTTCCTTCAAGTAAATAGAAATAAACACAAATGCCAGAAGACAGAATAAATAATTGTGGGTTCCCTCAGCAGTTTGAGGGAATGGGTTCTCTCTTCTCACAGTATTATCCCACATTCTATTAAAGACAAAACTCAACAGTCTGGGTAGCCTTCATTCAAGCAGAACTTAATTACAGTCAGAAAGACCACTGAAACCATTAGAGGATCCAAAGGCAGTTGCAAAGTAATTAAACTGATAATACAAAGAAGGATAAAAGGAAAACAGTCTGTGTTTTCACATAACATCCAGTTCTTGGGAACTTATTTTAACTGGACAGAAAAGGATCTGGAGAGAAGAAAATTATGTAATACCTTTTTAAAAAATGCAAAATGTTTGGCTATTAAAGGAAATTGCAGTGATTTATTTTCAGCATAAATCCTTTACACTTGCTATTACCATCCTGTTATTACCCTAGAGGGGAGTATTACTGAATTAAATATGAGCAAAATTAAAATTAGTTGTTATAAACTATGTAGAATTTAGCAGTCAATCTACATCAAAATATCATTCAGTGTTTCTCAATCACTAAATTTGGCAGACGTTGATCTTCACCATTTCTGGATTGTTGTCCAGAAAAAACGTGACACAGAACACCAACCAATGGTAACAACAGATAATTTGGCTACATCAGCTAATATAAAGTCTAGCTGCTTATGTTCCTTTGTATGAAATATACATAAAAACAGTTCGCCTTACAGCATGGTACCTGCAAAACACATGCTGAGGAGCATTAATATACCTTTAGAAGTTGTAAATATAACCCTGAAAGAATACTAGGAGTGTTTCACTGAAGGGAGGTGGTTATACGACAAGAAAGAAAGGAAAAAAAAAGAAAAAAAAAAAAGAAAATTAAAAAAGGGGTTTTTTTTGGTGGGTTTAAAACCAGCAGAAATCAAAAAGAACAAAACGCTTATGAAATATGTTAACCAACCACAATGTTAATGCATTGCAAAGACACTTCAACTGTAGTGCTGCATGACTAGAATCATGGGGACATTTCAGTAATGATGGAGAAAAAACCAGAAGTTTCCCATACATATTTTATTTCATAATCTAGAAAAAGCCAATCATATAATGATTCCATACTTGCCTTCCTTCTGTGACTAAGGAGACTAAGGGGAATGCAAATAAACACATCTGTTAAGGCAGACATTCCTAAGTCATCATGTCTGGGTAACTTGCTTCCAATAGCTTTTAAAACTGTGGGCTACTTAGTGTTGGTTTTAGGCAAGTCTGGCACAGAAAGCTTATCGAAGTTCCAGAAAAAAAAGTTCATGTTATTTCCATAAGCTTGAAAGAAATAACCATGAGCCTATTAATTTATCTCAGACAAAACAAAAAATTCTACTACAAAGTAATTAAATAGCCAAGATTAGTAATTATATTAAAGTATACATTTAGAAAAGCATCATACGCCATTTGCTTTTCCATTAAATGACATGTTTGAGTGACAGAGCTATAAATACTGGTGTCATTTACTCAGCATTGCCATGGCACTCATTAAATGGACTAAACCCCAGAGAGTCTTAAAATGTATCTGGCATGTCTTCCCTGGGAGTCCTGTCAGGAATGTGTTCTTGACCTTAAGTTATTTAATGTTTCTATTCATATTCTGCCTAATAACATTAAGCAATGACACCGGAGGATGAAATGCTTGACAATGAAGAGAGTGAGTGAGTGACAAGCAGGGCTTGGAACTGTGTAAAGAAGGACGGCAACAAACTATACGTATTTGTTTATAGGTAATATTTCCTTGTATTTAACTATAAATTTAGGGCTGGATTGTTTATTTTCTTCCACTAAAGATGCATTCTTGCTCAGGTCATAGATGAAAAAGGTCAAACTAGTCCATCCAGCCTGGAAAATCCAGTAGGACACACTTCTTGAAGCACCTGTGATATTAACTTTCAACAGCTTCTCAAAATTCAGAAACTAGCACAACTTTTGGGCGAAGCCAGCCACTCATTCACATATGAAAAAATCAAGATCCCCCTGCCTATCGCGCCTCCCCATCAGAGTAGAACAGAAATCAGAATGTTTTAGGGTCATTCTTCTCTGCAGTGTTAAGTACCACTCACAGACGGGGGAGAGCTGATTGAAATTATTCCATTTGCTTTGAGTTCACTGAGGTAGGCAAGCAAGAACAGTTTCTATGCATGTCAGATAAAAGACACAAATGACGCTTGAAACTAGTGCTGTCCCTGTGTTCCTGCTCTGCTCCAGCATCTTTTGGCTGTTTGACTTCTCATCAGCGGAGGAGAGAAGAGAAGTCACAAATGAATGCAACACTAGCCATAAAAATCTGTCACAGATTTCGGCAGATATATACTTGTTGCAAGGTCACCTTCTGGTCTTAATATTGTAGCAACTCAAATGCTTGGGAGGTGTTACTTTAACTGTGTCCCTATCAAAAAATGCACTGTGAGAAACCTGAACTCATTAAGGCCCCTAGAAAAAAAGCAAAAATATTGTCTTCAATACAGTGCAAATGTGATACAGTCCATTCAATGACAGATTAATGACAAATCACTAAGCCCATTGAGCATTCAAAAGACTTTTCATGAAATTCATTGATACAATGCCTGTTTGAAGGCATTTCAAGTGTAGAAAGAAATTTTACCGTACAAAAAAGCAGTACACATGCACATATAGATAAAATAAAATTCTTCTGGGAAGTTTTAGAGAATTTGGCTTCCATTATAAATAAAATAATGCGTAGGTAAAATTATCAAAAAATACATCAAAACTGTATAAAAGACACTATTTTTGTAAGAAATACTGTAGAATTTGGATGTGCATCCAAAGATTCCACCAATAGATGGCAGAAATGCACAACACTTTCCAATAAAGTCATTGCAGATGACTGCGAATTTAAGGAAGCTTTGGGACCTGTAGATGCACTGAAATTCAGTAAGAGACTGCAAAGTCGAAGCGGTTACCCTACAAAACCAAGCTATCAGAGCACTTCTTTGCATCAGTGTAACTAAAGTCCATTAAACTAAGTTTTCCAAAAGCAACTAAGTGTTCTACAGATTCAAATACAGTTTCAGGTTGAGTTCTTCTGTAGATATTATGGCAGGAATGTTGAAACAGCATTAAAACAAATGTTGCTTTTGTGTACAGATTTTTAACTAAAGCTTCATCTTGAAGAACACTGGCTGGATGGGCAGAAGGCTTCTCACCATCACCTCAACTATCTTAGTAAGACACATCCGCTTTTTCTCCAAAGTCATCTATCTCTCTCCATGGTGGGAAAATTTCCTTCTCCAATTCACCAAGAAAGCTGAATTTCACCAGAGTTGTTGGAAACATTCTTCTCAGACCAGGCATTGGTACTGAAACCAGAAGTCTCATTCAAAATTAATTAAAATGTCTGTAACAGGACCTGGACAGAATTTGAGGAACCACTGGAAAAACGTATGCCCTTCCCTAATTGTGCTAATCACTACCTGGAGCGATTTTTTCTCTATGTTTTTTGCATGTGTCTGTATTCACAACTGTTGTCTGTCTTCTTTCCCCCATACATATCTCAAATTGTTTTCTGAAAAAAAGTCAGCATCAGCAGCAATCTAAGCTAAAAGGGATGTCAGGGAATAAGGAAGAAGAAAAAAATTTCCTGATAACAGAATTCACTAGGAATCACACTGTTTCTACCACGTGATGTTCTGTATACTAGAAAAAATGAAGCATATGGTCAGGAAAATGAACTAAGATTGTTTAAAAGACCTCCTTTATCTTTAATTTCTGTGATTCAATAATGAGACACTATCCAATTCATATGTTATATTATATTGTGCATTAATATCTTTGTGTTAACATCACAGTCTAAGGCTGATTGTTCCTCATTCACATATTCTTGAAAATGTGAAGCCAAGATCGTATTTTTTATATTAAATCCCCCTCTAACAATACAATCCTTTCGAGGCCATTTAGCCCAATACAGTCAGCTCATAAAATCCGTATTTTCTTTTTCATAAGCATATAAGTACATGATAAAAGGCATTTCAGTTATCTGAATTGGCTTTGCTATCACAGAAGACAGAATAACAGTTTTAAGTGGTGTGTAAAGTGTTGTTAAGTCTTTACCAAATAAAACTGGAAGATATTCACTTGTTGCAGGACTCTCCAATTTTTCAGACTGCAAGTTAACCGAAGGAAAAAAGTTCTGAATCTGAAACTTAGATATGATACTCAGATTATGATAACTTTGTAAAAAGAAAAAAAAAAAAAAAAAGAAAAAATTACCATGCCATTATTTCTCCCATTGCAAATTCTTTTCTCTCCAACAACCCTTTCAGCCTACCTTCACTTACGACTATAAACAAAATACACAAACTCAGCAATGCACTGAAATAATTTGGTTGAAATTCACTGTCAAAATCACCTATAAGACCCTTGGGAATATTCTCTCCACTCTGTAGAATCCTACAACTGGAGAACTGTCCTACCAGAAAGTAGGACAGAAAGTTTCTTGTACAGAGCTGTGCAAGCAATATATATGATTTTATAAAGTAGACCTGTAATTTATGAGCAAATATCTACACAAATGCTACTGTTTGCAAAACAGTGTTGGAAAAATGTCATGGGGATCTAGATGAAAATGAGCATCCAAAATATGTGCAGAATATGACTTTTCAAGTCAGAACATAAGAAGATTTTATACAGCAGGATAACACACTGTATATCACTGAATTATTACAGATTTATTAAAAATGTCTTTCCTAGCTGTACTTCCCCCAATTTTTCAATAACATGCAGCTCTCCCCATATGCCAAATGCATTCTTTACATGTGCTTCCTTTTTTTATGCTGTCCTGTGCAAACAAAAATGATACTACAGAAACCCTTTCTGAAGGATTTACCAAATCTAAAAATTTGGTATTTTGCAGGTTTGAAGTGCTGTTTTGCCTTCAGCTTTACTTCAGACATTGATCATAATGACGCTTCTAGAAACCTTTTGAAAAAGCATGATATGATCTGTCTTTCAATACCAAATGTTGTCTGCAAACTGGAATCTTGGTAGAGGACTAGATTTCAAACAACATCCTTTATGAATACTGATTGAAAATTTAATTCATACACAGCATTTCCAGGTGCAAGAATGCATGTTATGAACATCTGAATACAAAAGAGTAGCACAGAAAGGAGAAGCCTTCACATGCTAAGAGCTACATAATAGGTGAATGATGGCATTTCTGAATTAGTGTAAGAACAGAAAAAATCCACTGGCTTTCCTACCATACATGAACAGATGATACATTCAGAGCACATCCTCTGCTATGCTTCACATCTTTCTATAAGTACTTACAAAGGCCAAGTTTACTATTTATTTAGGATAGTTTGGTTTCTTTAAAATACTGCTCAAACTGTGGGTCTATACTGATACCAGTCAGTTAGATAAACCAGGACAGCTCTTGCAGAATTGGGCATTCAGAGAGGCACACAGGGGACTTTGATTCTGCCAACTACTTCAATGAACTCATTACAGCTGATTGACATGAATCAATAATGAAATAAACTGGAAAGACCCTGATGCACAATACACTCCAGATGGTGCATTTTATTTTGGCTCCTAAGTGATCTTGAAATCTAAAGCGTACAAAGGAAACCTGCTAAATCATTAAGAAATTCTTAAAATGTGCCAATGTTGAATCATTTTCACATTGCCTAACCTTAAGCACTCTCTGCTTGCCTCACTAAAAGGCAAACCTCACTGCTAATCCTACATACACATGGAGACAACTTGTGCAAAACCCACAACTTATATATTCTGAATCACCCTCAGCAGAAGGATCTCTCCCTCAACTAGAATACTTATATAAAAGAAAAAGGCAAAGTAGGCATCTAACCTGAAACTAAATAATATGGCCTAAACACCCTCCCTTTCCCCAACTCACACACTCAGTCCTACCACTGTATTATCTACAAGTATGATCAAAGTATTTGAGCTCTACAGACAGGAAATTTGGCCATCTCTTTCAAAGGTGTAAAGGAATACACAGTTTTCATTAATACAATTTGATATATTTACTTCAAAATACTTTCATCACAGCTTCTCAAAATACCTTGTTGGTCTAAATTAAAGCTATGTTAAGAATCCAAACAATTCACACTTTTGAATTAGTGAATGATTTCACTAAGAATGATTTATCTAAAATAAAAACCCCTCTGGAAGCAGGTGCAAAGCTAAAACATTGTAAATATCTTACTCCTAAGATGACTACATTAAAAACCACATCAGTTTTTTTGCCTCAGCAGGTGAGAAATGTCTCAGAAGAATTCCATGAGGAAACGAGCAAAGTGTAGCTATAAACAAGAAATCAAGATAAAGGGATGTTGGTGTAACTAAAAGATACAGAAATCTTTTCAACCCTATGAGTGCTTAACTCTTCCTGAAAACTGACGCAAAACTTATAAAATCTATGCAGCAGAAACTGCTAAACATGCAAACACTCTCATTATCCCTGTCAGTCCTCTTAGTTGCATCGCTGTGTCACCATGAGTCAGTCAATTACACAGGCACTTTCATGAAGGGTATTCATTCCAAATAATTATCTCTGCCTCATTTCCCAGAGTTTGTGGTCTTGCTACTTTCTCATTTCATATTCCTTTTCAATGGATTCTGTGATTCTATTTATTTTCTCAGACAGCCTTCATCTCCAAGGATTTCAATCTCAAAGTTTTTGGGAAATTCTGATACATAACATGAAAGAGTGAAAATGCATTTCTTTAATTCAAATAATGCAAGGAATCTGAGACTAAGTTATAGCTAATGAAATCAGCAATTTTCTTTCCAGGATAAGCATGTTTTTTACTTACATACCTTGCTTTTAAATTTTATTTACTATCATAATATGGAACTGTATGACAATTTCTCTTTCAAAAAGCCTTACTTAGTTTTCCATATATGACAGAAGTGATATGTGACAGCGAGAAATTGTATGAGGATGTGCAGTGATCTTTTCTGTCTGTTTTACTGCTTTCTTCCCTGGAATACTAATGACCACTGATATGGTTATATGACCTTTACTGTGGTTATAAATTTACTGATCTCTTTCCATAAAACAAGAAATCATCAAAAATTTTTGTATCTTCACACTTCTATATTAAGATGAAAATATTGTAAGACCCTCTGTTTTTTTTTTTCTGTTCCATATGAAACATTAAGGATTACTATTCTTTTCAGTTTTCAGGGACACTGAGTGCCTGTATTTCTGGAGGAATGAATTGCCAAACTGTGAGGTTTCATATGCTGTCTAAAGACACACCAATCACTAAGTATGCCATTTTAGGAAGTCTTCTCTGAATAAAAAAAAAAAAAATCACAAGATTCAACTTCCATTTTCCTAATGAGAGAGTATATAATTCTTTTACAAGAAACTCCATTTGTCACATTATGGAAGTTTTTTGAGTGTCCTCTCTGTTTCATTTTGTATTCCCTTTTATATGTGGCATACTTTTTCTAATGCATGTCTAGCAGTCCAACAAAAATATTCCATATCTAAATGTATCTCCCAAATCCATCGCTTCAGTGGATTTAAAATTTAGCCACAATCGCTCAAAAAATGCTATGAGAATATATTGATTTCAATGTTGACAATGATTCATGACAGTCAGTTCAGTAAATGAATGATCTAGATCACCTGTTCAGGTTGCAATCAGAGACAAATCAAATTCACTGTTTGAAAAAGGCAGCCTGCTCTTACACAGTACTTCCAAAATGGAGTTCTCCACCACTTAGAGTAGGAGATAATGAGTTGAAAACAAAACAGATATAGTAAGCGCTTTTTTCTGACAAAATCCACCTTTCTGCTTAAAATTCACTTTAAAAACAACTTTGGTAACGTTCTTCTATTTACACATGACACAAGGTGAAGAAAGTCTCCATCAAAATGTGCAAAGTTGAAGTAATTTTATAACAAGCATTTTAAAGGTAAAACAATTGTACTTACCAAGCCAACTTCTGTTTAAATATACTGACACAAATACTGGAGGGACCGTGAAGAAATCTACCACTGAGTTAACTTCTAGCCAAAACCATAGCTTGTCATTGGCTGCTATAAACTGGAAAGAAAAAAAAAAAGAGGGGAAGAAATGAAAGAGTCAGATTATTCTCATGCTGATTGCAGGTATCTGTTCTAAAATATTAAACTCAAAAGTTGGTGTATTAACTGATGTTTTAGGTCAGTCCAGACAAAACATATCTCACTGGAAGGGAGTCTGTATTGTGCATTTCTTGATAATCACACAGATTAAAACGAAAGGTCTAACTAAAGAGATAGATCATCCACGTGATCAGTTGCAATTTCTGTGCTAAAAATATTTTTTCCACATTTATTGACAATGTACCAGTAACATTAGAAAAGTGTATGCAATTAAAAAGTATATTGAAGTACATCATCTTTGTTCTAGCACACCAAATATGCTGGCAGTAGTCTTATCATGTATTTGTTGCTCACAGATTCCTAAATACAGAGCAGTTTACAAAGACTCCCATTATCATCTGTCCAGAGATCAGCAGGATGACTCCTACAAGGCATAGTTTGGGACTGCAGAAGCACTTCGGTCTTTTGAACTGAACTGGATTTGGTCATTTCTCTCTCCTGAATACAAAATCCGCCTAGGGAAACTGGCAAGCTTAGATGCCAAGGGCATCATAGTTAGAACTTGCCTACACGCTTAAATAAGGTCAAACTACTATTCACATCTGATTAATAATTAAGCAGTAATGAAAACATTTGCTTTACATAAACATTAAATATAAAGGTACAAATAAAGGGAAAAAACCCTAGTGTATTATGAAGATATTTCATGGAGCAGTTTAATCTAAGTCTTAAAACTTGGCCTTACACATTTCAGAACAATATTCATATTTTTTGCATTAAAGAAGATACTGTGTTTCTTTCAAAGAAAACACAGTCTCTATTCCAATGACCGTATACAACAGCTGTATTCTCTCCCTGACTCTTGCTACCAAAGACACACTACTTACACGCAAGCCGAAGTAGAGTAGGAAGAACACATTGAAAGCCATGTCGATCTGTAATGTGAAATCTTTGTAGAAATTCTGGCAGGATTCTATTGGGCTATTTGAAAGACAAAGAAATCAAAATAAATTGTCAGTATATGAGTTTCTACTCTGCTGAAAATTGTATGCATTTCATTAAAGACCTTGACTCAGAAATCATGTTTCTGTTTTCCAGTCGTTTACGAGATACAAGCAAGCATTTCAAAGGAATTATTTCATTCATTCAGTTAGTCATTCATACATTGTTTATATT